>NC_139805.1:6755558-7248058 GCF_963457635.1 Microchirus variegatus
AATGGACAAATGTTTTTTTGTTGTAACCCTCACATTACTATTTGAAGTGTGACAGTTCTTCTTTGTAAGGTCACATTTTTGAGCAGAAAAGGTTGCACGCCAAATGTTTAACTCAAAACAATGCTTTTTTATAGCAAATTAGCATGTGGTATTTAGGTGAGGTTACACAAAATCAGTCTTTTCAGCCTTAGATGCTGAAATTTCCTTTCACATTATCTTATTTTTATTCTTTATTTGGGCATTTAAACAAATTTGTTGTGCACGTTCACTGTGGACATCCAATTATGGTAAATGATTGATATACAGTGAGCTTAAGCTAAATTACTGGCTATTGTTTTATAGAGATTTAAAAATCTCTATAAAACTTGTTGTAGTGACTACCATATAATGGAGCATTTATTAACTAGGTGGATACCCAACTTGAAGGTGATGTTGTTCCCCATCTAACACTAAATGTTTAAAAAGGTCAGGCTATATTTAAAATGAAGCCAATAAGAACCAAAGCCTGAAGTGGCATTTTCAAACTTTTAAGTTCTTTCAAATAATCAGGACCCAAAGGTCCTTTCAGTTCAGTGTGAATACAGAGAGCAGCAGTTCTTTCCTAAACGTCAGCGTGTGCTCTCGCTGTCGTTGCTGTGACTTTATGTGTGCAGTTTCAGTAAAGTTGTGGAATGACTCGACCGGCGTTAATGTGCACAGTCCCCCACACCCATCACTTAAATCACTTTGTGACTAAAACTGCAGCTTATTTTAGACACGGTGCAAAAGTGCATCACTCGGGCCCATTGTGATTTAAATGTGCAGCAGCCTGGTGTGTGTGTTTCCTGTGTGTTTCGCAGCGGCTCGGGCACAGACGGATGAACTTTCCTGTGCAATAATAGCAGGCTTCGTGATGAGGATTAATGGACATGTGTTGTGTTAATGGTGATTGTTAATCTTCACCCCCCACTGCCCCATCTCCAACACGTACACACCCACACTTAGCCTCGCACATACCGTACATTGCATCCCTTCAAGTGTAATCATAGGGTATCAGTTTGTAGAGATTAGGACACACACACACACACACACACACACACACACACACACACACACACACACACACACACACACACACACACACACACACACACACACACACACACACACACACACACTAATCCTAGGGTGTCAGTCAGTGGATGTGTCAGTGTCGGTTGTGGGCTCGGTAACATTTAAACAACCAGGCAACTGTTGATTAAAGACATAGAGATGATTTGTAAAAGACGGGGTCAGAGTTCATCTGGCTGTTTATAATCACCATGTTGTTTTTTTTGAAGAATTGCCCTCGATGGATCCTAGGATGGAGTTTATTCTTATAGGGGTTCATTCTCTGAGCTCTGAGGCCTGCTGACCTGCTGTACTTGTGCTTGACCTTCCTTGTGGCATGGCCTACATGTGAGGACTGCCTCAGACTAGACCTGCAACGATTAATCAATGATCGATTAATCCGGCAATTATTTTCACAATTAAGTATGGTCGTTTTGGTCCATATAATATCAGAAAGCATTAAAAAATGTGTCAAACCTAGAAAACTATGATGTTCTCGAATATCTCGTTTTGTCCGCGAACTAAAATTATTCACTTTTAATGATTTCTTTGTTATCTGGAGCAAAGAAATGTAGAAAATATTCACATTTAAGAAGCAAAAACAATCAGAAATCTTGATTTAATCATGAAATAAGCTTCAAAATAGTTGATAATAATTCATCGAGTAATTGTTTCAGCTCGACCCCAGACCCTTGACCATTTAAAAAAAAAAAAAAAAAAAAAAAAAAGCTTCTGAAGACTGATCAATTCTCACTGGCTATTAGCAGTGTTGTAATATAATAAAGTACAAATGCTTTGTTATTTGTGTTTCTAGCAACTTTTACTTTTACCCCACTGCATTTCCTCTAACTAGCTTTGTAGCTTTGTTACTCATTACTACCAAATAAAATCAGAAGAAGAAGAGTTGGTAATGGTCTGTGTTTATATAGCTTTTGTAGTCATGACAAACTGTTTTGCTATTCACACTCTTCAACGTGGGTTTAACTGTCTTGCCAATGGACAAAAGAATTGAAGCGTAACCTTCCAGTTGAAAGGCAACTCGCTCTACCACTGAGCCACCATGGTTCAGTCATCGCCCCTTCATTACACTGCGTAGTATTTATGGGTTTATATAACCCAAAATCCACTTTTTTTATACATATTATGTGCTCCTGCATCGTCTAGTCGCTGTATAATAGTTTTTGTTTCATTTTCGTAGTGTTTCAAAAAGTCATGTTAAATAACATGGTCACGGGCCGCGGTTGCATAGCCACTGTTAGCAGCGAGACGCCATGTTTCTACCGGAGCCTGTATGGATAAACCCGAGAGAACAAATCAAGCGTCGCTTTACTTGTAGCGGAAGTCCCGCCTCCACTGACGGAGCAGATACGATATACAAAAGACACATTTATACATCAGAATAAATACTAGAACCTCATCTGCTGACACGGAGAAAGACGAGGAGGACGACATTTGACCGGCTGAGGATACCGTAGCGCTCAGGAAAGGGAGGGGGTGAGCAGAGGAGCAGTTCGTTGTTTTTCAGTATTTCAGCCTCTCCTCTAGATGTCACTATAAACTACTTACTTCACCTTTTAAGTAAGTTAAGTACATTTTATGTCATAAAATGACTTTTGATCCTAAATTACAGTAGATGTCATATATTTATAGACTTTTACTTAAATAAAATTATAAAGTAACTTCAGCTTCTACCAAAAGTAATTTTCGGTAACATACTTGCACTTTTACTCAAGTACCCCTTTAAGGTAGTGGCATTTATTGCTGGTTGAGTAAGGTAACCTGGTTTTTATTATGCATCTTTGGTTTTATTTTACCGTCTGGACACTTTGGTCAACTGAGGTTGATTTTAAATGTGCTTTATAAAAAAAACTTGCTCTTTTGCTCCCCCTGCACACCTTGCCCCATACATTTTGATAATCTGCTCATACAGTTAATACATTCTGACCTCTATTATAACGCCTGACACACCACTCTGCAACTTTTTTTTAATCCTTTCCCCCCCCGAGGTGGAGGCCATTTTCCTCTCCGTTTCAGCACACCCTTCATTGTAGCCTCTCACAATTCAGGTAAAAATTGTTGTCGATTTATGATACTTCTTATTATAGATGCCCCTCCAGGGCCGAGTAGAAAGGTTACACGTGCACGTGTGGCCTTTTCTCTCCGCAGTCCCAGGACACGGTGGCGTAATGATGATGGATTCTTGGGCTAAAATTATCATATACAGTAGGTGTGAGAATGACACACGTGTGTATTATGATTCATATATTTTATATGTATATATGCAATACATGTATTAGACCACCTGCTATAAAGGAAAGAGGAAATACATATTATTATACCCAAATTTGAGCTGGCTCACTGGGTCAGAAATGAATCAAGCATAACATTCAACCACTAAAACACAATTTTTCTTTGTAAAATTTGAAAATTCTTCTATTTAAGCATTTAAAATATTGATTTTGGTTAAAAAGCTTATACATACTGGTGTATTAATCATTACAGAAAACATAAAACAATAATTTTCATATTACAATGCTGTTCATTTAGGGCAGCTGTGACTTTGGGTGGTGGTCTATTAAATTAGTACACTGTATTTATATATACCCTCATTGTGCATTGGATTTCATCTATGACTTAATTTCACATTGTACCAAACTGATTCTTGCAGCTGCTCCTCACTCCTACCTTGGTTTTGTTTTTATCACGAACCGACTGAGCATTGCTCTACAAACAAAAAAAAGTTTTCAATTCACAAGAATGCTTTTTCAGGGTTTTGCACCTGCATGCTCTGCAGTGCTGACTCCAGCACAACCACTCTGGCTCTTTCTCCTCAGCTCCTGCGAGGCGGTGATCAGTCAAGGTCGTAGTCTGAGAGCTCCTATACGCTGCTCAAGCATATAGCTTAACAGCCAGGCTCTTTCTCTTTGCTCTAGTATTTGTCCTCAAATCCAAAATCCAATGTTTGTATATATATATATATATATAAATGTGTATTTATATATATATATATATATATATATATATACTCTATCAAATTTTTAAGACCAGTTGAAAAATTGCAATAATTTACATTTTTCACTGTTGGATCTTAAGAAGGTCCTAAGTTGTGCTTCAAAATGCAAAAAGAAGAAATGAGGGTGAAAAAACATTTGAGTAAGCAATGTAATCAGTTGATGAACAACCTATTTCAGTTTAATGGTTGTTTGCAATATAAAAAATAATATATAATATATATATATAATAAATAAAAAACAACCATTACACTGAAATAGGTTGTTCATCAACTGATCAAAAGTTTATGACCACAGCCTTTAAAAGCCTCAATCTTAGCAAAAATGTGGATTCGGTGCCGTCTTCTGTCAGGTATCCACACTGTCATGACCTACTGATGGCAAAGGCAAAAAAAAAAAATTTTGTCGGTCGAGCCAGAACGTGTCGACCAATTAGTCGACAAGTCGACTTTGACTTCACAGCCCTAAAGGTGAAGAAATGTATTATATTAAGACAATGATACCAAACCTTCATCAAGTGGCAGTTGACGACACACTGTGACAAAAGTGCCAGTGTGGATACTTTTCTCTTAGAGAGAGAAACAACATGGGAAACTTAAGTCAAAGTCATCCAACAATTTCTTAATGTCATCTCCTCTGATCATCTCATCATGTGTTAATTCTCAGCTGCTGCTCTAAAGCAGATACACTTCCACTCTCAAACTCCGCCTGGTGCTGACACACTAAAATAACCCAAGCAAGTTCAAGTTTTATAGAGGTAAAACAGATGGTGGCACAGTTATGTTGCATTACTTTTGGAAAATCTGGCAACCTCATCCCTGCAATATGATTTGTTTTCAATTGAGATTGCCATCGCTCATCATTTTTTACATGTACATACAGTACATGCATTAAAATGCAGCTGTCATCGGATTGCAATCGTGTTGCGCCTGACCACTTGTAAGTACAGGTGTGAATACAGCTGGGACGTGATGTAAGGGAGGAATGATGATTATGATCGGATAGCCTTCAGATTTTAATCCTTTAACATCGAGCGCATCTCAGACGACACATTCGCCCAAGCACACTTTGCATTACCGCAGCTACACAACGGTTTGTGCTATCGGAAAAATTTGGCTTCTGAAAGTTGTAAGTCAATGTAAGTCATGGTAATTTCACTCATGCTGTTGGAGGAATCTGGAGAGGAGAGAGTGGAATAAGTGAAAAAATAAATCCAGACAGACAAGAAACTTGTTACTACCAGGTGTAAATGCATGTGGTGAAAACATAATCTAATGCCAGGTGTAAAAGGTGCCACGATATCATTGAATATGGATTATTTAGACAAAGTATACTTGCCTTTGTCAAAAGTTTTTTCCACAAATAAAATAAACTACAAAATGTTCTTCCAGTCTAGTAAATTCGCCTTTGAGCTCAACTTTATTATGGAAGAAAGCTATTACCTCTCGACTAACACCAAGCGGCCAATTGACTTTCGATAAACTTCCCCTTGTTTCGGCTTCACTGCGGTCTGTTCTTCCTGAGATCTGAGATCACTGGAGAAAAAATGAGCTCCGTGATGAAGCGAGGACGTCTCCTTTACTAATGGGCAACACAGACGGCAGATGCCGAAATGTCAGCCGGAGAAACTGGAAGAAAGAGAGCGGACAGACGCACACCATTAGAGACAGGTGGTGCTTCAAACAACAGAGAAAAACAGATACACACACACACAAGCAGCAGGCTCTGGTGCTGCATCAGATGTGGTCACTAAGACATCTTTTCCCTCTAAAGGTAGTTTTTTTTTTGGCTATTGTGGCCACTAAAGCAATAATATTATGGGAAAAATATGTGGTTGCGTCCTTGGACGTTTTAATCAGTCCATAAATGGTCCATAATAGTCCATAAACCATTTTTATCACTTGCTTTCTTGTTGACCATGCTGTATGAACTGCACAGGTCTGTCTTTTCTAGTACACACAATATCATTTTAAGAAAATTAACCTCTTATTATGCATTCAAATGTTAAGTACAGTTGGGCAATGGTAAAATTACAGCCTGTGTATTTACATCACACTTCGACGGTGGCTGAAGGGTTGATTTTTCCAATTCTGGGCCTTTGTTGGGTGTCTCACCTCTTTCTCTTTCGTTTTTATGCTTCGTCTGATTTGGTACTATTCTGGGAAGTACAACTACATAAACTGTGTGGACAATAAAAATTAAACCCTGGATGAGAGAGAGCCCATTTATTACAGATGGGCCACAAGTTGAACAGAGGCAGAAATGCAACTCTTTGTTCAGGATAATTTGGCACAGTGTGGGAAACGGCTGTGATTTCTGTTCTACAGCTGGTTTATGGACAACTGATTTTTTTTGTGTGGAAAGTGGAAAACAAAACATTTCTTTTTATGAGACAAATGTATCTTCAAAATGCAGTATATACAATTATTGATTGACTACTGTGTATTTTGTTGGCTAATAATGTTGAGATGTTGGCTGTTTGGATTGAATACAGGTGGAAGTTACATCTTTGACAATGAAACGTTCCCTAATGACCAGTTACATGAAGGGAAGTTACCCTTATGAAAGAGAATAATTGTTTAATAGCAAGTACTTCTTTTATTCATATTGTACCATAATGTTTTATTGTGTTAAATATGATAATTATCCAAAGTGATCTCACCATCATCCATTCACAGCTGCAGGGAATAGAGGAAACCAAAATATTGCCAATGTAAAATGTCGCTAAAACCATGAGTAGATTAGCAGTTTTTTAATGGTGAGATTAAAGAAATCATCGTGTTTTGATGACAGTTTAATGTCGCAAGTTAAATTAGCGACGGTTTACTGAGCAGAGCTGTCGTAAATGTGAACATTTAATTGATTCCCTCGTTTACACTGTATCCACATTAGTTTTTTGGGTGCTTGTCAGTCATAATAAGCTAATTCAATCACCTTTTTTTTTTTTTTTTTGGCTAGATTCACCAGAAATGGTCTTGGAAGAGTTTCTTCCTGCCAACGCTGTCACTGCTGCAGCTGCTTATCTATGTGTAGCGGTTGCAGATGGATTCACGGCACGTGGCTGTGGCCTAGTACAGTATACAGTGTGAATTCTGATCCGTGTGATTATCATATAAATGAGTATAATTTAAAAAGAAAAAAAGCTGCCCTTCCATGTCCTGAGGTGTGATGATCACATGTAAAGGTCACAGGCAGGATTTAAAATGAAGATAAAGCATGTCCGTGGAATCCATCGCCATCGAGTTTGTTTTTATTGACTCTGTTTGACTATTGGAATCCGTCTTTACAGAAAGAATGCAACCAGAACTGTCTTATTATTATTTATTACCCATTTGGCCAGTCAAGCCCCTCATCTTCATTGGCAGTAGTTTTCATATCTTTATTATATAATACGTGTGTGTGATACCTGCACGCACGCACACACACACACACACACACACACGACACTGCTGCTGCAGTGAACACAGTTGGATGCTAACTCTCGGGCCTCTCATCCAAGGAAAAGAACACCACAGGAGGTTCACGTGATGCCATCATAGAGTTAAAACTGTTGGGCTCAGCCTCAGTGAGCCATATCGACACGAGCTTGTGAGGCGTTCAAGTGCTAGAATATCTTTCATGGGGGGGGGGGGGGGGAAACCACTCCTATTTACCATTAATCCAACCATCTACATCAAAATTACTTTTCTCAAGGAAATTATTAAAAAAAGATTCCATCTTTTTCTAAACGTATGAGGCCAGATTGTCTGGTTTCCTCCCACAGTCCAAAACATGCAGATGTGGGGATTAGGCAAATTAGAAACTTTTAAGTGTAAGAGTGAATGGTTTTTTGTCTCTATGTGGCCCTGTGATGGACTAGCGACCTGTCCAGGGTGTGACCCTGCCTTTCGTCCCCTAAGTCAGCTGAGATTGGCACAGCTACCTCCCTGGTAGAAGATGGATGGATGGTAATGCACCATTACAAGTGCCAACCAGCATTAAACACCCATTCCAATGCAGCAAAACACTTTCCAGTGTTTCAAAATACTTTCGGCTCAGTTTAAACACCACATTAATACTAATAATCCCCGTTTTACCTACAACATTTGTTCTGATCGTCACAGCCAAGTGACCTCTGTTGAGATTGAGAACATCGATTTGAACGAGGGTACGTTTGCGCAAAAAAAAAAATCTGTGAGCTCAAGAAAATAACACGGTGTTCCTTCACTCGCTGTGAAAATGTCATTACACCAGCTGCCTCAAGCCTGATGCCAAGCACAGTCTCTCAGCTGGCTGCTGAAACACACACACACACACACACACACACACACACTTTGACACTGCCACGTCATGGGAGATTTTATAATTAGATGTTATTCCCACCACCTACAGTAAGTGGAGTCATAATGATAAATAATATGCAGCAGTATAATTGTTTACATTAGCATTTTGGTTTTGGTCGGATGGAACTCGGCATCTGCTGCCGGTAGATTAAAATGTCTGGTCCATATGAACAACCACATCTGCTTAATATGACTAATGGATTAGATTAAGCCGGGCTGATATGCATGTGATGTGTGTGTGCGCGTGTGTTTGTTGGGGTGGGATGGGGAGGAGCAGAAAGAGAGATTGTTTGTAAGCGTTTTTATTCCCCTTAGAGAGAGAGAGAGAGAGAGAGAGAGAGAGAGAGAGAGAGAGTGAGTGAGTGAGAGAGAGAGATGCTTGCAATAAATCTGCATTAATTAGATGTGAGGAAAAAAAAAATCTTGCAGCCTAAGTTTTAGCAGAGAAACCATGATTTATGCATCATGAAGGTGGAGCAATTCTCACGGAATTAAGTGCCACTTTTTCTTCGTACTGTATCCTCTCAACGACAATACATTTTCCTCATTGCGTGGTATTAATAAATTCAGAAGACAGAATCACTACTTACTTAAGCTGCCTGTGAGGTTTTACTTAACAAATCTGAGAACGAGCTGAATTATTGACAATATTATGCACAGTTTAAAACACATTAGGTGCCGGAAAAAACATCAAAATATGGGTTACAGGAACAAAATCTGTTGCAAAGCAAATAATTTGAATAAAATTGTGGTGGTTCGATCGACTACTTTCTTGTAGCAACCAAGAAATATTATTTCTAACTAATAAAACGACAGTTGCTTTCTTAACAAAGCTATGAAAATTGAATCGATTTTTTGTGCACACATTTCTCATGATCATTTTTATAAATGGCCGTTTTCTCTGCTTTTCATTTGGAGCAAAACGTTTTTTTTTTATAATTATTTTAGGTCAGTGTGTGTGTGTGTAGGGTAATTCTTTCTTTTCTCCACCCTCCTGTTTCATGCGAGGACACACAAAACATAGTTTATATCTTAGTGAGGACACTCATGGACATAATGCATTCCCATGCCCCTTACCACCATCACAACTAAGTACTTAACCTTAACCATTACCCTAACCCAGGGGTGTGCAAACCAAATTTGATGATGTGACTATTTCTTGGGGCCAGTGGTCCCTGAAGACCTTTTTTAACAGTAAAAGTTACGCACAAATGCACTCTTTTATAATAATTAGTTTTTCACTTTCACTGTCACAATTATAATTTTTAAAGGAGTCATATTATACCCTATTTCTCCAAGTTAACCTAGTTCCCTGGTGTCCTAATGAACATGTCTGTGACATGCTTTGGTCAAAATACCATAAGGATGAAGCACCACAGCAGTTCAGCGATCACCCTGCCAAAACAGCCCTGTTCAGAACACTCTGTTTAGTAGAATCTCTTTAAAAAAAAAAAAGAAACTTAAGGGACAGGAAATGACATCAGCCACAGAGTTCTACTGGGAGCTAACAGCAGTTAGCATTTGGAAAAGTGATCATTTGCAGGCTCTAGCAGGCACATTGCCATCATATATAACGTGTATCCACTGGACAGATAAATCCTCTGAGGCTGGAAGTTTGTGTAGAACTCTGTGCTGCACTGTGGAGCCAAGAATAGAACTTTTCTCACACTTAGCAGACTTCCAGTTTTCGGATACCGTTGCCCTCACCGGCACTCTCGCGTGTTTTACGGACAAACCGGAGCGCCACGAGACAACAGTTCCAGGAATGTAGCGCATTAGCGAGTCATCTTTTTTCACAATTTGCAGAGTGAGTCCCAAATATAAGGATTTAAATGATTAAAAAGTTGATTTTGCTTAATATGGAGGTAAAGAGCTAGAATCATCACTTTCTTAATAATGTCTATAATATTCACATGTATAGTCACATGACATGAACTTTCTATGAATATAATCCCTATATATGCAAAACGTGTCTCTGTTAAACAAGTGTTTCTGTCCATAAAGAATTTTAAACCCAAATTTCACTCAGGCACGAAACATAATGTTTCATTGTCTGACATGATATTGTGATATTTATTGATTTTTTTTTACTGATTTGAAACATTTTTATCCTGATAAAGTCGTCTGTGTGATGAAAAATCTGTATCCGGTGATTTCATAATATCTGAAATTTGGGCAGGATTTGTCTGCTGCATATACAGTAAAACAGAGTATTAAATGAGAATGTAATGGACCATGAACCAGACTTTAACTCATGACATCATGAGTGGATTCAGTGCCACATCCTTCTGTGCTGCTGAACCTCACACTCCTCTCTTAATATCCTCTTTTCCTCGAGGCACAGATACCTCGGGCAATTCAGAAATGACAGCATCTCCACTGCTCAGAAGCTGTGGGTAGGGGGTCACAGCAGTGATATCCTTTGTTAGCCACTGTAAGTGTGTGTGTGTGTGTGTGTGTGTGGGGTGTGTGTGTGTGTGTGTGTGTGCCTGTGTGTGTGTGCCTCAGTAAAAGCCCTGGAGCTGTCACGTGAGTGGTCTTATCTACTCGGCTCCTTCCTCTTTCACACTGATTCTACTTGTCATTGCCTGGATTGTAGTTTTTTATGTCACTGCTACTTTGTGTGATCTGAGAGATATCAGAGAGCTACATTTAAAAAAAAATAAAAAATAGTTTTAGCTATTGTTACAGCATGACACTGGACACAACACTGCTTTACTGCTGTGTCATTTCTCTGACTCCTTTTAAAAGACTCTGGAGCCGGAGCTTGGACCACAGTAGGGATTCTGTTAAGAATTAATTGCTGTCATCCAAATATTTAAAGAATATTAGATATACAAATGAGCCGATTGATTACTTTATATCAGTATTGGCCAGTGGGCAGTGCATGGCCAAGAGGAAAGGAATTGGGCTTGTAACTGGAGGGGTTACTGGTTAGAGTCTCGTGATGAGTCAAAGGCTGGCGTGCCCCTGAGAAAAGCATCCGATCCCAAATGTGCTGCCCACTGCTCCAGAAATCATGTAAGCCTGTTTTAAAATACAAGATCAAAACATCACTGAGTTATGTCACATTTCTTTCTTCATGGATGTAGAATAGTTGTTACTCTGAATGGTTATTAACCATGTGATAAATGCATCACTACAACTTTGATATGAGTTTTTTTTTTCCTTTTTTTTTTAAAGGAGGGAAAAAAGACCATTTTGGACTTATATTGGTACCAGTAGATATTGAAGGTCCTTAATCGATTTTCATTCTGAATAAGCAGCAGCCCCAAAAAAAAGAATAATCTGGCTGACACTGAGCTTGTATATTTACTAATTTCTCACTAACTTTGAAAAAAAAATTTCTGTAATTTGCGACTGACTTCCTTCATCAACTGTAACTTGCCCTTCTTGTGTGTTTACTCTCCCTGAGCTTTTTACCACAGGTATTTCCGCAAGGGATGACTTTTTCTTCAATAATTTATCATTATAAATGGCTAAAAAAAAAGAGTGACTACTTGTAGTTTGAAGCTTTTAATGCGTTGACGGGATTCACAAAGACGTACGTTATTACGCAGTCTATTCCCATTGTGAACAAATGAGATTCAATTCCCCTGCGGAGGCTTTGCTGGCAGGAAAACGGTGATTATGTTGTGGAATATCTGCTCTTATGAAATCTACATAAGGGTGCAGGCAGCAAATGCAGCCGGCAGTAAAAAGCTTTCTGTGGCTAATTGGTTTTAAGAGATTGAAAGAAATGCAGGTCACAGTGTCGCCCCTGTTTTTCATCTACTTTCTTTGCCACAAATACCCCAAGTGTGGTCTGCCATAATAAGTTATCACTGAGTGTGTGGTGAGGGATGGTGTGTGTGTGGAAGAGAGAGAGCGAGAGAGAGGGAGGGAGGATGAGAGGGTGATGAAGTGTGAATGATCTCCATCTCACTGCCTTAGTGCTCGTTCCCAACCCTACCTCTTACCCACTTTCCTCGTCTTTTATGCCTGTAGAATCAGTGGGGGGGGGGGGGGGGTTTATATTCAGCGCCTGATGCCTGTGTTTGCTCCTCACGATTTAACACATTCATAGTCTTGGTATTAGTTGAACTGCAGGAGCTTCTATTGATGCTTCCACAGATCCAATGTGAAAAGCTCATCTCTTGCCCTGGCTTTGCCCCCCCCCATCTTCCCCTTTTCTTGCCTCTCGGCTATGGTTGCGCATCAGCTCACTCATTTTTATCCTTAGCCTTGCTCCCAATTCCCAAGAAACCTCCCTGCAGCAGTGCAAGTGACATTTTTTTTTTAATTTTCTTGTGACTAGAGAAGGCTTGATACCACTTTTTTTGTGTCTGATACAATACCAATATGACAATCCTGAGAATATTACATCACATATTCTAAATTACTGATAGTAACACAATGTAGTATTTTGCGGGTAAACGGTGTAATTTGTTATAACCTGCGTTACCTGTGAAGTCACGGCATCCCGCCACTAGTTTGCAGTGTGTCATTGTATATGCATCATGCGACGAATGAAATTGAGATGGAAATATCCACAAATGATCCCCAAATGCCCAGGAAGAGAAAGATTGATGCAGATGGGAAGGCGAATACATGTTTGTGCTTCAAGGAGAAGAACTGGTATGTCTTTAGTGTTATGAGGCGATGTCGGTCGTCAAAGTATACAATCTACGTCGGCATTTTGACACCAAAGAAAAACAACAAATTGTCAAAGAATTAAAAGGCAAACTGCGATCGCAGCAGAATGTCTTCACAAAAGCCACAAGCAAAAAACGATTTGGCAGTGAAAGCTCGCTTTATTGTGGCTGCGTTTACATTTAGTTTCATTTATTTTCTTTAGTCTTACATTTACATCTGGCCCTTTGAGGGCAACCATTATGATGATGTGGCCCTAGGTGAAAATGAGTTTGACTCCCCTGATCTAGACAAATTTGACTTTAAATAATATGTTATACTGTTCAATTTCAAATGTAACACGCACAATCTTGTGTGCTCACGTACAGCTACAGCTTTTTGTGCCATTTTTCTGTCTGAATGTGATGCACTTTAGCTGAATGTTTGACATGATTTTTATATTACCACATTTACATGTGTTGTGAGAGTGCTGTAATGCCTTTAGGAGCTCTCTCTCTCTCTCTCTCTCTCTCTCTCTCTCTGAGCTAGAGGCAGAGCGTCAGTTGTGCCGACTTGAAGCAGCAGCAGCTGCAGCTTCTGTCCTAGAGGAATAATCTCCCCTGTGCTTTCCAACCGCGGTCTAAAAGCCAAGTGTGAAAGCTCAAACAAGCAAAAAATCTTGTTGCACTTAAGGCAACGACTACTACCAGCGTCAGTTCTGGTGAAACATAACCAGAATTTTAGTTTAACTTTCTCCGCTGCGACTCTGTCGGAGCAGGTTTTTTTGTCTCTTACACAATCTGATTGTGTCCAATACCGTTTAAAACACTGTCGACGTCAGCACTTACCCGGGTTTCGTTACCCAAAGTAGCAGTGAATAGCATCCAACGCTAGACCTGCAACGATTATTTGATTATAATTTGATGACTAAATTCATCTTAAAATGTCATTATTTTCGGGTTTCTTCGCTCCATATAACCAAGAAATCATTCAACCTTAATCATTCAGGTTTGTGGATAAAACAAGACATTAGAGAACATCATAATTTCCAGGTTTGATCAACATTTTTCAATATTTTCTGACATTTTATGGACAAAACAAGTACAATAGTCGTCAGTTGCAGCCCTATCCAACTCCTAAAATCTGCGTTTTAGTAAAAGAGAAGTGTGAGAAGAGTTCTGATTGTGATGTTTACTTTCATTGTAATTGTATATTCTTTTGATGACGTGCATGTTCATGACATTCACTGCTGTTACATCTCCAGTAGGACATTATAACCTTATTAAAGGTCACATAGAGTGGTCCTGTTGCACATAAATGTTAGTTATGGAGGTCTATTTACATATATTAAGTTGTTTTTGTGGTCAAAAACCTCCTAGTTTCTGTAAACTTGCCGATAGAAATCCTCTTTTCTGACAGTGTTTTTCAGCCGCGATGTTTCAGAGTGAACTTTCACCCCCAGAAGACAGAGTCTTGTGATTGGCCAGTACTATCCAGCACATCCGTTCTCAGAAGCGCAGCGCCCCCCTCTGGAACGGCGGATGCACTGCTCCTCATTATCAAAACATTGTTTTAACAGTGTTTAAAAATAGCTTTGTCCCGACTCCCCGCCACAGTCCCTTTTATGACTTTTAACCGGAGTCAGACCCAGAGTCAGAAGACACCGTTACTCGTGAAACACCTCCACAACGGACGTTATTCTTCTTCTGCGGTTCAATGTACGTAACCGGATGTGCCCGGACTACCGCCCGGAGGAGGACGATCGGTTGGTTGTTCAGGAGAACCGCTGCTTACGTAACTATTGCGGGATTTTCAGTGATCTCGTTGAGCCCCGAGATTACAATAAAACACAACGTTCTCAGCAATGGCTGAACTGTTTGTTTCGAACCGTCAGAGCTTCATAAACAAGGTAATGACGCAGATACACACCAAAAAAAACAGCGATAATAGGAACTTCCGGTCTAGTTCCGCTTTAAGACAATATACTGCAGATGTCTACATCACTCGACGAAGATTGGAATACTCCACTTAATTGTGAACGTGACCTAATCAGTAAGTGCAGTTATTTACAAGGCAGTAATCGGACTATTATCCAGTTAAAATCTCAATATTGCTGGAAATGACTGTACATATTTTGTGTGTGTGTGTGTGTGTGTGTGTGTGTGTGTGTGTGTGTGTGTGTGTGTGTGTGTGTGTGTGTGTGTGTGTGTGTGTGTGTGTGTGTGTGTGTGTGTGTGTGTGTGTGTGTGTGTGTGTGTGTGTGTGTGTGTGTGTGTGTGTGTGTGTGTGTGTGTGTGTGTGTGTGTGTGCGTGCGTGCGTGCGTGTGTGTCTTCAGAGTGACATTGTTCCTTTGATGTCGGGTGTTTGATTGAAAGGGCAAAAGTGGGTTATCATCTGTTTTGTGAATGAAATCACTGGTGTGTAAATAACACTATGTTAAACACATAGACTTAAAGCCCACACACTCCAGTCCAGCTTCACTCACTTCCACCCTGCGCTTATCTTTAGGACAGGTTTAACTCCTCGTCTCGTGTAGATTGTGGCCTTGTTGTTGTTGTTAAGTGCTCCTTTGTTCAGCATGAATTTGTAATGAAAAGGGGATACAATGAATTGCTGAGTGTCAGGAGCAGCAAAGTAAAAGTATACGGCTAATTTTCACGACTGTTTAAAGGCTCTGCAGGGAAATTTCATTTGAAGTTAAGCTAAACTCTGACAATTAAACTCCACATCGACTGTTAAGTTGTTGTGACTGAGTTGTTGTTTTTCTTGGGTGTAATTAGAAATGGGCAATAACTCTGAAATATAAATCCCTATGTGATTTACTTCAATATCATGTTAATGCTTCGTGGAAATACATCATTGCTATTAAGGTTTGTGGTGATGATTTTTTTCAAGATGCACAAATTACAGGATTGTGTATTTTTTTTTATTCATCTCAGAAGCAAACCTCAAACTTTATTTTGTGAAATTCATTGATATCAGCTGATTTGAAGCTTTTGTATCTTGATGGTGTCAAACTGACGTAAAGCTTGGGTTTTCAAAATATTCTGGGTTGTAGTTTAAAAACAAGATGGTAGGATTACCAAATGACATTATCCAGAATGTTAACTGCTAAAATGCGACGTTTAGATCTTGGAGATATTAATTATTTCCACATATAACATATCTTTGTCAACTGATCAACAAAAAATAGAGCAATTCAACTGCAGCCTTTGTAATTTGTTAATTTCATTGTTTGAAATTGTAATTTAAATTTGAAAACAGCTAATTGTTCAGCCCGACGAGACTCGGCATCCCTTCTGTGTAAGATTTTGTTTTATGTTCAAGACCAAACTCAGAGACGAGGTTTCTTAAATTCCCTGCAGAACTACAATATACACAGACTGATTTCACAGACTTCTGTTTCATGGCTCTAGAGTTCATTGGTTTCCAGAGTTTATCATACACTCGTGTAGCGACAGAATCAGCACTGACCGTCACCAGGTTTCCTCCGATATGATTTAAAAGCACAACATTATCTTTGTTCTCACACACACACAGCTGATTGAGTCACCTTTGTATGGCAACTCAATTGTGTTTGTTTGCTGCCCTATATACGTCATATAACCACCGCAAAACAGATCTAACCAGTGACGCAATGTCTCCATTGTGCGCACGTGTGTGTGTGTGTGTGTACACACACCGTGTTTGTGCCTCTAATAAAGACAAACATTTACCTGCACCTCACTCTACTCTTTGTTTACAGTTGTTTACATAAGTATGAATGTATTATGGAAAATGACAAAAAAGGAAAGTGTTAAAATTGCTGTGGCGTGTTGAAAAATGAAAAGGTTGCACCGGTGCAAACGATGCAAAAAGTACGACTATGAGAGAATTAGAGCCATGCTTGAAGAAATAAATATGTTTTGCCCTGACAAAATCAATCTGACATTCTGATGGACATGTCAAGATGAAATATGAAGATTAAAGTCGATTTAAGTCTCAACATGATATTCTAACTTTATTCCCAAAATGATTTTACTTGACATAAGCAAGGGTGTGATTTTTCCGCCGCAGTCCCTTTTATGACTTTAAACCGGAGTCAGACCCAGAGTCAGTAGACACTGTTGCTCGTGAAACACCTCCACAACGGACGTTATTCTTCTTCTGCGGTTCAATGTACGTTTTAGTGCCTCTGCCACAAGTCTTCGTTTCACTCGCAGCACAGTCCGTTATTTTAGCTGACGTGTTCTAAGAGTGTTGGACTTGTGGGGCGAACTTTATCTTTCTTAGTTGAAGTGCAAAATGGGATGACGTAGCCTAGGCCTAAATGTAATCGAGACATAGTGGAGCTCCCATTCTCGTTTTGTTTTGACGAGTAGGCTAATCAATACTGTAGTCTACCTAGGCCTGGGCGATATATCGATTGTATCAATTAATTTTAGTTTTTTGTTCTGGACGATATATATAAAAAATAATAACATTGATAATTTTCTCCTCCCTCGGGAGCTTCCGTGTGGAACCCTCTGACTTGTTTCCCTTCCGGGAATGCACGCATAGTGACAACATTGGTCGACACGCTCTGGCTCGACCAAAATTGTGATTGGTCGACTATAAATATATTTGTTTTATTATCATTATGTTTTTATGGTGAATTTCATTAGGAGGAAAGTACCACGTGCTAATAGGGGTGTTTTAGAGCACCCGTGTTTCGCAGGTAACAGCCTGTCTTCAGAGAACGCCCCCCCTTGTTTTCCACTATTTTGGTTTAGTCCAGCCCAGTGGCTTGTTGTCGCTCCGTGGCTCACGAGTGACAGACAGATTAGCGTTGCACAATAATTAGACGTGAATTTTGAGCTTTTCATTTTAGGCTACAGTCAGTCCTCCTGTCGCATCCATGCAAAGACAGAAAGAAAGCAGTGTGGCAGCATTTTTCAAAAGTAGATTACGGTTAAAAAAGTGGAATGAAACAGTTTGCTTTTGAGTGAACCATCATACACACAACTCTGATGTCATACCTTTGCAGAGTCATTTTATATGTGACATTTCAGATCCCTGAGTCCATTAAACCAGCCACTTGAAAACATTATACCATCACTTGTCAGAGTCACACATGAAATAAATAGCTATGGATTTTTTTTTTTTGCCGGCATCAACTGTGCGTTTTAGTATTAAGCGATTTAATCAAACGTCCACTTTTTGTATAGATCCCATGTTTTTTTAATGATCTCTCATACATTATGGTTCAGTTATGACTGTGAGTTTAACGTCTGTACGGCAGTGCATTTCTTGAGTGCGCTGTGAGGTTGTTTTATTGACCACATTACATCACAGATTCGTAATTTTAGTGGCCGTTAAGTCGCATCGTTCGACAAGGTGGCGCCAACCTTTCAATGTGACAAGAGCTGAACTGGTCACTTAATAGCAGCTCTTATGTGATGTGTGTGTGTGTGTGTGTGTGTGTGTGTGTGTGTGTGTGCGCGCGCGCGTGCGTGCGTGCGTGCGTGCGTGCGTGCGTGTGTGTGTGAACATCACCACCTTGTAAGAATAGCTCTTTAGAAATGTGTTAAAGAGAAGCTGTCACTGTGAGACGGAGGAGCTGGATGCACCTCACTCTCTGTCACTGCACATACCCAACAGTGTTTGCATATTTCTACATGAGGACATCACTTAGTCCACGCCACCTGATGTGATGATATTAAGGCCGTCACTCAGCGCTCATCCATGCATGGATTAATATCTCCACTCCAAGACCGTGTTAGGAAATTAGCATATTTATCTTTCCTCTTGCTGTGTGGCTATGGAGAAGAGGCTTTAGTCATAGTCGAGACACTGACAGTTTGTGCTTAGAGGTGTTTGTTGTATGAGAACGAGTGTGTTATATACTGATTCTTTGCCTCTGGTTTTGCTTCTAATGCAACCAGATGTGTTCAGTTTTCAGTCATCACTTTGTTGAAAACGGTGTCTTATCCCTGTCAGTTAGTACGTTTACATGCTAGTCCAGCTAAGGCTGTAGTCTGACTAAGACAGGCAATCGGACAATTTGCCAAGTCCAAGTATACACGCAGAAAAATCGATGTGATGGCCCCCTCAGTAGGTGGCACTGTATTTTGTCTATAAGCTAGTTCGTATTTAATCAGTTTCCTGTTGACATTTACACCACAGAAAAACAAACAGCGAGATGGACCGTGAGATGGATGGTGCTTTGGCTCTAAAGCATAAAAATCTTGTCTCTTCGTCAGTCCAAAAGTGGGTCTTCTCCGTAGCTTTCGCTCTCGTCAATGCTGTCCTGTTGTTTTGTTCTTTACCGGCAACAGAACTGCAATTTATACGTCGTCTACTTCTACTTCGGGGTCAGAAACAGGGGAGGAAATTTTGATGCATGCACAGAACTGAACCTCCTTCTCCAGTCCGACTAGATGTATGAAGGCAGGAGTAATTGGACTATGAATCACAGTATCCAGGTGTGTTAGATTTTAGCATGTAAAGAAAGACCCTGCAGTGTTAAACTGGCAAACACCTCACATGGGATTTAATTTTTCTTGTAGTTTTTTTCAGTCTTTATACTACTACCATCTTTATAACCAGCATAAGAAGCTAAGAAAAGTTTGATTTTCTTTCCCTTCGTCCTTTAATATCCAGTTAATAAGAGTGGATGAATTACTCAGTGATGATTCTACATCCCTGCCGAACATTGTCTCGCTCTCTAATCCAGCAGCTGATTGACATAGCCATTATTTTCACAGGTGGCACAGTAGCTCATAGTCATCTTACAGTCAGACGGCCCCGGGTACAAATTGGGTCACAATTGCTGGACCATTTCTATCCCAAATTGGCATTTTCTCTCACACTTGCTTGGTTTGCTTTCATGCACAAATGTCAGTGAGTTTATGTATCTCAGACAGTCCTGACGATTTAACGGCTACCTCTGCAGAAGGTACCGTATCTTTTGCCCCATGTAAACTGGGATTGGCTTCAGCTGGATGCAGCCCTGAGGAGGATGAGCTGGTGAAGAAAATGGATGTAATGTAGTTTCTCTGATCTGTGCAGACCATGTGTCACATCACATGCCGCAGGAGAAGACGAAAAAACCAACTGGTTCTACTACTCTTTGGAGTCATGACATGTTTAGAGTTGCCTTGAATGATTATTTTAATGATGGATTTATGTGCAGATTATGTTCTCAGTTAATTGGTTTGTGAACTTTTCGTAAAAATGTTTCTATAGAGCCCAAGGCGATGTTCTACAAACGTTTTTTTTAAAGCTGCAGTGCATAAATTCTAGGGATTTTTATTGTTTATTTTATTTTATTTTGTATATCCTGCATGTGTTTGCTCTTAATGAACAGATGCAATGTTACAGTATTTCTATTCTGTGTCCTTCATCTGAAAATCTGTCATGTAAATACTTTCAGATGTGACTGAAGGAGTGTTTGTTTGTTTAGACTTATTGTGGGGGATGGGAGACGGCAAGAAGTGTTTTTCCCATGATTCTCACTTTACTAGCTCAAACACATGGTCTTAATAAGGATAGGATAATCACAGCAACAAAGACAGTTAAGGGAACAAATAATAAACATGCATTTCCACCTCTATAAATGTAGATCAGTAGAAATCAATTCCTGTGTGCAGTGAATTGCAAAACAATGATTGTTTGTCAGCTACGTCTTTAACTTTTTGCTCACGAAATCCTCTTCCATCTCTTGTCCACAATCAATATATTTCTCACATGATACAGTAGCTGTGCGGTCTGATTTATCAACGTGTGAACAGTGTGTCACACCGCATCACCAACAGGAGAAGTGATTTTTAAATTAGCTTGGCCACGCGGCCACTGTGGCTCCTGTAATTTACGGCTGACATCTCAACCTTGCCGAGGTTTGACTGTCGGGGTTTTTTTTCTCTGCTTGAGTGGGAGGTGATTAGATAATTATTCCCTCTTCCACCCACATGCATCTCAACCTGATCGTCTTAACGACTGACCACATCACATTCAGTGTCGGACAGTGTTGGCTTGTGGCTTTATTGCTTCATTAATCTCACAGTGATGGCATCTATCTTTTTTTATATAAACACACCAGTTGAGGTAGAGTTTATTCAAAACTAATCCCTTTCGATCAACCTTATCTGCAGAGACTGTCCTCTGCTCGTATTCACGGTTTTATCTTAAATTTGTACTAAATCAGGATTGTTTCCATGGCAGCGTGTTTATATCCTCCTGACAGTGATTGGGTGATGGAACATCAGGTTACAGAAGCTCTTAGTAAGTAAAGACACCTAAATGTGGATCTAGGGTCATGGTTTTGCCCTGGTGAGCACTGAAGGAGAGAATGGTGATGAAGAGTGATGAGGAGGTGACATTTTTTTTTTAATCTTCCTGATTAGTGGAAGTAGCTCAAATCTGTATCTGTGTGTATCTGCACATGTGACGTTCCTACAAACTCGCCCTGTTTGTCTATAATGCAGAGTTCCACTTTTGAATTATACAATCTACCACGTCTGGGTATGAGGAAGTGTGACTGACTCAATCTGTGAACATCCCTGCCTATGAAAAGCTGTTCAAAGCATAGTTCCATGACTCCAGCCAGTGTAGCTCAGGTGTTAGTAATGGCGCTTTTCCACTACCAAGTTCCAGCACAGCTTGCCTCGGTTCGACTATACATGGTTTGGTATGGTTTTCCATTACTATAGTACCTCTGCAACGTGGGCAGAAACTGCATAAAAGTGCTGTGACTTGTTTTCGGAGTACTGACTCAGTTAAAGGGGAAATAAGTAGTTTATAGTGCCATCTAGAGGAGAGGCTGAAATTTACAACAAAGACCTGCTGCTCTGCTCACCCCCTCCCTTCCCTGAGCGCTACGGTATCCGCAGCTGGTCAAATGTCGTCCTCGTCGTCTTTCTCCGTGTCAGCAGATGAGGTTCGTGAGGCGAGGGAGAGGGCGAGCTACCGCGGCCGTAGCAGACGAAGCGGAGAGAGAGGAGGCGGGACTTCCGCTACAAGTAAAGAGACGCTTGTTTTGTTCTCTCGCGTTTGTCCTTACAGGCTCCGGTAGAAACATGGCGTCTCGCTGCTAACAGTGGCTATGCAACCGCGGTTCGCGGTCATGTTATTTAACATGACTTTTTGAAACACTACGAAAATGAAACAAAAACTATTATACATCGACTAGACAATGCAGGAGCACATGTATAAAAAAGTGGATTTTGGGTTATATAAACCCATAAATACTACATATTGTACCTTTAATTAAAAAAAATCACATTGATCACAGAATTGTTCAGGACTTCCGGCATGACCGGAGCACAGACTCCGGTCAGACTGAACTGAAATGTGGCTGAACGGGTTGTGATGCGGCTCGCCTCTCGTGACACCAGGCACCAGACACCTTGTTTAAATGTTGAGATTGTAGACATTGCCTCTGTAAATGTTGGAGGTTAACGCGTCCTTTGAACTGATCTACAGTTCGGCATTGTTCGGTTTGACTCTTGTGTTGGACGTCACGCTCATGACGTGGTGAGTAGAGTACTATCACTAATGGAAAAGGAACAAAAAAAAACGTGCTGGAACTGGGTAGTGGAAAAGCTCCATATGTTCACTATCGGATACTCTTTCACTTTCTTGCTGGTAGTTAGCATGGGAGGAGGGGCCAATTTTGCCTATGCTGTGTTTACAAACATCAGCCCACAATTCCTGCATCCTCATCTCCTCTATAAGTTGGATATCCTGATCATTTTGCGTCACTGTATGTGGCTGTGTCACCTGTGATGATGCAAAAACAAAATGTGCTGGATAATTTTTTTTCAAAGTCAAGTTTTCAGGGAAAACACTTACGCCTCCTGCAGAAAAATGTCCGTGCTTGTGGCTTTTCCCAGGACTTACAAGCTGAGGGTCTGTAAACAGTGTTGGAGCAGCTGAAGTGGTGATGCAGTCCTGCTGCTCTGGGCTGACCAACAATGACTCTGGCACACACAGGAGCGGTGGAGGGCTTCTTTCTTTCTCTCGTCCCTGAATGTCTTTCTTCCTTTCTCATTATATTCAGACTCTCTCTCTCTCTCTACTTTCCACTCTTCTCTCCTCCTTCTTCTTTTTTTTTTTTCCTTCTGGAGTTTTTAGCTGGGAACGGAGGCTTATGAAGCCAATGACCCCATTGCGAGTTTGCCAGGGAAGAGGAGATGAATGGCAGTAAATGAAACACAAAGACCTCCCTGCCCTTTTACAACCACATTTGATTCATTTTTCAGCCGTAGTTTGCTGTATTTACTATATTTTCTACAGTGTTTTTGTCACTCAGTGCCAGTAAAAACCACAGTATCGAGAAAGAAATCTACACTTTAGGGTATTGCATCTTGTAATATTGTGATTTTGGTAACTTTACCTTTAATTGCGCTGTCCTAATGTGAGTGACTATTCCGTTTCGCATCTAGCCACTGCACTCACTGTGTTTTATGCTTTTAAAGCCCAGAAGAGGATTGTAAAAGCTCACCATCACGACAAACACAACTGGGTTAGTTTAGTTTAGATTACTCAAAAATAACTTTACTCATCAATAGAGAGCAAATTAAATTGTATCTCTAGTGATGTGCCCTGTTCATTTTGTGTGTTTTTTAAAATCTGTGTTCTCATCAACACCAAACAGATCAATGATAATTAAACTTAAATGAGCAGAAAGTGAAACATTTTCATCGAGGAACTTGTGCATGAACGTTCACCCCAGAACTCTTCAGTCCCACACGGCTGCTTTTATCCCACTTGGAGAAAGGAGTGTGGGTGGTGGTGCTGCGATTGTTGGAAAAGATCAAAGTGAGCTCAGCAAGTTTGGAGAGATATATGGGAAATGTGCAATTCTCACTCGCGCTACACAAGGGCCAGGGAATGACTGCGCGGAGCCTGTTGTTGTGACCTTTGACGAGTGACTAAAAACAGAATTTCTTTTGGTGATGGAAAATAGATTAACTGCTGGATCTGGAAGGAATACATTTTTAAAATGCTATTTAATGCCCCATTTGAAATTTAGCTTCATAAAACAATGACTTTTGCTCATTAAAATCTACTTAAAGTGCGTGATTGCTCTCTCTGATACACACACACACACACGCAAATGTGCATGCACTCACTGTGAGCTGCGGTAATGAAAGTAATGAAATCCTTTGCTGTCAGAAAGGCTTAGACCTGTTGCAGAGGGCTTACTTTTCTATTCCTTTTTAATGAAAACAGGATTACTAAAGCTATGATATAAGTCATGCACTGACAGACAGTTACATGAATAGCTGATCTCTGCAGCTTCTTGCTTCACGCTCCTACTATTGATTTGTCTGTATGGAAATAAAGGGGTGGCCACCTTTTGGTCACAATGTATTTTCTGTAAGAATTGTTTTTCCAGCATTAGGATAAACCAAAGAGGTTTAATGTGTAGTGGTCACTTACAGTCAAACATAACACCATACATCACTAGCTTTGTGTATATTAAATACAAAATGGTTTCAGTTGAACTTCTTCTTCCTCCTCCCAACAGTAAATCACAATATATATGTTTAAAAGTCTAGGAATTTGCGATTCACAACAGTTTTTAAGTCTGTGTTAACAATTTAAGGTAACGCTTACCAGTGTAAGTCAATTATTATTCGGCGTCAGAAGTGCCAGTGCTCATCCATCCATCATCCTACCGCTTTATCCTCGTTTGGCGGGGTACACCCTTGACAGTTCGCCAGTCTATCGCAGGGCTACACACGGGGAGAACATGCAAACTGCAAACTCCATGCAGAAAGACCCTTGTTCCAACCGGGGCTCAAACTTCTTCTTGCTGCAAGAGTAACCGCTACAACAATCGTGTTGCCGCCGGTGCTAATAAAACGTAATAATTATCGGCCCACTTCAAATACTGATTATTTGAAATCTGAAGAAGTGCACTCAGCTTAGGGAACACAACGTTGACTTCGGAAAAATGTCATTGGAACAGAATTTAATGTAAAATGAAACTCGAAGCAGTTAGCATTTGGAAAATGTATCATTTGCAGGCTCCAGCAGGCACACTGCCATCATATATGGACAGATAAATCCTCTGAGGCTGTAAGTTTGTGTAGAACTCTGTGCTGCACTGTGGAGCCAAGAATAGAACTTTTCTCTGACTTTGTGGACCTCCGGTTTTTTCGGATACTATTGCCTTTGCCAGCACTCTCGCGTGTTTTACGGACAAAGCGGAGCTCCGCGAGACAACATCACATGATTTATCTCCTGTGTAGAACTCTGTGCTGCACTGTGGAGCCAAGAATAGAACTTTTCTCTGACTTCGTGGACCTCCGGTTTTTTCGGATACTATTGCCTTTGCCAGCACTCTCGCGTGTTTTACGGACAAAGCGGAGCTCCGCGAGACAACATCACATGATTTATCTCCTGTGTAGAACTCTGTGCTGCACTGTGGAGCCAAGAATAGAACTTTTCTCTGACTTCGTGGACCTCCGGTTTTCGGATACTATTGCCTTTGCCAGCACTCTCGCGTGTTTTACGGACAAAGCGGAGCTCCGCGAGACAACATCACATGATTTATCTCCTGTGTAGAACTCTGTGCTGCACTGTGGAGCCAAGAATAGAACTTTTCTCTGACTTCGTGGACCTCCGGTTTTCGGATACTATTGCTTTTGCCAGCACTCTCGCGTGTTTTACGGACAAACCGGAGCTCTGCGAGACAACGTCACATGATTTATCTCCTGTACTTAGACTGAGGAGGACCACAAAAACATGAGTGAGTCATCTTTTTTCACACTTTGACGACTCATAGGGCCTAAATATTAGTCCCAAATATAAGGATTTAAATGATTAAAAAGTTGATTTTACATAATATGGCACCTTTAATATGCACAATCAGAGTGATTCTGTGACAGACAAAGAATCAGAATGTAAAAAAAGGTCCACCCTTTTATTAATTGGCAGTGAGTGACACGCCTTCTGTTTACACATCATGCTCCGAGAGACAAACAACCAATGAATTATTTGTTTGGTTTTAGACTACTGTAAATATATATGTATACACACACACACACGCGCACACATTTAATGTAAGAGGTTTCATTTTATGTCCCCTGTAATAAAATCAGCAGAATATGAATATGCATTATTCATCCTCTACTATACACAGAGCTTGTGAAATTCATTGTGAAATTAACCCCAGGTAAATGCATTATTGATGCTGTTTAATGAGGTGGAATTAGCATATGGGAAAGTCTCGTTCTCACATAATACTGGAGTATTTTTGCCAGACAGCCATTCCCACCACCCCCCACGTTGTAATGAGAGATGTTTCTCCTGCTCATTCATTTCCACTGGCGTAAAGTAAAGGGCCCTGAGGCGGTGGGAGAGCGCAGAGAGAATGTTCACTCTTGGATATGCAAAGGCTGCTCTTGTGTGCCAGCGTGCGCGTGTGTTCGCGTGCGCGGCAGCACATCTCGAGGGTAAAAATGTTGTCTTTTACGTATTCATAGGATCGCGTATTTATAGTATAAAGAGACTGTTTGTTTCTATAATCTTATAAACTACGACACACGAGTCGAGTAGTAGAAAAGGTTCACTGTACGTAGAGCGTAGCAGCTCACGTTGTGTTTATATTGTGTGAGTCTGTACCTCCGTTTTCATGATTTTATTTTTCCATTTTGCATCTCTTTTTTTTTTGGGTGAGCCTTCACTCCTTTGACCTCACAGTTTTCTTTTAACTCACTTTGTTTAAGATGCCTTTCACTTTTTTTGGCATCATTTCATTGTTTTGTGAAGTGCTTTGAAGCTGGTTTTTGAAAAGCACTAAAGAGATTAATATTATTATTATTATTATTATTATGTATTTTTTTGGCTGCTCTACTGACCCAAATTCCAGAGATCGGCCATTAAACGTTGATGTCTTAAACTGTCTTGTTTGAATGCTGATGTTCTTCAGTGAATGATACTGTGTGTGAGTGAGCGTATATCATGTCTTTGTGCTCTTGACTTTGCTCTGGTTGGATTTCTGGTGCATGTGCAGTATCCCATAGTTTATTTTGGGTACTTGGTGAGGCTCTTCTTGCCTTTCCACGTCTGGCACGTTTCTTAAGATTACTTCTTATTCTTGCCCGAGGAAATCAAGAAAATCGGAGATCAGAGCGACCTCTTTGTTTGCCTCTCCTCTCCTCTCCTCTCCTCCACTCATCTTTTGTTCTCTTTCCAGGGCGTTGTGGTGGAGGTAGGGTGACAGTGAGCTGTACAGTAAAAATCTGGCAGAAGGGAAATGAAGAAGAGACATTATCACATGCCGATCTTGATACAATACAAATTGGATTTTCTGGGATACCTGCAAAATATCCCCTTCCTCTCCTCTGTGCCCCCCCCCCTCCCCCCCTTTTCATCTCCTCTCTTTTGTACTGTATCATTTCTCTCCCTCCTCCTCCTCCTCCGCATCCCCTGCCCTGTCTTTCCTCCGTCTCCTCCTCTGAGACGCCCATAAACAGAGAGCTTATATCTCTGTCACTGCTCATTTCCTCACTCAGCCGTAAAGTGCGCTGATGGCTCATCCGTTTCCCTGCCAGATAATGTTGTCTTTGTTCATTTCTACCTCTGTGTGAGATGTGTATATTAGCGCCTGCCTTTTTTTTTTTTTCTCTCTCTCCTCACGCACTTGATCGTTGGAACGATTCCACGTTAACATTATAAATGAGGTGTGGGAGACAGGTAAGCCCTGGAATTAAGACCGATGAATAGCCAGATTCAAGCTGAGGACGGGTAGAAAGATAAATGTTTGTATGTTTACAAAATGTGTGTATGTGAAATGAGGCCCATTAGGACGACATATGAAGCAGCAGCCGTTTCCTAACCCATTTTCAAGCTGCTGCTCTTAAAATCCAGATTTTAAAAACCATTACATGATGCAACACATTCATCATACACACTGAAAGTTAGTGAACGTGAAAGAATATGAGTCTGATTTTGCGTGTCGGTGATCTCTGCCTGGGTGACAAACTGTCGCACCTGTTCGGTGAGTCGCAGATGTGTGCAGCACACGCAGCAAATGGCATGTCACAAGGTACCTTTTTTTGGCAAAACATCACTAGACTAAAGTTGGCAACACTTCTGCCTGTTTAACGCCCTGATTCACTTCAATAACTTCCCTCCACATTAGAGGATGAATCACTGGGCCGGTCGGTTCCGCCCGTAGACTGTAAATAAAAATGGTCCATAAGTAGGACGAAAGTAACAGTAAACCACCAGGGGGCGAAGTCTGTAAAAAAAATAAGCCTGCTTCTCACTTGTTTTTAGGGCTGCAACTAATGATTGTTTTCATAGTCGATTAGAGTTCTTATTTAGTTCATCAAATATCAGAAAATGTTTCCCAAACCTGGAAATGGTGATGTTATGAAATGTTTTGTTTTGTCCAGAAAACCATGAAGCAAAAAACAAGAAATAATTCACATTTAAGAAGTTAACTATCAAATGATTTTTGCAGCCCGACTTGATTTATGACTTCAGTGAACACTTTTCTGACGACCTAAGGGTGTCAGAAAAATAATTCTAATCCAGGTCTTCAGCAGAATACAATGTACATTGTGTTGCCATTGAGAGGAATAAGATGATGAGACATTATGAGCGGACACCAGTGTGATTGACAGTTAGGTGCCTGGTTGCTGGTAATGTCTGTGAGCTTCCATTTTAAGTGTTTCAACAGTAAGACTAGAACCTTATTTTTTGACTTTTGGACATTGTGAGTCACCGCTGATGGGTACATTTTGAATTGATTTACTTTTACAAGTCTGTACTGGTAAAAGTAGAAAGCCTCCCACCCTGAGTAATAACAAAACAATACTGCTGACCTTTCACAAGCAACTTGGAAGAGGAAATCAAAACAAAGAGCACCAACATGTGGGTGATAATTCTCTGTGTGATGTGACCCATTTATTCATAGTAAATGCTAAAACAAAAAATGTGGTACTTTAACCTGTAGACACATTAATGAATGTTTCTCAAGGATACAGAGCATGGCCATGTGGTGTTTGGAACTCTATCGAACACAAATGAGCACGGTTTTGTGATGACGTGGTCACACACGCACATACACACACACAGACACATAATACACTGACACTGATCTCAGCTGACGGGCAGCACAGTGCCGAGGCAAGGTCAGAGTAGCTCTCTCTCCTGCCTTCAGCCTCCCGGACATGCAGAGATCAAAGACTCGTGCGCCTGTCAGCCTCTTCCGACTGCGCTGCTCCATCTGTTTTATTATTTAACAACAGAAAAACAGACAAATAAGTGTGAAGCTGTTAGATGTGAATGTGTTTTTTTTTAATGGGCTTATAATCAAGGGGCTTTTAAGCATGTAAAACATTGATACATGTGTGTTTCTGGCCGAGCATGTTTCAGACATTATTCCCCCATCTCTTCAAATCAATTCACCCACTCACACCGAGAGCACTGTCCGCCTCGAGAACCGTCTAAATATCCCATTAAAGGAAGTAATAGAGGAATTATCCAATACTTTACCTCAACTGACAGACGATCTCATCCTTCCCTACTGGAATAATTGGAATTCTGCCTTCAGATCATCCTATGACGGATGCACAGAGATTACCATTCACCGTAGCCAAGGCTGGGAGGTGAGCAAGGGATTGGACAGAACAGTGGAAAATCCTCTAACGAGACAAATAGGTGGACATAGAGAGGGGGGCACTGTGGAATTATAGGTTTAAAATTATATTGTAACTGCAAATGAAGTGTATTCAAATTATTTTATTAAAAACTCTGGATAGGCTTTGCAAAACAGAATGCGAATATTAGCATGAACCTTCATTTGAGATTTTACCCTTAACTTCAGTCAGGAACACTTTCCCTTCAGTGGCTACTCTAGAGCAGGGGTGGGCAATTATGTTCTCCACATGAGAAACATCAAATATTGTTGATGTTTGGACCAATGGGCTGAATTAATTCTGCTCAATATAACATTTTATCTCTTAATAAAAAGCAGTATATTGTATTGTAATAAATATCAATTTACTACACTATATAATGAATAATACTATACTACTGTGGTGTAGTGCAGTGAATATATTGTCTGACAGAACCATTGTTGTTATTTTTTTAAAATAAGTTGTGTATTTCTTTTAAAGTGAGCCCCTGCCCAATATCTTTGTATAGTGGACTATGCTTACCATGACGTTCATTACAAACTGTAAGCCTTTGACACTGTGAGCCACCTGGAGGCTCAGCCATTGCTACACCATTATCTACAAGGCAATTTTAAGGCAAAGCTTCATTAAACACAGCACACAAAGACTGTGATTTTACAACTAGGCAAAGTTTAAAACTGTTTAAAACGTTCTCAAGTCTTCAAGAGTTTGATAATACTTTGGTACAAAGGAGTGATGTGTTTCAGTTCAGACTGATCTCCCCCTGACTCCCTAAATGCCTTTGGCCTCTTTTTCAAGAAGTGCTTTTAAATGTTTTATTTGCACCTTCGATGCACCATCGTTGGGGAATATAGTTTTATAAAAGGCTTCAGAGTATTTAACCCCAGCCAAATTCGATATAGATGAAATTTATTTTCTATCTACTATGTAAGATTCGGTTTACAACCCGGGCCTGTGTAATTTGAGAAAATTGTCACCATTTCTCCCCTTGGTACAGTTCCCATTCTCACTGATAGGTCTGCATGCTAACTCGCAAGTGTCTGCCAACAGGCAGCACGGGTCCCATCCATTCTTATTTTTTAAAACATTAGAGTATGGTTTCGGCTACATGGAAAAAACTATATCTGTATATAGTATCTGAGTTGGACCTCCTACTATACTGTTTGGTGACATGTCTTCTGTCAAAAAAAAAAAAAGAATCCAATGTCTTTGATGTGCAGTTGGACTGTAGTGCCAGTGCTGTAAATGGGGCTGAAATTGCCTTTCAGATCAGCAATGATCTCCGGAGCCAAGGTGGGGATAATCATCATAAAGCAGAATGTAGCATATTAAAGGATGAAAGACGGAAAGGAACGCACAAGCATGGGTGCAGGGGAGGGGAATCAAAAGGTGGCGGCTAATACACACACACACACACACACGGAATTCAAAGCGAGGTGAGGCGTGGGCTTTCACCCATCCCTTGCCAGGTACTGGCGAGAAGAGAAGGCATCACACACACACATGAACAAAGGTTTGTGCTGCTATTCTTCTTAGGACACTGCATAAAACAATGCATATCCCTAACCTGTACTAGACAGTTAATCTTCCCCAATCTTCCATTAGGACGCCTGGTCCTACTGATGTTTACACCAGGAAAGGTCCTGAAGACACACACACACACACACACACACACATTCTTGTACTTGCTGCATACTGAGGACTGGGTTGCTGGCAAAGTAGGGACCATCATTTCCACTTTATAAATCAACATAATTACAAATATCTACAAAGAACTACTGGTTGCAGTACCATAACATGTCTGCAGGTGGAGCCCCAGAGCAAAAAGGGCTGGATATTTGTTTTCAATTTTTAATTTTTGGTCCAAAATTTTACAAAAACATCATACATCAACAAAAATGTTTAGTTAAAAATTTGACAAAAACGTCATATTATTCTATGTTGTCCAAAATTTGAAAAAAAAATTTGACCCAACATTTGAAAAAACATTTTTTACCAAAATTTGACAAAAAATATTTGACCCAAAATTTGAAAAAAATATTTGACCCAAAATTTGAAAAAAATATTTGACCCAAAATTTGAAAAAAATATTTGACCCAAAATTTTTAAAAAAATATTTGACCCAAAATTTGAAAAAAAAAAATTGACCCAAAATTTGAAAAAAAATTTTTACCCAAAAATTGACAAAAACGTCCTGTCGTCCAAAATTACATTTTTTTTTTTTTTTGATAAATTGAGTATAGCATGTTATAGCAACCTAAGGAAGTGATTTCAATGAAAACAAAGTGAGGACCGGACAAAATGTCCTCACTCTGTAAAAATGACCTCACTTTGTTGGTTAAAATCCCTCACTGGTCCTCAGTATGCCGCAAGTACAAGAACACATACACAAACACACACACACACACACACACACACACACACACACACACACACACACAAACTCGCGTCATGCCCTGTAATAACCTCTCTGCTCTGTAAATCTGCCCTCACACAGATTGAGCTTGAGCGGGGTTCCTGGCTTCAGTCACTGTGCAAATTGAAGCCTTCAGGAATCCCATTGTAACTGGCCAAAATCACTTGGACGCAAAGTGTGTGTGTGGGTGTGTGATGTTACTTCATATGTGTAGGATGGTGGGATAGGTTGCCCGTTTTCTGCTGCCCCAGTGGATTTTCATATTCTCAGCAGATTGGGGGGTTTTGCCCCATGCACTTCCTTTCCATTTTGCGTTTTATACAGATCTGTGAATCCTAAGCTGCTGCTGTTGAAGTGAACATGCTTAACTGACTGGGCCAAAAAAAACATAGGGGAACATGTTCTTCTGTTCAGTATTAGGTGGAAAATGAATGAATGGAAATGACGAAGATACAAAGATACATGAGGCTAAAAACATGATGGCAAAACTGTAACATGACGAGTATGGGGAGTTTTGTCCGCCGTCATGGATCCTCTCATGAATAAATCTCCATTGGTGAGCTCATGCTAATCTCGTAGCACATAGAACAACCAAGGACGAACACTTAACAGCAGCTATTAAATCACAGAGGAACAGTATTATAACTGCTGCCGGAGCGTCATGGTATGTGAGCAGGTTAAAGCACATACTGTGTGCTCATTACTACATGGATCAAAATGACAATGACATCCAGACAAAGGCTCCCACTGATAAAGAGCAACAGTGCTTTTTAAAGGAAGCAGGAAGTCTGAGAAAGACTCCGTGTCTTGAATGAGATAATTCAGTATGATATGACTCGATAATTTGAAATTGCCATTCTAGATGTGCCGATGTGCATTTACCTGACAATTTAAAATTATTTAAATTAGGGCTGTAACAAGTTAATCGTTGCGATTAATACAGTCCAAAATAACGCAATAAAATAACTTGACACAGTTAACGCAAAGCAGTCACTTGCCTGCAGTCAGTCAGATAGAAGATTTTGAGATGGTAGCTGAAGATTGAGAGAGGAGAGCGATTGTTGGGTGGAAGGTTTCATTTTAAGAAGCTGAGTGATGGAATCCCCGCGATCCTACAGCAAACTCCAGATAACAAGTGCATACAACCACCTGATAAAACTGATGATGAGCACAAATATCAGTTGAATATCCAACTTGTAACCATTCATCCATCCATCCATCTTCTACCCTTTATCCTCCACATGCAGGTCATGGGTGGGCTGTGCCAATCTCCAGTGCTTTAATTACCGGTTACAGGGTTTTCCCCAGAAAACCAGTGGTAGGATCTCGCAGGCAGCCCACCGGCGGCCTGGAAATTTTAAATTATGACTATTATGTGTTATTGTAAGACATTCATTAACAATACTTTTACACCAACTATAGAGTCTTACAAAAAGACACACTCTTGAAATTAAATAAATAATATAATTTTTTTTCACTTAAGTTAAATACTAATTAAGTAATTGGCCAGTGAATATTAAAACAAGCCATGCAATGGTCACATTTAAAAGTAAAATTAAAAAGTGGTAGTGCCCCCTCATCTGCCTCATCTGGTGCAGACAAATGGCCCTTTTATTTCTGCGCACCGCCCCTGCGCTGCTCTCTTCTCCCTCTCCTGCGCCGTTTGTCGCTCCTGCGCTCTGCGATTCTCCATATCCAAGCGGTCTCTTCGTATCCAAAGCAGACTGGATCATTTCTCTACGTGTTTTACCCCCACATAAAAATAATGATCTTCATGACGAGGATGGAGTACAGTCGCAATGAAGTGCAGGGGATCTGAGTAAAACGTGGTGACAGACTCTGAAGAGCAGAGCGCATTTTTCATTGTTTTCACTCCGTGGTCTCAAATTTTTGTAGAAGACGCTTTAACGCTGTAATTAAGGGAATAACATATGCATCAGATGAGCTGATCTCTTTAGTTAACTGCTCAAAGAGAGAGAATGTTCTCTGGTGTGACGTGAGTGTCACAGAGAGTTCATAATATGCACCGTATGCAGCCAAGTTTCGCTTTTGCGCAAAGAGACTTTCCAGCGTTTAATAGGTGCTGTTCCACAGCAACCCTAAGCCTGGCGGGGGGTGGAGGCAAGTAAAGGCAAGTTATAATACACTGGGGGAAGCCCTGGGTTAAAAGTCCAATCAGTGACAATCCTAGTTTGACATCATGTACCTAACCTTTCCATTGCAGTTAATGTCAATATGTTCAGGTTCATGTTAGTGTTTTCCAATTTGGGTTGGGCAACTGTAAGTTCTTGTTGCATACAGGATGGCAGTCATCCATGTTGAGCCTTGAGAGGCCTGAGTCTCTTCACATATAAATCACATAGTTATATGTGTAGTTATGTGTTTAAAAGGAAAGATAAAATTAAACAATGGCGTCTAAAATCTGATTACTCAGTTATTTAGTCATTAGAAGAAAATCTAACTTTTAATCATGACAGCTCTAATATAAATATATGGAAAAAAGTCTCAACCAAAAAAATCTAGTTCATTTTGATTCTTTTAAACAGATTTGGAGCTTTTCCTGTCCATGTTTTGTTGCAGGTAAATCAAGGATATGGTGACTGTAAATGTAGAAATAATCCCCATAAACATCGCTGAACTGTTAAATATTTGAAAGCTGAATTTTATTACATGGCTTGCAGGTCTTATTTCTTTATTTTTTATGTAGCTGTGATCCAGCAGCCAATGTTTAGTCTGAGTTTTGATGTTTAGCACAATGTGCTCAGTACAACAGTAAAAGGTGGTTTAGGAGAGAGAATCAGTGCATGAAGCCGTAACATCGCTCATTATATATGTTCACTGTAGCACCTGCACTTATGTTGATATATGTGGCCAGTTATGAAGCGACTTGATGGTGGCATCGTAGCTGAGGAGCTTTCATTTTGACTGACAAAAGAGAGAAATAAATCCAGGTTTTGTGGCTCTGAGAATGTCTGCCATTTTTTTAATTGGTTTGAGGGGAGCCATTAGATCCCCGCACTGCAACTTAAGAGCAGCATTTTCAGTAGAGCTGCGGTCTCCTGCACCAGAATACATTTGAAAGGGATCTAAAATGTAGACTATTTGGGACAATTTCTTCTTCTTAGCAATCATGACCACAGAAAAAACTTTTTTTTTAAAACATGGGCCATTTTTTGCCCCTGTGAAATAAGATTCAGGGGCATTTTTAGATTATTTCCAGGCCAATTTTAGCAGATATTGGGAAATATCCAGTTTCTTATCTCAGCCCGGTTTCTCCAAATCAAATGTTAAACTTTTTAAGACTTTTTTTAACACTTGGAACATAAAGATTAGATAAAGATACCCTGGCATATAAAATAGAACTTGTTTTGTTTTGTTTTGTTTTGTCCGTAAAATGTTGATCAGTGTTTACCAAACCTGCAAATTATGATGTTGTTGAATGTCTTGTTTGGTCCACAAACCAAACTTATTCAGTTTTAAATAATTTATTTGGCATATGGTGCAAATAAACTATTCACAAATGGGAAGCATCTGGAAAATCATATAGCTTGTTTTAATTAATTATTTTAAAGGGCCCCTGGTGTATGAAATTCAAGGGAAATTTAAATTTTTCCCAGGACATTTTACCCTGGACCCCTGCTCATGTCCTGCTAAAGACACGACAAACGCAGAGAGAAATGATCCTGGTGATTATTTGGGTTTGGTGTAATTTTGGTAGTTTGGTAGCTGTGTAGTAACAGAGTAGAATAAGTGGTTAACAGGATTGGTGTAGGTCCTTGAAAAAACTTACTGTAAATAACAAAGTTGCTTCTCCTGTTGAATCATCTGATCTTTCTCGGCTTCATAAATGTGGATGGGGACAATTTTGAACATCACCACTTCGATCAATAAACCATTCCGAACCAAAGGCGCGGATGTTGTAAACGTTTCTCTGGATGCCCTTGTGCTTGTTTATTTCTTTTTTTTTCTTTTTGAAGTCTCTCACCTCTTGTGTAGATGTGTCCTAGACCCAGACAGGTTAAGCCAAGCGCCAGAGTCTCCTCGGAGCTTTGTTTGGGATGTGCCTTCACTGATGCGGCTTTTGAAAACACGGCAGTGAGTCGTGAAATGAGATTTCTCTGCTGTCATTACTGGGCAGTTGAGGTGGCGGAAAAAAAAAAAGCCACATCTCACTCTTGAGTGAATGCATCGCTGCTCTTTCTCTCTTTGCCTCCTCTCAGCACAGGCTTGTCTAACCATCGCTGAGACCGATCGATAAAGCTGATCTCTGTAAGCTGCCTGTGCCCGATACGGGATGTACCGTATTCTGTAATGAGATTGGGATATTAAGCAGTAAAAGAGGATGTTTTAACTAAGGAGTTTGTGATTAGTGTAATAAAATGAAAAGCTTTGTTTGCATAAGTTTTACTGCCTTTGATCTGAGTTGCTCCCTCCTGTGAACAAGTCTTCTCTGAGCTGTGGGTTCATGAGATTTCTGCTCATCTGACACTGTATCCAGCAAATTATCTATAGCACCATTGTTTCCACATCTTTCGTCCAAAAAAAAGGGCACACAATTATTTTACGGTATTGCTCTCTTCAAAGGAATGCCGTTGTTTTCTCATTCTCGGCTTCTCAAAACACATTAGGCTCAAGTTTTCCACGATTTTCTCTATGTTTCTTTCTCTGTCATTAAGCACAAGTGCTGGGTAACTTTAAAGGCAGTGGTTGTTTATCATTCTGTGAAGAGCTGTTATAAATCATTCTGTTGGATCCTCATATAAAACCACTGTTTTTTTGTGCGAGAAAAACCTTTTGAAGCCAAATCTCAATCAATTGAACATCACATCAGCTCATCGGCCCAGAAACTTTGATCACATCGCCCTCACCTTTCTTGTCTTTTTCGGCGAGGATGAAAGGGCATGAAAAAAATAATAAATTTTGATAGTTTTAGCAGTATTTCCCCACATACAGGTACATTTGCCAAAGGGCATGTTTTAACTTCAAAAGGCCAGCTGTCAGCCTTGAAAGCTTTGGAGTGATGGGAGAAGACTGTGATCTGGATGACACCTGATCAAAGATGGAAAGGTTTTTTTGTGTCTATCCACAGTTTATAAAGTAATATATTATTTTTTTTAAACAACAAAAAAACTTTCTTTTCCTGGCGTGAGATGAAGGATGCCCATGCAAATCCTGTCAACCTTGATGTTTTAATTTCTAATAACATTTGTTTTGGGGCTCAGTGAGCAAATATTTGTTTGCATATTGGAACAAAAATAATAATAACAAAAAAAAAGGGACAGTTTGTGGCCTTGTTGAAAACCTTCCAGCCTCTGAAGGTTTTGCCATAATGGTCATGCGGTGCCATATGATTCCGCTTGCTTGTACAGAATATCAGGCTGTGGTTCTGTGCCAAACTATGCCCTGCTGGTTCCTCTGACCCGGCAAACTCACTGGACTCGCCGGGATTTTGCCTGAGGATGATCATCCATGGTGGATCAGCGTTTGTGTAATTAACAGCAGGTTTGGAAAGCCTGTTGGAGAAGCTGATTCACTCAGACGACTCATGAATTTTAGCATGAATGTGACCGTGAGAGGTTTAGCAGTGTGACAAAAAAAACATATTTTTATGTCTGCATCATTTATCAGACATTAGCTTCGTCACTTGACCCCAGTGATTTGCGTTGAGACACTGCACACTGCTAATTTATGGGAATATTATTGTCACATTTAGATTCAGCTTCAATTATCATAACAAAACATTGCATTACATTTTTTACATTTGTTCATTGCTAAGTGTTATAAAACTGCTTACAGGTTAATACAGTCTTCATTAACAGTAAAGTAGCATTTAAATAATCCTGGCAGTATTTTTATTTTTGCTTAGTAGTTTTATTGTATATGTAGAAATTACTTCAACACCTGTGCAAAGCTGCTACGGAGAAAAAAAATCAGCAGGTTAACTTGCATTCAAGCAGCAAACCAGAGACTTGTCATCATTAACCTCAGGCTCTTTGTTGTAAAGCTTTGATACTGACTCGCTCGGACGTCTAAATCATGCTGAAAAAAGGGTGCTTTCATCTCCTTTGTTGTATGGCTGCGCAAGTGGACAGGTGGTTGACACAGGGCAGGTTTATTTTATTGTATGAATAGAGTGATTAAAAAAAGATGAGCACTGATAGAAATCTGCAAGCACGCTTGATAAATCTGTTTTTTTTTTTAAGGGGATGAGTTTTTCTTCTTCAAATGTTGAGTTAAATACAAAATAAACGGTTAATGGTTAAAATTGTTAAAAAAAAATAAAGGTTTATTGTTGTACTTTGTCCACCTGTTTCTTATCCCCTGAGTAATGATACACGGACTTAGTGTCAGCAACTTCCCCTGTCAATCTGAGGGTTATTGTGCCCCCCGTTAAATGAGATCCGACATGACATGTCATTACTCTTTGAGGTGTACACTGCCATCTTTGCGATGGAACCAGTGAGGAGGATCCATTTTGTTTACTACGTCTCGTCTCCAGTTTGGTCACAATGATGCTGACAGCATTGTTCATGGTTCCCACCAGTCCTTGAAATCCTTTAAAGTTTGTGAATTTGAGAAAGTTAATTAAAGATGCTTGATTTGTGTGTAGGGATGAGCATCGTTATTGGTCCGATACTGGTCAAAATCAATGGACAGATCATTTTTTAAAAGTCGATACAAACCAAAAATCTATGTATTGGATGTTTCATTATGCACAGACTATAACGATAATTTTAGCTGAGTCATATTTACTTCTTTTTGGGAGAACAATATTTGTTACACAGTTGGGAGAATTGTGTCTTTGAAATGACGCAGTACAAATGTGTTGTTAACCGCTTTGTAGTTCATAAATGGTATAAAATGACTGTATTGGACTTATATCAGTAGTTTGTGATATAGATGTTGTTATCAGATACAAAAAGTGGTATCGTCCCATCTCAATTTTGTGCAAGAAAAAAAGTTACGCTGATATTTAGGTAAACGTTTCCGTGATGTGAGATTTCATACAGAACAATGAGCGAGTAACTTTAAGCAAGAGAGGACAAATGACGTAATGCCTGGAAAATGCAAATTACAAGATCTCTGTCTCACCGAAGAAAATGACAAAGACTGACTTTCCCAAGATCCCAAGGACAACTCGTCCAGATGCAGAGCGTGCTGCAAATCAATAAGAGTGGACGCCATGGGCAAAGTGGCTCTTACAAGTTGCCCTCCCATGTTGAGCTGTGTCAGCACAGTTGGTCCTTGAATTTAAAGGAACTGGTCCTTGAATTTGATGTCAACCAAGGTATGGTTGCAATCAGGATACAAGGACCATCCATTGCTGCTCATGTTTTCAGGTGATATTGAGTTGGCCCCTAAAATATGAATTTTCCATAAATGCCCATGCATCTTTGGCAGAGAGTTTTTTTTTTTAAATGTTTTATCTCTCGAGTGTTTGCAGAGGGCTTTGTGTATGTTTTGTTGCTCCTTTGCACTGTTGTTCACGTTCACAGGCACTTACACCAACTCATCCGAAGCTCTTTGTATTCTCCCCAGAAGTGCTTTTCATGTGAACGTACACATGCACTCAGTGGCTGAGTGTATTTAAAGAGCAACACAAGGCAGCGCTGCAAGTGAGATATCTTAATTTCTGGTACTCCTGTATGGAGTACTAGAAATCAACAACGGTGCATTCGCAGTCAATCACGCACGTCTGGAGTTTTTCCTTGTCTTTAATGAGCTTCGTCTTCTTTCGTTGAGTTTTCTCACCGTGGCTCATGTGGCCTTTTTTTGTGTTTTCCCGTTTTATTTGTGAGCACAGAGAGTTTTTTTTTTTTTCTTTTACAGTGCCTGACAGGAGGATTCTTGCGGCCTCCTCTCAATAAACTACCAGCTCTGTAGTTTCAAACAGGTGTAATGAGACCATTTGTCTCTCAGCGCTGAATAAGAACACAGCTTATCTCTGTTTGCCATTAGAGGTGCTTAATGCACAAAGAACAGCCCGATGCCATTAATACCTGTCACACGTTATCACAAAGTTTTACCAACCGCTGCCTCACTCTCTTTGAACTCTTTGGGGCAGAAGAAGCTGAAAGGCCGGTTTTCTGCTTTGCTGGACTCATTTTAATTTCTTTAATTAAATATGAGAAGGTCTTTTTTTTTCTTTTTTTTTTTTTTAATATAAATATTCCTCTTCAGAACAATGCCAGTCGATGTGTCTGAAATTGCTGCTCATGTCTGATCTACCCCATTAACTCTGTTGCTCTCGTTTAACTTTCCTTTCCTCATTTCTCTCATCAGCTTTTCCATTTTCATTTCTCCTCGACTGCTGTGGTTGAGATCAGCAGAAAGAGGAGAAAAGCCCTTGTATGGATGGAGAGATTCAGAGATTCATTATCATCCCCTCATGCGGGACAAATTGCCCTGTCACTGTTCACATCTGATCAGTAGATAATTGGATACTTCCTTCCTTTAAGGGACTCCCTAACATTTTTGTAAGAACTTTTGATTTCTTTTCTTTCTTTATGTTTTGCTGTGCTCATCATTGAACTTTTTTTTTTTTTTTTTTTTACCAACTTATCAGTTTCTTGAAATGGGTTTTCAGACTTCCACAAACCAGCTCATCACTTGGGCTGAAACTTTGCATACTATTATGAAAATATGTTCTGTTTTCTCTCTTTTTTTTTTTTTTTTTTAAATCCATCCATTTCTACTGCTTTAGCCTATCCTGCACATGAGGGTTGCGGGGGGTGCTGTGTCAATCTCAGCTGACATAGGGCGATAGGCGTTGTACACCCTGCACGAGTCCATCACGGGGCCTCAGAGACAAACAACCGTTCACTCTCACACCTACGGTCAGTTTAGAGTGTCCAATTCACCTACTCCCCATATTGCATGTTTTTGGACTGTGGGAAGAAGCCGGAGAACCTGGAGAAAACACACGCACACACATGCAAACATGCAAACTCAGGGTCTCAAACGCGGGTCTTCTTGCTGCAAAGGCAAGAGTGCTAACCACTACACCAACCGTGTGGCCCATCTAAAGTCAGGAGGCGCCATTGGGGGGGTTTTACACTCGTAACGTCTGCTCTCTGCTTTTGTTCGGCGTCGGCAGTTGATGCCCAGTAGTGACTTATCCAGCATTCACAGCCACATCCCGTACACCTTGTTTGTGCTTGCCTGCCAAATAGTTGTTGGGGTTGTGTGTGAGTGTCTCGTCTAAATGATAGGGAGGAGGCCTTATAAAGTCCAAGGCCTGTAGTGGGGACAGAAAGGGGTGCACACCATTAATCTAAGAGTTCAAGCCTATAGTTGTCACCCTCTGCTGGGTGGGAGGGGTGAGGAGGTTCTGAGACACTGACTTAAAGGCCTTTGGTCTTAACAATGGGTGCCCTGTGTTTTTTTGAGTGAAAAAAAGGCAGGAGTTCACAGTTCAATCCTCCACATCCTTTTCTTTCACTCTCCTCTCACTGCACTAATGTTTTCTCACCAAGTGTCCATTTTAGGCTATTTACTCACTCCTTTCTTGTTTTGTTTTTTTTTGCCTTGCAGATCATTTGAGGCACAACATTCACTCTCTATACTGCTCCTAATACAAGGGGCCAAGCTTTTCATTGGATGAACTGAGTGATAGAGTGTTTTCCTTCTCGCATACAGGAAGCATAGGCAACTTGTTGCCTCATCAGTGTGGATGCAGTGTTGAAACAGGCTGCCTCAGTGGGCAACATGCAGGGGGGGGGGACTGGGACAAAAATGGGGCCCTGGACTTTTTGGTCCAGACTGGCACACTACAATCCGGGTGCAGATAATTGTTCCAATTCGCCCACGTTGATACAAACACACAAGCTCTTAATGACACCACCATACTAAATAATATCCCTTTTTATTCTATATTTTGGGAAATTACATTATAGGTAGAAAGGATCAAAAACTGTGAAAATAGCAGATCTACATCCTCAAAACACATCACACTGCAATATGTGAGTTGTAAGCTTGTAGATCTGTGTGGCGTCCTTTGAAGAAAATATGAAATATGGCTTAAGTGGTTAATAAACGCAACTAATTAATGAATCAGGATAGTATATGAATATGGTTATTGTTTTCCAACTAGATTTAGTTGTAACACACCACACCATCCAGAGTTTGCTATTTATTATGTCAAATAAAGTTCATAGACAGTTAAGCGACCGTTCTGAACCATTTATTTTAATGAACGTTTATCCACACCATTCTAGAAGGCACATACCTGCTTCACAGGGTATCACTGCCTCCTTCACATGGTCAGTCTTCTTTAGCACTTATTTCAGCCTCCTCCTGCACCATAAGGGCAGTGGTCATGGAGTCTTACTCTCTTCAGACTCCGTCTGACTCATGTGAAGGACCCGTTGCTGAAGCTGCAGCTGTGGTGCTGCAGCAAACATCTGTGTACTTTATTTTACTTTTAGCAGCCTGTGCTGCCGGAGCCTTTCTTTTACTTTCCCTCAAATTTTCCACACCACCTTTGCGTTTTTTACTCTCCTTCGTTTTCGTTTTTCGTGTGCTGGTGTTTTTTTGTTTTTTTTGCATCATTAAAAGTGATTGGACAAGGGGGGGTGGGGTGGTCTAGAACATGCGTGGGTGGGACTTCTGGTCCTCTGTAGCCTCTCATAGGACCATTGGGCCAGGTATTTTTTAGCCAATCCACCCCTGACAACATGATAAACTGCCGCACAAACACACAGGCCTGATTTTAGAGCATTTCAACAGGCTTTACTGAACGATAGAGCTGTGCGTGTTAGTTCCATTAATAAAAGTGACTGCAGAGATAGTGCACTGAATTTAATGTTTTTTTAAAGCAATAGATCAGCAGCACAAGGGCCATGAAATTAAGCCTGAGAACAACAGAGCATTTCTGCTGCTTTTTTTTCCATTACTATGTTAAAACTCACAGTATATACAGAGGCAGAGTGTCCTATATCCTTGCACAGCCAAGGTAATGTGATGAATTTTTTTTTTCATTTTCACCAACTGTATAAACACACCTGAGCAAGCAAAGTACTCAAACTGTTAAAAATCGGATTGAATTTGTGAAATTTGGAAATTCATCACAGTTCACTTGTTTTTATGAACGAAAAGAAAAGAGAGATGGTCTAATTTTTGACTTCTGGCCAATTGAAATAAAAAACACAACATTTGAGCTTCTATATCAGAAAAACTACTGTTATTACTTTTGTGTGCAGGTTAATGCATATCAGCTTATGTGGACAATGGACACGTCTAGGACCAAACGCAGGGTTGACTTTTGTGGGGGATGGGATTGCCAGATGCAAATAAGTTTTGGAGGGGAAAAAAAAGGTCCTTTTCACATGTTAGTCATAATGAAATTAAACCGTTCACTGGGCTGGTCAAGCATGTCAGGCCTCTCATTAATAATCCAACAAGAGAATTTCTACGTCCATTCATCGCATTTTTTTTTTTTGTCAATTACTAAAAACCTTGACATAGACATGTCAACGTGGAGGCACTCTAATGAAATTTGCTATGTACACCTCACTGTTCTAATTTAATCTAATTTATGTGCTGGTACTGTGATGGAAATGCGGCCCATGAGACAGAAAAGACGCCGACACCGACTGAGAGTCACAGGGAGAAAGGGAGAGATAACCTCCAGACTGTCAATAAGGGATTATTCTCTCCTCCGATGAATCAAAATTCCATTTCTGTTGCGCTTTCATCAGGTTCGGACGCTCCCTCAGGTTCCTGATGCCTCCCGGTAACACAATTAAGATCCATAAGCTTTTCCTAGGAAAAGAAAGCCTGACAGAGGGATTGTTCCATGCGTCACTGAAGTTAAGAAAATCTATGTGTGTAGATGTGTGTGTGTGTGTGTGTGTGAATAGATGACTTGATAGACGGGTTGAATGGAGGAAAGTAATAACTTTTTATTGTTGTTCTCCTCCACTCAACAGTTTCTTGAAAGCTGACGTGAAATAATTTGACTTGTGTTCCACCCCCGCCGAGACGCACACACACACACACACACATGCAGAAATGTTGCTTAAGATGTCATAACGTTCTCATTATTAAGGTATTGCAAAGACTTAGTGTTGGTGTTCGAGCATTTTTTAAGAAACTTTACCTTTTCAGCCAATTTAAAAAAAAAAATGGTGATGGCTGCCAAAACCACAGATGATTTGTAACTGCATTATCCAAATTAAGCATGCTATACCTTTACACCTTTCACTTGTTTTGAAATTGAGCACTTTGACTTGAATTTTAAGCTTGTTAGGGCAGTTTTTAGACGAACGACACTCTGGTAATTGAATGTGAACGAAGAGGAAATGAGGCCTGGTGAGCCACATCCCTTCAGGTTAAGAGGGCGTATGACAGAGTGAACTGAAGCTTGTTTTAAGTCCTGAAATGATCCAAAGCATTCCTGCTTACAGTTGTGTTGATAATCATGTGCTGGACGATTTGTGAAAGGTGCTTTAGAAGAAGGGGCAGCAAATACATATGGCAAACTAGACTCAATTTCATTGTAGTGCTTATCATTACATTTAACCTTTTACTTTTCACCACTGGTGTCAAAAAATTTGCTTAGTTCATGTAGTTATGGGGTAAAATGTGCTGTAAACAAACACGACGGAGGAAGGAAGAGTTTTTGATCAGGTATCTATCCACTTGCCTCTGATTTGTCGCCTTTTTTGAGACGATAATTGGCATTTTAGGGAAGACATTTTATGCTGATGCTGTTGAACCTGTGCCTGGTGAAAAGGTTAGGGTGATATTATAAACAGGATGATACACACTGAGGGAGTTGTCAAAGCCATTACCTTTTCTTTTGTCTAACTGGAGTTTGCTTGTGTCTGTTTGGCACAGAGCTGTGTGTAGTTACGGAGTTAGATTTTGTTGTGGGTCATGAGGTAGAACAAATAAAATGATCCGTGGTCAGGGTAAAGTCAAGTGAAGAAACAAATAAGCAACTTGAATGCTCACTTCCAAACACATGAATCCCGTCCAACCAAGTAGTATGGTTGGGTTTGGTACGGTGCATTTCCATTAGGAATAGTACCAAAATAATACTGTGTTTCTTCAGCATTCACAGTCTATTCTCATACAAAGCTCGACGTCTTGTTGAGACAGCCACAAACCGAGCAGAAAAAGTGAGCTGCTCGTACCACATCATAGGCATGTGGATGTTCGTGGTGTTGCAAGGTATCAATTAAATGAGTCTAATGCTGTTTGTCTCAGCCACCAAAGCAGTTAATGCTCTCATTCTCAATTTTATGACCCAAATTAAAATATTTTCAATTTAGTCTTTTAATTACTACTAGACAAATACCATACATTTAAATGTCCATTTAATCTACAAATGTAAACACACAGAAACACTGTCCATCGACCACCACAGCCCCCATCGCTCCCTTTAATGCGTTTTCTTTTTTTTCTTTCCTCCTTATGAAATATGTTCTATAACTCCAATAATAAAAACCACTGCCTTCCCTCTCAGCTCCTTGGTGTGTGATTGTGTGTTGCCATGCTCTTGCTCCTGGACTTTGAGTGAAGGAAATCAACTGTGGCAGAGCTGTAAATTATTCCTCTGAAGGGTTAAAGGGGACGGAGGCCACACTCGCTCCCATCTACCATACCTTTATCAGGTCCCACTGGGTTCCTGTGGGGCCCCTTATCTGTCATGTCTGAAAGGCCCCGACCAAGCAATATCAATGACATGGACCACAAAAAAGAGGCTCTTTAGTGAGCGGGAGGAGAGAGAGATGGACTGAAGGAGACAAAGAGAGAAAAGGAAGGGAGGGAGTGGAGTGAGGATCCGGGGATTATTACACAGAGCCTTTATAGGTTTTTTTTTATTATTATTATTATTTACTTCAGCATGAATCAAAGTATGATACTTTGAAGATGTCGGTTACTCTATTTAATTTTGTTTTATAACATCTGCATTTCATTGGATCGATCATTAAAGAGCACGAACATGAAGAGAAATATTTGTTTTACACTGTAGGTCAATTTATAACATTTTGAAACTAACTGCTATTTTCATATATAGTTGGTTTACAGAAGTTTCCGATGTCAACAATTGAATCGTATTTTGTCATTTTACTATAGTCTCTCTTAAGAGCAAAGCACCCCACCAATCAGGTATTATATACATTTTTATACACACTTACACTGCCTGGCCAAATAAAGTTACCACCGAAAAAAAGGGTCACACAATCATATATAGCGTCGGATCGCCTTCAGCTGCGATTACGGCACTCGTTCGCTGTGGCGTTGTTTTGATAAGCTTCTGCAATCTCACAAGATTCCTAACCGTCCAGTGTTGCATTCATTTTTCACCAAGATCTTGTATTAGTGATGGGAGCTGCTCCAAGCCTTCTCCAGCACCATCCAAAAGATTCTAAATGGGGTTAAGGTCTGGACTCTGTGTGTGAAAATCTCATGCTCCCTGAACCACTCTTTCACAATTTGAGCCCCGATGAATCCTGGCATTGTCATCTTGGAATATGCCCGCATCATCAGGGAAGAAAAAAAAATCCATTGATGGAATAAGCTGGTCATTCAGTACCCCCAGATTATAGCACTGCCTCCACAGGCTTGTACAGTATAGGCACCAGGTGGCAGATTGCATCATACATGTGTTTTTATTGTGAACAATAAATGTCAAAACAAACTGAAATTATGTGAAACATGATTATAAATATTATAATTTTCCTCAGAAAACAACTTTATTCACTTGACTGTCCCCCTATACGGTCTAAGACATTCAGTGGCCCATCGGTCACTTGAGTTTGAGACCCCTTCCCTGTCTTCTACCTCTTATCTGAGGTCGGGTCGCAGGGGTAGCAGCTTGAGCAGAGCCCAGACTTCCCTGTCCCCGGCCACTTCGTCCAGCTCTTCCGGGGGAATCCAGAGGTGTTCCCAGACCAACCGAGAGACAGAGTCTCTGCAGCGAGTCTCTCCCTTACACTTTCCATTAAATGCAGGCCTGACTTTTATTTTTATTTTTACCAGTTATGCTGGGAATCCTTGTTTCCATGAATGAATGAATGAATGAATGAATGAATGAATGATTTGTTTATTTCGGGCATGACCTTTAATCAACATCTGCGCACATCACCATTTAAATTCATACACATTCCATCACACACTGGTTGCACTGATCCTTATGCTCCTGCTTACAAAGCCTAGTGTCTGCTTTTTCTTTGGTAAAGTTCAATTTTTCCAAGATTTCACATCATGATTTGTTCTTGAAAAAGACACTTTTCAGTTTGAGGCACATATTGACTCCACTAAGAACGTTTTATTCTACTAAAGAATGAAAAAAAGAAAAATAGATTTTAGCTGCACCTTAGTGAACAAGGAGACACTTTCTCTTTGGTTTGCTGTCTCTGAGTTTAAGACTGCACTGCGTTGTAAATGATCTTTTAAGCATTGTTTACATGGTAGACAGGACTCTGCTGTCTCCCCCCTTTCACCCTTACTCCATACCCTTCTGAAAGAGGACTTCCTTGCATTCTGATCATGGGCCTGTCTGTTTATACGCACACTAAAGAATACTAAGCAGCAAGACTGCCTCTGTATGCAGTCTTTTTTTTTTTTGTCAAGGATTGTAGGAAATAAGAGGAGGCATATGATAGAGTAGCAGTCTCATATTGCTCAAAGCTGCTTCCATATGTGTGTGTATATATATATGTATATATGTATATATATGTATATATGTGTATATATATATATATGTATATTTGCGTTTGTGTATATGGTAGTTTCCCTACCATATACACATACCTAAAAGCATTCACACTTCACCAGACTAATAGAATAAGTCTTTTATAAAGTTTCCCTGTTATTAGCGGAACCAATGCATCTGTTACTGTGGTTACACTGGTGTTTACTGTTGATCTAGCAACCTGTGACACACACACACACACACACGGACACACACACACTTCAAGAGAATGACTGTGAATGAGGGCTAGACAGCCGACCAATCAGAGCAGATTGGACTTTTTGAGAGGCGGGCCAAAAACATGCAAGAGAAATACTGCACTTTTTGACCAATACAGCATGAACACTTATTCTATGGTTTCTTTAAAAAATAAAAAGTTTACAACTTTTACACACGTGTCCACTTAGAAAAGCAGAGTCTTTGTCTCTTCTATACTTTGCATCGATATCGATCGACATCCCCTTGACTTACCTGCAGGGATGTCTAGGATCAGGCTGATCAGATGTATACACCCTGAAGACAGTGATGTCTCTGATGGCTGTTACCCAGCCTAATTTGAAGAAGGGCACATAGCAAGCTTCCCTGAGGGATATTGGATTAAAAAAAAACAGTCAGAGGTGCGATCGCCGGGCCTGGAGGGCCGTGTGTGTGAGAGAGTGTAACCGTGCATGCACATGCCCAGTATGTGAATGAATGAGTGAGAAGCTGTGTGTGCTCACCTTGCTGTTCTACTAAAAACTGCCAGTTGCAGACAGAAAGAGAACAGAGGACGGGGGCGTTACTGACGGTGCCCGCCAAGTATAGCCGGCATTTCCATTTTGTTCGCTGGAAGCCAACTGTGAAACTTTTATGAAGAGCAATTTGCATCTTTGGATGCCTATGAAGAGATCGGTTTTGTTCGCCGCCGCCACCAAAAAGCCATGCCTGCGCACTGCTGGCTCCAAACCCCTGCCCACACCACCACCACCAACCAGCATCGACCCCCTGCCCTTCACCCTCCGCCCTGCTGGCATCACTTGACTGCCACTTCGGCCAGCGACTATTTCGCCACTGTGGTATGCAGCCAAGAGCACCTGCTGGGAGCCCTTTCATCCTTTGCCTCCTTTGAGTTTTTTCAAAGCTACCTATAAGTGAACCCTGCACAACATCACACACATGCATACTTAAAATCAGACAGACGGTTTGTTAAAATGTGCCAATCTCAGGCTGTATTTCAGAAATACTTATTCATCTTTGCTGCTACTGAGGATGTCTTTCTCAAATATTATGCACTAAAGATGTTAGGTTTGTGTGTGTTTGCTCTTTTCACTGAAAAGGCTAATCACAATCTGTTCTGACAGAAGCAGAAAATAAAACTTCAAGATGAGTTGATCCCTGGGATAGAGTAATTTTTCAAGACAGAAAATCATTTTCATAAACGTTGAGGCTGAAACTGTGGTTGTCTTTTTTTTAAATAAAGGCAGCTTGAAAACAGATGCCAATACACTTGGGACTTGAGGAAAAAACCTTTTGGTGATTGGCACGAGCGTACAAAATGCAAACCCCACTGTAAATGCACCACCTTTGATGCAAATGTGAGAGAGAAATCCCCACTGTCCTTTTTGTCTTATTTAAACTGAACCTTGTGAAAACAGGAAAATGCTTAATGAAGGGGGATGTTGTGGGAGACAGGAACAGGAGAGAAGACATGGTGGTTTAGTGTGCGAGTGAGTGTGTGTGTGGTAATAGCACTGAGAGGCAAGTGTCTCGGTTGTATTTGTATTCCAGTGGCCTGGGGTATCCGTGGATACACCTAGGTGACTGGGAAGCATGCAGAAGGAGGAAGTGGGAGAGCAGTGATTTCACAGACGTGCCCCTGATACCCACGATGATTAAAAGGGACCACAAAGTGAGAGGTAACTGTCGGTCATTTCTCACTGTGCTCATCTGTGACTTCGTCTTCATTGTTATTGTTCGGTTTTTTTAACGTAGATGGCAGACAGTGGCAGCGTTATGTTCAACATGTCCAGTGGGTAACATTTAGGATGGTTTATTGGCAGAAATTTAATATTCTGAAGGTCTGTATGTTTGTATAATGGCTTGTATTATATGTACTTAAAGGGGAAGTAAGTAGTTTATAGTGACATCTAGAGGAGAGGCTGAAATTTACAACAAAGACCCGCTGCTCTGCTCACCCCCTCCCTTCCCTGAGCGATACGGTATCCGCAGCTGGTCAAATGTCGTCCTCGTCGTCTTTCTCCGTGTCAGCAGATGAGGTTCGTGAGGCGAGGGAGAGGGCGAGCTACCGCGGCCGTAGCAGACGAAGCGGAGAGAGAGGAGGCGGGACTTCCGCTACAAGTAAAGAGACGCTTGATTTGTTCTCTCGCGTTTGTCCTTACAGGCTCCGGTAGAAACATGGCGTCTCGCTGCTAACAGTGGTTATGCGACTGCGGCCCGCGACCATGTTATTTTAAATGACTTTTTGAAACACTACGAAAATGAAACAAAGAATATTATACAGCGACTAGACAATGCAGGAGCACATAATATGTATACAAAAGTGGATTTTGGGTCATATAAACCCATAAATACTACATATTGTCCCTTTAACCCTTCTGTGACCACCCTGTCATCAGTGACAGGATTTGGCATGTGTTCTTATCATTACCGTAACTCCTAGACTGTTTGAAAATTCCAAAACTTTCACCCTATGTCAGCTGAGATTGTCACAGCTCCCCGCACAGACCTTATGTGGAGGATAAAGCAGTAGTAGATGGATGGATGGATACCGGAAAGCAGAGAAATAGAGCTTTGTTATATACTTGTCATTACGGTAGCCCTCAGGACTGCAGAATGACCCGTCGAATCACAGACAAGATTCACCTGCGCGCCGCGCGTTTGTGACGCCAGCTTATTCCTAAACGGTTGAATAACTGGCAGATATCGAAAGTGAGCAGAAAGGGACCGAAGCACTCGCTCATTGAAGATTTTTTTGACAATACGGCAATATAAATCCAGGCAGCCTCGTTATCTTGATGGTCATAAGAGGGTTAAGGCAAAGGCTACAGCATCTCAAATGGACAAACCACTCAGAGTGTGAGGTTTTGCATTTTTTAGAAGCAGAGGTTTACTATGCACAATAAGTATAGAAACCCATAAACAAACCAAAGAGATAGAGAGTGGAATATTAAAGAGTACTAACATCCTGGTAGCAGGGAAGTCCCCATTTATCACAACCTGCAGTCTCATGATCAGCTCTTACTAATTCTTACACACTAGACCTGAACTTCTGAATAAATACACTAAAACTTTTTCTCCTGGTCAATTAAAATTAATTGTCTACAGCACAAGGTACTCCCAAAATAAAGGTTTCTTATTTTCCAGATTACTGAGTTATGTTGAATCAGCAGATGCTTTTAGATACCAAAGAAACAATTAGTAAATTCCCTGAACGACCTGCTGCAGGCTCAGCACGTTCCGCTTGTCCAATACCAGCATTATTCTTCCACACACTAAATGCAAAGGAAGAGTATGACTAAAAGCGGATTCATTAGCTCAGTTAATGTGTTCAACAGCCTAATGCCATCATGTCTTTGTGCCACCTTGGTCAGTGTTGGTCATTTTATACAGATATTAAATACACAGATGAAAGCTTGAGACTTATTTGACTCTTGCCACAGTTATCAATCACTTGTTCATTTTTTTGAAACTACGTATAATCTTATTATACAGAAGCAGCTTCTGTAATTAAATCCGAGACGTTATGAGATGATAGCAAAGCTCATTCGGCCCCACCTTTCAGATTTTGACGATTTCATAAGCCGCGGCGAAGGCCGTGTCAAACGATTCCCTCCACATTCCCGTGTCTCCTCCGTCATGGCGTTTCCTCAGTAGCGCGGCTTTGTAGGCCAATGAAAAGAGCTTAGTCATTGTGTAATTTCATTCATTCGGCGGATAATGACGGGACGTACGGGCCTAGAAGGGATTAGCTGTGAAAACATTATTATTACGATGACTGGGTAAAACTGCCAGCAGTGGAGCGCTAAGGTGGAAGCTCACGCATTAACTGCAGTGACTGCGCCGACCTCACAACCTTTGTTTTGTTGTTGTTGTTGACTTTTGCTACTCGTATTGAAAAGGAAAAGCACATATTTGCTTTGTATTTGCCCTCAAATGTATAGATTTACATAGTAAACAAAAGAACTTGGTTAGAGTCCCAAACCAGGTCAAAAGGCTGTGGTACTCCTGAGCAAGGTACCCAACCCCCATTGCTCCAGAGCACAGCTGCCCGCTGGTCCTAATTCTAGGAGGGTTTCTAGTAGAGAATGGATTAAATGCAGAGAAGAAATTTCCCTAACGGGAAGTACAAAAAAAGGGAATACTTGATGCTCCTAATAAAAATAATTTCATGTACATTTATACCAACGAGGGAGTGTGGAAGTGCATTATTTCCTGATGGACATGAGGTTGCATTTTCAGATTTTGTTATCTGATGGAGAAGTTGAGATCTGATGACTGAGAATGAATGAGCTCATGAATAAGATATACTGAAATAAAGTAGAATCTCTGGCTTTTTTTTACGCGTTTTACGTTTACTCTCACAGTGACTGTGTTACGTCATTGTACAGAATCCAACAACAACAAAGAACACTCACCTTGCTGACTTTGAGCCGAGTACATTCATTGAAAAAGAAATAATTAACACTCTCACTTAAAAAGAAAGAAATGTAAAGTCATTTGGGACACTGACACCTTTAAGCCATCTTTTAAAAAAAAAAAAAAGAAGAAAGAAGAATGTTTAATTATCTAATTTACTTTCCATTACCTTGATTATTGGTCATTAGGTGGAACGACACTCAAGTAATGATCGTGAGGTTTGTATCAATTTTGTCGTCGTCGTATAAGCTCGGTCCTTGGGTGGTGAATTAATTCCTTTCAGTGTCATTGCAGTGACGTACAGTACGAAGCTTTTTTTTTTTTTACGCATATATTTGGTTTAATTGAAACACACAGTTCCACAGAAAGCTCAACCTTTGTGTGTTTTCCCGGGCACTCGCTGTCTTTATATTGTTTTCTGACATTTTTGTAGACTCACGCTATTTATCCATCATCACTATTCTATTACGGCCCCCAAATTCATATTGTTTGTCACAGTGATACTTCTCTCTGTGGGGTTGTCATCTTGAGCTCACAATGCCTTTATCTATCCAATGGGTGTTTTTTTATTTGATTTTTTTTTCAAAACCAGTGATCACAAACAGAGCAGACAAAGAAAAATAAAAACTGGCTGTTTACCAAGACAGAAGGAAAAAGGGCAGGAGGAAGGGGAGGGAGGGAGGGAGAGAGACGGCGTGCGACGGTGGGCAGAACAGGAAGGGTGGAGAGGTGGAGTGGATGAGGAGCGTTGAACGAATGAGCGTGGCAGGGTGGACAAAAGACGGGAGGCTGTGTACAGTGTTTTTTTTTTTTTTACAGAGAGCGCAGCGGGAAACAAAACACATCTCACCCTTTACTTCTGGAAGCTCTAAGCAACACCGAGCTCTTTGTCACCTTGGTAAATATTAGCTTCCCTTTTCTTTTGCCGTCTTTTGAACCCCCCCCAAAAAATACAAATATAGGAATGCACAAACGTCACACGAGTGAACGGACACGTAGAAGTGCCCACATCATGCTTTACACACTCGCGGTGACCTTTCTGAGCCGCTCTCTTGCTTCAGACAGTGACAGCGGTTTGTGATTGAAATGAATTCTTTTATCTTGTCAGCGGCAGGAGAAATTTGTCCCTCTCTTTTGTCCGCTGCAAAGCTCGGCAGCCTTTTGTTGGAGCCCAACCCCCCCCCCCCCCCCCGCCCCGCCGCCACATCCCTCTTCCTCTCACCCCTCCCCTCCACAGCCACTCCCTCTGGCGAGTGCTGATTTTTGATAATAAGCCCAGAAGTAATTTGTCATGTGGACCGGGCCAGCAGTGTGCGGCATGTCTACGGCTGGGGACTTGAATGGCGATGGTGGAAGTGCAGGACCGTGAGTGGGGGAGTTACGAGGCTCCACAGCGAGCATCGATTCATACAGCCAGCGGGAATGTTGTTTTGCTAGTAAAATAAAAAAAAAAAAGGGAGAGGGGGCGGCTGAAACCTTGCCTTTTCCCACTTGTTAATCAGTCACTCACGAGAAGAATAATTACAGAGCTGCTTCTGAGTTCTTATCCTGCAATTTGACTACTAGCAATTTAAGCAATGTGTGATTGCTACTGATTTGTTTTAAATTGAAATTGAAATGGCTTTGATCAGTGAAGATGAAAAAACATCAGATAAAATAGATAGGCATCTTTGTACAGCTGTCAGCAGTACACTGACGCTGTATTTTACACAAACAAATCACAGGCGTGGACACACTGGGAGCATACTTTGCATTATTTGTGTGTTTGTGTTTCTGCCTGTGAGCCACAAATGTGTTACGGTTTGATATAGCACTGTACATCCCCCCCCCCCCCCCCTGTGCATCATACTGGTGTTATGGCCCCAGTGGGACATTCATGCTCCAATATATGTGTGAGTGAATGTCTGAGTAGGTGAGAGGTCCATTCGTGTGAGTGTGTGTGTGTGTGTGTGTGTGTACTTGGGCCATATGGGGATCAAAACCTGGTGCTAATAAGCAGAACCTCACTTCTTAGGAACTGGTAAAGATATGAATTGTGATTACTGGTTAAGCTTAGGGTCAATGCAGTGTCCGAAACATGATTATCTTTGAATAATAATCAAGCAATGTATCAAATTGTATTGAATCAGGTTCTTTAAAAATGTATTTATTTATAAAGTAATTTGCTTGAACCATGTTGTAACCCATGTACCGAGATGCATATCGAATCCACGGGAAGATGCACAGCCTTATTATATTAAAGGTGCGGTGGGAGATCATTTTCTCACCCGATTGCAATCAAATAATTATAAATGTCAGTCACCTGTGTAATTGACAGGCCTGTAAAAACACCATTCACCATCATATTGAACAGCCTGAAGAAATTAATTGGATTGTGATGTATCAATCAAACTCTGCCATCTGACCCCTCTCCCCCCAATGCGTGTATACCTCTTTGTGCACTTATCGCACATGCTCAGAAGAGCTTATGCTAGCTTGCTAAATCTAACAAGACAGTTGCAGTAACATTATGGTAGAAAAGGTGCCAACAACAGGTGTTGGTTGCAAAGGAAAAGCTACTGCCAAGAAAAAGGCTGATGCAGGGCTATCCAAGACCAGAGTGAATATCGGTGCTGCGTTTGAACGATGGCAACAACTTAAAGCTCAGAAAGGGCTGCAGATGACATGGTTGCTTTGTTTCTACTTCTACAAGTATCCAAAAGTTACCGCTGCTGTGCAGTGCTCGTGAATCCGTGTTTGTTGTATGTTCTCTGTGCTCTGGAGGCGTAGCTACTTTTGAAAATGTAGCCTGCTCCAACACTTTTTCCAGGATCTCCAACTCCTGCCTTTAATAATACGTTTCTGTGCCTGTGTCTCGAGCCAGTCCGTCATGTACGTTGCGCAGTATAACTTAGAGTAGAGTCTATAAAAAAAAACTCAACTGATATTTATGGTTATACCGTTGGTGCTCAGTGAACAGCCGTCGCCTCTTAAACTCCTCAGCTGTATACGCCGGCCGCGTCCCGATCTTCCTCGGCCCGCGATGACATCAGTCAAACACCACTGACGGCACCGTGGTGAATGGGGAGCCATACACACTTTCTCTGTGTTTGGTAGGGGGGAGGGAGTGGGCTTAAGGATTGATAGCTGATATCATTAAAACGATGACCCCGTCTAGGAAAGTGAGCGTCTTATAGTCTGATGAGATTGGAGCGTCGGAGTGGGACGTGGGGGAAGGGGACGCTGTGTGTGTGTGTGCACACTCATGCATGTATGGATGTGAGGTCTGGTATTACTGTCAGAGTGTTTAATAAATCAATGCAGGTTTGTGAGCCGGATGTCTCACACACACAGTGTATGTGTGTGTGTGTGTATGTGTGTGCTTGTTGGTATAGTGTAGGAGCCTTGAGGTTTCACTGTGCATATGTCACTTCTAATGAGAGGCACTAAAGCAAAACTAGCACCGCAAGCGGTGGTAACGGGTTCGAGCTTGACGCTACGTCGCGATCCGCGCCCACCTCGTCGCTTGCGCCCTGATCTCGTCTCTCGTTCATTCGCTGCTTGCTGTCGTAGTTCTAATTCGTGCCGTTCGTGCGGATGTTGGGCTGTGGAGTAAAGTAATATATTATTTCCTGTTAAGTGCGTTACACTTTCTGTCGGGAGGACATTGTTTGCGTGTTCAGGATAGGTCCCTGGCCTCACATACCAAGTTCCGTGCAGAGCGGTCAATGTACGGTAAAGTTAGAGGGCACTTCCTGTTAAAATGGCTGACTTCCTGTTGGGTCAGAGCGTGTCTATTAACATGTTCAGGGAAGTTCCCTTGACTCACATATAATGTTTCGTGGAGATAGGGCAACGTACGGCAAAGTTACATTCTACTTCCTGTTTTGGCGTTCCACTTCCTGTTTGGAGTTTAGCTTTTGCAGACATGTCCAGGATAGGTTCCTGGTGTTCCGTGTCAAGTTCCGTGCAGATCGATCAATGTACGGTAAAGTTACAGGGCACTTCCTGTTTAAAATGGCTGACTTCCTGTTGGGTCAATGGCGTGTCCATTAACATGTTCAGGGAAGTTCTATTGACTCACATATCATGTTTCGTGGCGATCGGGCAATGTATGGCAAAGTTACATTCTACTTCCTGTTGCGGCGGATCCACTTCCTGTCAGGAAGTCGTCTGTTGCTGACATGGTCGGAGCGGTTTTGTGGTCCCACATATCACGTATGAGGAGGATACATTAATCCCTGTTATAGCAGCATAAAAAAGTTTGATATGTAATGTTATATCCAGCAACCAGGGGGCGCTGTTTTTTAAATTGAAAATTTTCATACGGACTTTTTCAGGGTCATACTGTCATCAATCCAAGGAAGTTTGGTTCAGATTGGAACAGGATTTACAAAGTTATACCAGTTTCTTTTGTGTTGCACAGTAGATGGCGTAGTCTGCTGCCACCAGGGGGCGTCGTTAAGACATTGAATATTGTCTTATAGGTCCTTCAATCCAGGGAAGGACATTGGATCCTCCATCGCAAAGTTATAAGCGTTTTGTTGTCTGTTTTTACAAATCAGAATGTTTGCCAACTTTAGCGCCCCCTATCTTGTACGCCATTCGACATTTTAAAAAACTTTCAATAACATTTGATCCTCAACTCGTCCACATTGACCTCGCCAAGTTTGAAGGTGATAGCACAAAAGCTCTAGGACAAGATAGATTTTATAGCAAATAAAATTCTTTCTGTTTCCACCAGGGGGCGCTGTTTTCGAAATTAAATATTTTCATGTAGACTTGTTCAGGGTCGGACTGTCATCGATCCAAGGAAGTTTGGTTCAAATCGGAACAGGATTCACAAAGTTATCATCATAAATGTACTTTTTTTGGGTAATAATCCTCTCACCACTAGAGGCGCTGTTTCCGAACGTGACCGTTTTTTTATATTCATCTTTAAGAACTATCGATCATGAACCACGGCAAGTTTGGTTCATATCTGACCTTCCAATGCAAAGTTATAAGAGATTTGGTCAACATCAGAATGATCGCCAACTTTAGCGCCCCCTATCTCGTACGCCGTGCGACATTTTAGAAAGCTTTCACTAACTTTTGATCCTCAACTCGTCCACATTAACCTCGCCAAGTTTGAAGGTGATAGCACAAAAGCTCTAGGACAAGATAGATTTAATAGCAAATAAAATTCTTTCTGTTGCCACCAGGGGGCGCTGTTTTCGAAATTGAATATTTTCATGTAGACGTCGTCAGGACTGGAGGAACATCAATCCAAGGAAGTTTGGTTCAGTTTGGACCAGGACTCGCAAAGTTGTAAGAGTTTTTTTTTTTGTCGCAAAAATCCGACTTTGCTCCGCCCACGCTGCTACACCGTTAAAGAATGCGCTATCATATTCAACACGCATCATCTACCATGTGTTTTCAATGTTTCAGTGTCATTTTGAGTGACACTTTTACAAACTCTGTAAAAGTTATTACCGAAATCGTAAATAAACTTTTTTTTTGTATATTCTCTTCCACCACCAGGAGGCGATGGTTTCAAACGTGATCATTTTTGCATAGGTGTCTTCAGCAACTACCCATCATCAATCATGGCAAGTTTGGCACCGACGTGACCTTCCATCGCAAAGTTATAAGCGTTTCGTTGAGTGTTGGGAAAATTTTGAATTTTCGCCAACTTTGGCGCCCCCTATCTCGTGCGCCATGCAATATTTCAAAAAACTTGTCAGATTAGATCGTACCTCAACTGGTCCACATCAACCACGCCAAGTTTGAAGGTGATTGCTCAAAAACTGTAGATTTTGGTATCTACGGCAAGTTATGCTGTAAATTCGCCAAAAACGCCTCCGTTTTCGCCTTCAATCCAAAATGGCGGCCTTCCTGTAGCTTTCACAGAAAACTTGTGATTGACTTTTGCCCATGGCACAACCTAATGAACGTGTGTACCAAGTTTCGTTCATGTACGTTATTCCCGACAGGAGTTGACCTAGTAGCACATTTTTGCGTCAGTCTGAAGCCCCGCCCACTTCCATTTTTTGACGCACATTCACCGAACCACTTTGGTTCGGCGATTTAAGTTAGGTCTGATGTTGTCCCAAAAATTCGCGAGGTTTGGGATACGTTTAGGCCTTCAAAAATGCACATTCCTCGTGTGAAGAATAATAATAAGAACTAGCACCGCAAGCGGTGGTAACGGGTTCGAGCTTGACGCTACGTCGTGACCCGCGCCCACCTCGTCGCTTGCGCCCTGATCTCGTCTTTCGTTCATTCGCTGCTTGCTGTCGTAGTTCTAATTGGCGCCGTCCGTGCGGATGTTGGGCTGTGGAGTAAAGTCATATATTATTTCCTGTTAAGTGCGTTACACTTTCTGTCGGGAGGACATTGTTTGCGTGTTCAGGATAGGTCCCTGGCCTCACATACCAAGTTCCATGCAGAGCGGTCAATGTACAGTAAAGTTAGAGGGCACTTCCTGTTAAAATGGCTGACTTCCTGTTGGGTCAGAGCGTGTCTATTAACATGTTCAGGGAAGTTCCCTTGACACACATATAATGTTTCGTGGAGATAGGGCAACGTACGGCAAAGTTAAATTCTACTTCCTGTTTTGGCGTTCCACTTCCTGTTTGGAGTTTAGCTTTTGCAGACATGTCCAGGATAGGTTCCTGGTCTCACGTGTCAAGTTCCGTGTAGATTGATCAATGTACGGTAAAGTTACAGGGCACTTCCTGTTTAAAATGGCTGACTTCCTGTTGGGTCAAAGGCGTGTCCATTAATATGTTCAGGGAAGTTCAATTGACTCACATATCATGTTTCGTGGCGATCGGGCAATGTATGGCAAAGTTACATTCTACTTCCTGTTGCGGCGGATCCACTTCCTGTCAGGAAGTCGTCTGTTGCTGACATGGTCGGAGCGGTTTTGTGGTCCCACATATCACGTATGAGGAGGATACAATAATCCCTGTTATAGCAGCATAAAAAAATGTGATATGTAATGTTATATCCAGCAACCAGGGGGCGCTGTTTTTTAAATTGAAGATTTTCATATAGACTTTTTCAGGGTCAGACTGTCATCAATCCAAGGAAGTTTGGTTCTGATTGGAACAGGATTTACAAAGTTATACCAGTTTCTTTTGTGTTGCACAGTAGATGGCATAGTCTGCTGCCACCAGGGGGCGTCGTTAAGACATTGAATATTGTCATATAGACTACTCCAAGGCATCAATCCAGGGAAGGACATTGGATCCTCCATCGCAAAGTTATAAGTGTTTCGTTGTCTGTTTTTACAAATCAGAATGTTTGCCAACTTTAGCGCCCCCTATCTTGTGCGCCATGCGACATTTTAAAAAACCTTCACCAACTTTTGATCCTCAACTCGTATACATTGACCTCACCAAGTTTGAAGGTGATAGCACAAAAGCTCTAGGACAAGTTTGTTCAAATACCAAATGTAGTTATGTCTGCTATCACCAGGGGGCGCTGTTTTCTAAAGTGAATATTTACATGTAGACTTGTTCAGGGTCGGACTGTCATTGATCCAAGGAAGTTTGGTTCAAATCGGAACAGGATTCACAAAGTTATCATCATAAATGTACTTTTTTGGGGTAATAATCATCTCACCACTAGAGGCGATGTTTCCGAACGTGACCGTTTTTTCATATTCATCTTTAAGAACTATCGATCATGAACCACGGCAAGTTTGGTTCATATCTAAACTTCCAATGCAAAGTTCTAAGAGATTTGGTCAACATCAGAATGATCGCCAACTTTAGCGCCCCCTATCTCGTACGCCGTGCGACATTTTAGAAAGCTTTCACCAACTTTTGATCCTAAACTCGTCCACATTAACCTCGCCAAGTTTGAAGGTGACAGCACAAAAGCTCTAGGACTAGATAGATTTAATAGCAAATAAAATTCTTTCTGTTTCCACCAGGGGGCGCTGTTTTCGAAATTAAATATTTTCATATAGACATTGTCAGGGCTGGAGGAACATCTATCCAAGGAAGTTTGGTTCAGTTTGGACCAGGACTCGCAAAGTTATAAGAGTTTGTTTTTTTGTCGCAAAAATCCGACTTTGCACCTCGCACCTCGCTACACCGTTAAAGAATGTGCTATCATATTTAACACGCATTATCTACCATGTGTTTTCAATGTTTCAGTGTCATTTTGAGTCGGATACGACAATCTCTGTAAAAGTTATTACCGAAATCGTAAATAAACTTTTTTTTTGTATATTCTCTTCCACCACCAGGAGGCGATGGTTTCAAATGTGATCATTTTTGCATAGGTGTCTTCAGCAACTACCCATCATCAATCATGGCAAGTTTGGCTCCGACTTGACCTTCCATCGCAAAGTTATAAGCGTTTCGTTGCGTGTTGGGAAAATTTGGAATTTTCGCCAACTTTGGCGCCACCTAATACGTCCGCCATGCAAGATTTCAAAAAACTTTTCAGATTAGATCGTACCTCAACTGGTCCACATCGACCTCGCCAAGTTTGAAGGTGATTGCTCAAAAACTGTAGATTTTGGTATCTACGGCAAGTTATGCTGTAAATTCGCCAAAAACGCCTCCGTTTTCGCCTTCCATCCAAAATGGCGGCCTTCCTGTAGGTTTCACAGAAAACTTGTCCACGACTTTTATTTAAAGCTCAACCTAATGAACGTGTGGACCAAGTTTCGTTCATGTACGTTATACCTGACAGGAGTTGACCTAGTAGAACTGTTTTGCGTCAGTCTTTAGCCCCGCCCACTTCCATTTTTTGACGCACATTCACCAAACCACTTTTTTACAAAATTTTCAGCGAGGTCTGATGTTGTCCCGAAATTTCGTGAGGTTTGGGATACGTTTAGGCCTTCAAAAAGGCACTTTTTTTGTGTGAAGAATAATAATAATAATAATAACTCTTTCAATTACAATAGGGTTCTTGCACAGTCGTGCTCGAACCCTAATAATAATAACTCTTTCAATTACAATAGGGTTCTTGCACAGTCGTGCTCGAACCCTAATAACTCTTTCAATTACAATAGGGTTCTTGCACAGTCGTGCTCGAACCCTAATAACTAGCACCGCAAGCGGTGGTAACGGGTTCGAGCTTGACGCTACGTCGCGACCCGCGCCCACCTCGTCGCTTGCGCCCTGATCTCGTCTCTCGTTCATTCGCTGCTTGCTGTCGTAGTTCTAATTGGCGCCGTCGGTGCGGATGTTGGGCTGTGGAGTAAAGTCATATATTATTTCCTGTTAAGTGCGTTACACTTTCTGTCGGGAGGACACTGTTTGCGTGTTCAGGATAGGTCCCTGGCCTCACATACCAAGTTCCATGCAGAGCGGTCAATGTACGGTAAAGTTAGAGGGCACTTCCTGTTTAAAATGGCTGACTTCCTGTTGGGTCAGAGCGTGTCTATTAACATGTTCAAAGAAGTTCCCTTGACTCGCATATAATGTTTCGTGGAGATAGGGCAACGTACGGCAAAGTTACATTCTACTTCCTGTTTTGGCGTTCCACTTCCTGTTTGGAGTTTAGCTTTTGCAGACATGTCCAGGATAGGTTCCTGGTCTCACGTGTCAAGTTCCGTGCAGATCGATCAATGTACGGTAAAGTTACAGGGCACTTCCTGTTTAAAATGGCTGACTTCCTGTTGGGTCAAAGGCGTGTCCATTAACATGTTCAGGGAAGTTTTATTGACTCACATATCATGTTTCGTGGCGATCGGGCAACGTATGGCAAAGTTACATTCTACTTCCTGTTGCGGCAGATCCACTTCCTGTCAGGAAGTCGTCTGTTGCTGACATGGTCGGAGCGGTTTTGTGGTCCCACATATCAGGTATGAGGAGGATACAACAATCCTTGTTATAGCAGCATAAAAAAGTTTGATATGTAATGTTATATCCAGCAACCAGGGGGCGCTGTTTTTTAAATTGAAGATTTTCATACGGACTTTTTCAGGGCCATACTGTCATCGATCCAAGGAGGTTTGGTTCAAATCGGAACATGTTCCACAAAGTTATCATCATAAATGTACTTTTTTGGGTAATAATACTCTCACCACTAGAGGCGCTGTTTCTGAACGTGACCGTTTTTTCATATTCGTCTTTAAGACCTATCGATCATGAACCACGGCAAGTTTGGTTCATATCTGACCTTCCAATGCAAAGTTATAAGAGATTTGGTCAACATCAGAATGATCGCCAACTTTAGCGCCCCCTATCTCGTACGCCGTGCGACATTTTAGAAAGCTTTCACCAACTTTTGATCCTCTACCTGTCCACATTGACCTCGCCAAGTTTGAAGGTGATAGCACAAAAGCTCTAGGACAAGATAGATTTTATAGCAAATAAAATTCTTTCTGTTTCCACCAGGGGGCGCTGTTTTCGAAATTAAATATTTTCATGTAGACTTGTTCAGGGTCGGACTGTCATCGATCCAAGGAAGTTTGGTTCAAATCGGAACATGTTCCACAAAGTTATCATCATAAATGTACTTTTTTTGGGTAATAATACTCTCACCACTAGAGGCGCTGTTTCCGAACGTGACCGTTTTTTCATATTCGTCTTTAAGACCTATCGATCATGAACCACGGCAAGTTTGGTTCATATCTGACCTTCCAATGCAAAGTTATAAGAGATTTGGTCAACATCAGAATGATCGCCAACTTTAGCGCCCCCTATCTCGTACGCCGTGCGACATTTTAGAAAGCTTTCACCAACTTTTGATCCTCTACCTGTCCACATTGACCTCGCCAAGTTTGAAGGTGATAGCACAAAAGCTCTAGGACAAGATAGATTTTATAGCAAATAAAATTCTTTCTGTTTCCACCAGGGGGCGCTGTTTTCGAAATTGAATATTTTCATATAGACATTGTCAGGGCTGGAAGAACATCAATCCAAGGAAGTTTGGTTCAGTTTGGACCAGGACTCGCAAAGTTATAAGAGTTTGTTTTTTTGTCGCAATAATCCGACTTTGCACCCCGCACCTCGCTACATCGTTAAACAATGCGCTGTCATATTCAACACGCATCATCTACCATGTGTTTTCAATGTTTCAGTGTCATTTTGAGTCGGATACGACAATCTCTGTAAAAGTTATTACCGAAATCGTAAATAAACTTTTTTTTTGTATATTCTCTTCCACCACCAGGAGGCGATGGTTTCAAACGTGATCATTTTTGCATAGGTGTCTTCAGCAACTACCCATCATCAATCATGGCAAGTTTGGCTCCGACTTGACCTTCCATCGCAAAGTTATAAGCGTTTCGTTGCGTGTTGGGAAAATTTGGAATTTTCGCCAACTTTGGCGCCACCTATCTCGTGCGCCATGCAATATTTCAAAAAACTTTTCAGATTAGATCATACCTCAACTGGTCCACATCGACCTCGCCAAGTTTGAAGGTGATTGCTCAAAAACTGTAGATTTTGGTATCTACGGCAAGTTATGCTGTAAATTCGCCAAAAACGCCTCCGTTTTCGCCTTCAATCCAAAATGGCGGCCTTCCTGTAGGTTTCACAGAAAACTTGTCCACGACTTTTATTTAAAGCTCAACCTAATGAACGTGTGGACCAAGTTTCGTTCATGTACGTTATACCTGACAGGAGTTGACCTAGTAGAACTGTTTTGCGTCAGTCTTTAGCCCCGCCCATTTCCATTTTTTGACGCACATTCACCGAACCACTTTTTTACAAAATTTTCAGCGAGGTCTGATGTTGTCCCGAAATTTCGTGAGGTTTGGGATACGTTTAGGCCTTCAAAATGGCACTTTTTTTGTGTGAAGAATAATAATAATAATAATAACTAGCACCGCAAGCGGTGGTAACGGGTTCGAGCTTGACGCTACGTCGCGACCCGCGCCCACCTCGTCGCTTGCGCCCTGATCTCGTCTCTCGTTCATTCGCTGCTTGCTGTCGTAGTTCTAATTGGCGCCGTCCGTGCGGATGTTGGGCTGTGGAGTAAAGTCATATATTATTTCCTGTTAAGTGCGTTACACTTTCTGACGGGAGGACATTGTTTGCGTGTTCAGGATAGGTCCCTGGCCTCACATACCAAGTTCCGTGCAGAGCGGTCAATGTACGGTAAAGTTAGAGGGCACTTCCTGTTAAAATGGCTGACTTCCTGTTGGGTCAAAGCGTGTCCATTAACATGTTCAGGGAAGTTCCCTTGACTCACATATAATGTTTCGTGGAGATAGGGCAACGTACGGCAAAGTTAAATTCTACTTCCTGTTTTGGCGTTCCACTTCCTGTTTGGAGTTTAGCTTTTGCAGACATGTCCAGGATAGGTTCCTGGTCTCACGTGTCAAGTTCCGTGCAGATTGATCAATGTACGGTAAAGTTACAGGGGACTTCCTGTTTAAAATGGCTGACTTCCTGTTTGGTCAAAGGTGTGTCCATTAACATGTTCAGGGAAGTTTTATTGACTCACATATCATGTTTCGTGGCGATCGGGCAATGTATGGCAAAGTTACATTCTACTTCCTGTTGCGGCAGATCCACTTCCTGTCAGGAAGTCGTCTGTTGCTGACATGGTCGGAGCGGTTTTGTGGTCCCACATATCAGGTATGAGGAGGATACAACAATACTTGTTATAGCAGCATAAAAAAGTTTGATATGTAATGTTATATCCAGCAACCAGGGGGCGCTGTTTTTTAAATTGAAGATTTTCATACGGACTTTTTCAGGGCCATACTGTCATCGATCCAAGGAGGTTTGGTTCAAATCGGAACATGTTCCACAAAGTTATCATCATAAATGTACTTTTTTTGTGTAATAATACTCTCACCACTAGAGGCGCTGTTTCTGAACGTGACCGTTTTTTCATATTCGTCTTTAAGACCTATCGATCATGAACCACGGCAAGTTTGGTTCATATCTGACCTTCCAATGCAAAGTTATAAGAGATTTGGTCAACATCAGAATGATCGCCAACTTTAGCGCCCCCTATCTCGTACGCCGTGCGACATTTTAGAAAGCTTTCACCAACTTTTGATCCTCTACCTGTCCACATTGACCTCGCCAAGTTTGAAGGTGATAGCACAAAAGCTCTAGGACTAGATAGATTTTATAGCAAATAAAATTCTTTCTGTTGCCACCAGGGGGCGCTGTTTTCTAAATTGAATATTTTCATGTAGACTTGTTCAGGGTCGGACTGTCATCGATCCAAGGAAGTTTGGTTCAAATCGGAACATGTTCCACAAAGTTATCATCATAAATGTACTTTTTTTGGGTAATAATACTCTCACCACTAGAGGCGCTGTTTCCGAACGTGACCGTTTTTTCATATTCGTCTTTAAGACCTATCGATCATGAACCACGGCAAGTTTGGTTCATATCTGACCTTCCAATGCAAAGTTATAAGAGATTTGGTCAACATCAGAATGATCGCCAACTTTAGCGCCCCCTATCTCGTACGCCGTGCGACACTTTAGAAAGCTTTCACCAACTTTTGATCCTCTACCTGTCCACATTGACCTCGCCAAGTTTGAAGGTGATAGCACAAAAGCTCTAGGACTAGATAGATTTTATAGCAAATAAAATTCTTTCTGTTTCCACCAGGGGGCGCTGTTTTCGAAATTGAATATTTTCATATAGACATTGTCAGGGCTGGAGGAACATCAATCCAAGGAAGTTTGGTTCAGTTTGGACCAGGACTCGCAAAGTTATAAGAGTTTGTTTTTTTGTCGCAATAATCCGACTTTGCACCTCGCACCTCGCTACACCGTTAAACAATGCGCTATCATATTCAACACGCATCATCTACCATGTGTTTTCAATGTTTCAGTGTCATTTTGAGTCAGATACGACAATCTCTGTAAAAGTTATTACCGAAATCGTAAATAAACTTTTTTTTTGTATATTCTCTTCCACCACCAGGAGGCGATGGTTTCAAACGTGTTCATTTTTGCATAGGTGTCTTCAGCAACTACCCATCATCAAAAATGGCAAGTTTGGCTCCGACTTGATCTTCCATCGCAAAGTTATAAGCGTTTCGTTGCGTGTTGGGAAAATTTGGAATTTTCGCCAACTTTGGCGCCACCTATCTCGTGCGCCATGCAATATTTCAAAAAACTTTTCAGATTAGATCGTACCTCAACTGGTCCACATCAACCTCGCCAAGTTTGAGGGTGATTGCTCAAAAACTGTAGATTTTGGTATCTACGGCAAGTTATGCTGTAAATTCGCCAAAAACGCCTCCGTTTTCGCCTTCAATCCAAGATGGCGGCCTTCCTGTAGGTTTCACAGAAAACTTGTGATTGACTTTTGCCCATGGCACAACCTAATGAACGTGTGTACCAAGTTTCGTTCATGTACGTTATTCCCGACAGGAGTTGACCTAGTAGCACATTTTTGCGTCAGTCTGAAGCCCCGCCCACTTCCATTTTTTGACGCACATTCACCGAACCACTTTGGTTCGGCGATTTAAGTTAGGTCTGATGTTGTCCCAAAAATTCGCGTGGTTTGGGATCCGTTTAGGCCTTCAAAAAGGCACATTCCTCGTGTGAAGAATAATAATAAGAATAAAATGGCTGACTTCCTGTTGGGTCAGAGCGTGTCTATTAACATGTTCAAAGAAGTTCCCTTGACTCACATATAATGTTTCGTGGAGATAGGGCAACGTACGGCAAAGTTACATTCTACTTCCTGTTTTGGCGTTCCACTTCCTGTTTGGAGTTTAGCTTTTGCAGACATGTCCAGGATAGGTTCCTGGTCTCACGTGTCAAGTTCCGTGCAGATTGATCAATGTATGGTAAAGTTACAGGGCACTTCCTGTTTAAAATGGCTGACTTCCTGTTGGGTCAAAGGTGTGTCCATTAACATGTTCAGGGAAGTTTTATTGACTCACATATCATGTTTCGTGGCGATCGGGCAATGTATGGCAAAGTTACATTCTACTTCCTGTTGCGGCAGATCCACTTCCTGTCAGGAAGTCGTCTGTTGCTGACATGGTCGGAGCGGTTTTGTGGTCCCACATATCAGGTATGAGGAGGATACAACAATCCTTGTTATAGCAGCATAAAAAAGTTTGATATGTAATGTTATATCCAGCAACCAGGGGGCGCTGTTTTTTAAATTGAAGATTTTCATACGGACTTTTTCAGGGCCATACTGTCATCGATCCAAGGAGGTTTGCTTCAAATCGGAACATGTTCCACAAAGTTATCATCATAAATGAACTTTTTTTGGGTAATAATACTCTCACCACTAGAGGCGCTGTTTCTGAACGTGACCGTTTTTTCATATTCGTCTTTATGACCTATCGATCATGAACCACGGCAAGTTTGGTTCATATCTGACCTTCCAATGCAAAGTTATAAGAGATTTGGTCAACATCAGAATGATCGCCAACTTTAGCGCCCCCTATCTTGTACGCCGTGCGACATTTTAGAAAGCTTTCACCAACTTTTGATCCTCTACCTGTCCACATTGACCTCGCCAAGTTTGAAGGTGATAGCACAAAAGCTCTAGGACAAGATAGATTTTATAGCAAATAAAATTCTTTCTGTTTCCACCAGGGGGCGCTGTTTTCGAAATTGAATATTTTCATGTAGACTTGTTCAGGGTCGGACTGTCATCGATCCAAGGAAGTTTGGTTCAAATCGGAACATGTTCCACAAAGTTATCATCATAAATGTACTTTTTTTGGGTAATAATACTCTCACCACTAGAGGTGCTGTTTTCGAACGTGACCGTTTTTTCATATTCGTCTTTAAGACCTATCGATCATGAACCACGGCAAGTTTGGTTCATATCTGACCTTCCAATGCAAAGTTATAAGAGATTTGGTCAACATCAGAATGATCGCCAACTTTAGCGCCCCCTATCTCGTACGCCGTGCGACATTTTAGAAAGCTTTCACCAACTTTTGATCCTCTACCTGTCCACATTGACCTCGCCAAGTTTGAAGGTGATAGCACAAAAGCTCTAGGACAAGATAGATTTCATAGCAAATAAAATTCTTTCTGTTTCCACCAGGGGGCGCTGTTTTCGAAATTAAATATTTTCATATAGACATTGTCAGGGCTGGAGGAACATCAATCCAAGGAAGTTTGGTTCAGTTTGGACCAGGACTCGCAAAGTTATAAGAGTTTGATTTTTTGTCGCAATAATCCGACTTTGCACCTCGCACCTCGCTACACCGTTAAACAATGCGCTATCATATTCAACACGCATCATCTACCATGTGTTTTCAATGTTTCAGTGTCATTTTGAGTCAGATACGACAATCTCTGTAAAAGTTATGACCGAAATCGTAAATAAACTTTTTTTTTGTATATTCTCTTCCACCACCAGGAGGCGATGGTTTCAAACGTGATCATTTTTGCATAGGTGTCTTCAGCAACTACCCATCATCAATCATGGCAAGTTTGGCTCCGACTTGACCTTCCATCGGAAAGTTATAAGCGTTTCGTTGCGTGTTGGGAAAATTTGGAATTTTTGCCAACTTTGGCGCCACCTATCTCGTGCGCCATGCAATATTTCAAAAAACTTTTCAGATTAGATCGTACCTCAACTGGTCCACATCAACCTCGCCAAGTTTGAGGGTGATTGCTCAAAAACTGTAGATTTTGGTATCTACGGCAAGTTATGCTGTAAATTCGCCAAAAACGCCTCCGTTTTCGCCTTCAATCCAAGATGGCGGCCTTCCTGTACGTTTCACAGAAAACTTGTGATTGACTTTTGCCCATGGCACAACCTAATGAACGTGTGTACCAAGTTTCGTTCATGTACGTTATTCCCGACAGGAGTTGACCTAGTAGCACATTTTTGCGTCAGTCTGAAGCCCCGCCCACTTCCATTTTTTGACGCACATTCACCGAACCACTTTGGTTCGGCGATTTAAGTTAGGTCTGATGTTGTCCCAAAAATTCGCGAGGTTTGGGATACGTTTAGGCCTTCAAAAATGCACATTCCTCGTGTGAAGAATAATAATAATAATAATAACTAGCACCGCAAGCGGTGGTAACGGGTTCGAGCTTGACGCTACGTCGCGACCCGCGCCCACCTCGTCGCTTGCGCCCTGATCTCGTCTCTCGTTCATTCGCTGCTTGCTGTCGTAGTTCTAATTGGCGCCGTCCGTGCGGATGTTGGGCTGTGGAGTAAAGTCATCTTTTATTTCCTGTTAAGTGCGTTACACTTTCTGACGGGAGGACATTGTTTGCGTGTTCAGGATAGGTCCCTGGCCTCACATACCAAGTTCCGTGCAGAGCGGTCAATGTACGGTAAAGTTAGAGGGCACTTCCTGTTAAAATGGCTGACTTCCTGTTGGGTCAAAGCGTGTCCATTAACATGTTCAGGGAAGTTCCCTTGACTCACATATAATGTTTCGTGGAGATAGGGCAACGTACGGCAAAGTTACATTCTACTTCCTGTTTTGGCGTTCCACTTCCTGTTTGGAGTTTAGCTTTTGCAGACATGTCCAGGATAGGTTCCTGGTCTCACGTGTCAAGTTCCGTGCAGATTGATCAATGTACGGTAAAGTTACAGGGGACTTCCTGTTTAAAATGGCTGACTTCCTGTTGGGTCAAAGGTGTGTCCATTAACATGTTCAGGGAAGTTCTATTGACTCACATATCATGTTTCGTGGCGATCGGGCAATGTATGGCAAAGTTACATTCTACTTCCTGTTGCGGCAGATCCACTTCCTGTCAGGAAGTCGTCTGTTGCTGACATGGTCGGAGCGGTTTTGTGGTCCCACATATCAGGTATGAGGAGGATACAACAATACTTGTTATAGCAGCATAAAAAAGTTTGATATGTAATGTTATATCCAGCAACCAGGGGGCGCTGTTTTTTAAATTGAAGATTTTCATACGGACTTTTTCAGGGCCATACTGTCATCGATCCAAGGAGGTTTGGTTCAAATCGGAACATGTTCCACAAAGTTATCATCATAAATGTACTTTTTTTGGGTAATAATACTCTCACCACTAGAGGCGCTGTTTCTGAACGTGACCGTTTTTTCATATTCGTCTTTAAGACCTATCGATCATGAACCACGGCAAGTTTGGTTCATATCTGACCTTCCAATGCAAAGTTATAAGAGATTTGGTCAACATCAGAATGATCGCCAACTTTAGCGCCCCCTATCTCGTACGCCGTGCGACATTTTAGAAAGCTTTCACCAACTTTTGATCCTCTACCTGTCCACATTGACCTCGCCAAGTTTGAAGGTGATAGCACAAAAGCTCTAGGACAAGATAGATTTTATAGCAAATAAAATTCTTTCTGTTTCCACCAGGGGGCGCTGTTTTCGAAATTGAATATTTTCATGTAGACTTGTTCAGGGTCGGACTGTCATCGATCCAAGGAAGTTTGGTTCAAATCGGAACATGTTCCACAAAGTTATCATCATAAATGTACTTTTTTTGGGTAATAATACTCTCACCACTAGAGGCGCTGTTTTTGAACGTGACCGTTTTTTCATATTCGTCTTTAAGACCTATCGATCATGAACCACGGCAAGTTTGGTTCATATCTGACCTTCCAATGCAAAGTTATAAGAGATTTGGTCAACATCAGAATGATCGCCAACTTTAGCGCCCCCTATCTCGTACGCCGTGCGACACTTTAGAAAGCTTTCACCAACTTTTGATCCTCTACCTGTCCACATTGACCTCGCCAAGTTTGAAGGTGATAGCACAAAAGCTCTAGGACAAGATAGATTTTATAGCAAATAAAATTATTTCTGTTTCCACCAGGGGGCACTGTTTTCGAAATTGAATATTTTCATATAGACATTGTCAGGGCTGGAGGAACATCAATCCAAGGAAGTTTGGTTCAGTTTGGACCAGGACTCGCAAAGTTATAAGAGTTTGTTTTTTTGTCGCAATAATCCGACTTTGCACCTCGCACCTCGCTACACCGTTAAACAATGCGCTATCATATTCAACACGCATCATCTACCATGTGTTTTCAATGTTTCAGTGTCATTTTGAGTCAGATACGACAATCTCTGTAAAAGTTATTACCGAAATCGTAAATAAACTTTTTTTTTGTATATTCTCTTCCACCACCAGGAGGCGATGGTTTCAAACGTGTTCATTTTTGCATAGGTGTCTTCAGCAACTACCCATCATCAATCATGGCAAGTTTGGCTCCGACTTGATCTTCCATCGCAAAGTTATAAGCGTTTCGTTGCGTGTTGGGAAAATTTGGAATTTTCGCCAACTTTGGCGCCACCTATCTCGTGCGCCATGCAATATTTCAAAAAACTTTTCAGATTAGATCGTACCTCAACTGGTCCACATCAACCTCGCCAAGTTTGAGGGTGATTGCTCAAAAACTGTAGATTTTGGTATCTACGGCAAGTTATGCTGTAAATTCGCCAAAAACGCCTCCGTTTTCGCCTTCAATCCAAGATGGCGGCCTTCCTGTAGGACTCACAAAAAACTTGTGATTGACTTTTGCCCATGGCACAACCTAATGAACGTGTGTACCAAGTTTCGTTCATGTACGTTATTCCCGACAGGAGTTGACCTAGAAGCACTTTTTTGCGTCAGTATTTAGCCCCGCCCACTTCCATTTTTTGATGCACATTCCCCGAACCACTTTCGTTCGGCGATTTAAGTTAGGTCTGATGTTGTCCCAAAAATTCGTGAGGTTTGAGATCCGTTTAGGCCTTCAAAAAAGCACTTTCTTCGTGGGAAAAATAATAATAATAATAATAATAATAATAATAACTCTTCCGATTACAATAGGGTTCTTGCACAGTCGTGCTCGAACCCTAATAATAACTCTTTCAATTACAATAGGGTTCTTGCACAGTCGTGCTCGAACCCTAATAACAAGCGGTGGTAACGGGTTCGAGCTTGACGCTACGTCGCGACCTGCGCCCACCTCGTCGCTTGCGCCCTGATCTCGTCTCTCGTTCATTCGCTGCTTGCTGTCGTAGTTCTAATTGGTGCCATCCGTGCGGATGTTGGGCTGTGGAGTAAAGTCATATATTATTTCCTGTTAAGTGCGTTACACTTTCTGTCGGGAGGTCATTGTTTGCGTGTTCAGGATAGGTCCCTGGCCTCACATACCAAGTTCCGTGCAGAGCGGTCAATGTACAGTAAAGTTAGAGGGCACTTCCTGTTAATATGGCTGACTTCCTGTTGGGTCAGAGCATGTCTATTAACATGTTCAAAGAAGTTCCCTTGACTCACATATAATGTTTCGTGGAGATAGGGCAACGTACGGCAAAGTTACATTCTACTTCCTGTTTTGGCGTTCCACTTCCTGTTTGGAGTTTTGCTTTTGCAGACATGTCCAGGATAGGTTCCTGATCTCACGTGTCAAGTTCCGTGCAGATTGATCAATGTACGGTAAAGTTACAGGGCACTTCCTGTTTAAAATGGCTGACTTCCTGTTGGGTCAAAGGCGTGTCCATTAACATGTTCAGGGAAGTTCTATTGACTCACATATCATGTTTCGTGGCGATCGGGCTATGTATGGCAAAGTTACATTCTACTTCCTGTTGCGACGGATCCACTTCCTGTCAGGAAGTCATCTGTTGCTGACATGGTCGGAGCGGTTTTGTGGTCCCACATATCACATATGAGGAGGATACAACAATCCCTGTTATAGCAGCATAAAAAAGTTTGATATGTAATGTTATATCCAGCATCCAGGGGGCGCTGTTTTTTAAATTGAAGATTTTCATATAGACTTTTTCAGGGTCATACTGTCATCAATCCAAGGAAGTTTGGTTCAGATTGGAACAGGATTTACAAAGTTATAGCAGTTTCTTTAGTGTTGCACAGTAGATGGCATAGTCTGCTGCCACCAGGGGGCGTCTTTAAGACATTGAATATTGTCATATAGACTACTCCAAGGCATCAATCCAGGGAAGGACATTGGATCCTCCATCGCAAAGTTATAAGCGTTTCGTTGTCTGTTTTTACAAATCAGAATGTTTGCCAACTTTAGCGCCCCCTATCTTGTACGCCATGCGACATTTTAAAAAGCCTTCACTAACTTTTGACCCTCAACTCGTCCACATTGACCTCACCAAATTTGAAGGTAATAGCACAAAAGCTCTAGGACAAGTACAGTCAAATGCCAAATGTAGTTATATCTGCTATCACCAGGGGGCACTGTTTTCTAAAGTAAATATTTACATGTAGACTTGTTCAGGGTCGGACTGTCATCGAACCAAGGAAGTTTGGTTCAAATCGGAACATGTTCCACAAAGTTATCATCATAAATGTACTTTTTTTGGGTAATAATCCTCTCACCACTAGAGGCGCTGTTTCCGAACGTGACCGTTTTTTCATATTCATCTTTAAGACCTATCGATCATGAACCACGGCAAGTTTGGTTCATATCTGACCTTCCAATGCAAAGTTATAAGAGATTTGGTCAACATCAGAATGATCGCCAACTTTAGCGCCCCCTATCTCGTACGCCGTGCGACATTTTAGAAAGCTTTCACTAACTTTTGATCCTCAACTCGTCCACATTGACCTCGCCAAGTTTGAAGGTGATAGCACAAAAGCTCTAGGACAAGATAGATTTAATAGCAAATAAAATTCTTTCTGTTGCCACCAGGGGGCGCTGTTTTCGAAATTAAATATTTTCATGTAGACCTTGTCAGGGCTGGAGGAACATCAATCCAAGGAAGTTTGGTTCAGTTTGGACCAGGACTCGCAAAGTTATAAGAGTTTGTTTTTTTGTCGCAAAAATCCGACTTTGCACCGCCCACGCTGCTACACCGTTAAAGAATGCGCTGTCATATTCAACACGCATCATCTACCATGTGTTTTCAATGTTTCAGTGTCATTTTGAGTGACACTTTTACAAACTCTGTAAAAGTTATTACCGAAATCGTAAATTAACTTTTTTTTTGTATATTCTCTTCCACCACCAGGAGGCGATGGTTTCAAACGTGATCATTTTTGCATAGGTGTCTTCAGCAACTACCCATCAACAATCATGGCAAGTTTGGCTCCGACTTGACCTTCCATCGCAAAGTTATAAGCGTTTCGTTGCGTGTTCGGAAAATTTGGAATTTTCGCCAACTTTGGCGCCACCAAATACGTCCGCTATGCGATATTTCAAAAAAAAATTCAGATTAGATCGTACCTCAACTGGTCCACATCGACCTCGCCAAGTTTGAAGGTGATTGCTCAAAAACTGTAGATTTTGGTATCTACGGCAAGTTATGCTGTAAATTCGCCAAAAACGCCTCCGTTTTCGCCTTCAATCCAAAATGGCGGCCTTCCTGTAGGTTTCACAGAAAACTTGTGATTGACTTTTGCCCATGGCACAACCTAATGAACGTGTGTACCAAGTTTCGTTCATGTACGTTATTCCCGACAGGAGTTGACCTAGTAGCACTTTTTTGCGTCAGTATTTAGCCCCGCCCACTTCCATTTTTTGACGCACATTCACCGAACCACTGTGGTTCGGCGATTTAAGTTAGGTCTGATGTTGTCCCAAAAATTCGCGAGGTTTGAGATCCGTTTAGGCCTTCAAAAAGGCACTTTCTTCGTGGGAAAAATAATAATAATAATAACTCTTACGATTACAATAGGGTTCTTGCACAGTCGTGCTCGAACCCTAATAATAACTCTTTCAATTACAATAGGGTTCTTGCACAGTCGTGCTCGAACCCTAACTAGCACCGCAAGCGGTGGTAACGGGTTCGAGCTTGACGCTACGTCGCGACCCGCGCCCACCTCGTCGCTTGCGCCCTGATCTCGTCTCTCGTTCATTCGCTGCTTGCTGTCGTAGTTCTAATTGGCGCCGTCCGTGCGGATGTTGGGCTGTGGAGTAAAGTCATATATTATTTCCTGTTAAGTGCGTTACACTTTCTGTCGGGAGGACATTGTTTGCGTGTTCAGGATAGGTCCCTGGCCTCACATACCAAGTTCCGTGCAGAGCGGTCAATGTACAGTAAAGTTAGAGGGCACTTCCTGTTAAAATGGCTGACTTCCTGTTGGGTCAGAGCGTGTCTATTAACATGTTCAGGGAAGTTCCCTTGACACACATATAATGTTTTGTGGAGATAGGGCAACGTACGGCAAAGTTAAATTCTACTTCCTGTTTTGGCGTTCCACTTCCTGTTTGGAGTTTAGCTTTTGCAGACATGTCCAGGATAGGTTCCTGGTCTCACGTGTCAAGTTCCGTGCAGATTGATCAATGTACGGTAAAGTTACAGGGGACTTCCTGTTTAAAATGGCTGACTTCCTGTTTGGTCAAAGGCGTGTCCATTAACATGTTCAGGGAAGTTCTATTGACTCACATATCATGTTTTGTGGTGATCGGGCAATGGATGGCAAAGTTACATTCTACTTCCTGTTGCGGCGGATCCACTTCCTGTCAGTAAGTAATCTGTTGCTGACATGGTCGGAGCGGTTTTGTGGTCCCACATATCATGTATGAGGATGATACAACAATCCCTGTTATAGCAGCATAAAAAAGTGTGATATGTAATGTTATATCCAGCAACCAGGGGGCGCTGTTTTTTAAATTGAAGATTTTCATATAGACTTTTTCAGGGTAAGACTGTCATCAATCCAAGGAAGTTTGGTTCAGATTGGAACAGGATTTACAAAGTTATACCAGTTTCTTTTGTGTTGCACAGTAGATGGCATAGTCTGCTGCCACCAGGGGGCGTCGTTAAGACATTGAATATTGTCATATAGACTACTCCAAGGCATCAATCCAGGGAAGGACATTGGATCCTCCATCGCAAAGTTATAAGTGTTTCGTTGTCTGTCTTTACAAATCAGAATGTTTGCCAACTTTAGCGCCCCCTATCTCGTACGCCGTGGAACATTTTAGAAAGCTTTCAATAACATTTGATCCTCAACTCGTCCACATTGACCTCGCCAAGTTTGAAGGTGATAGCAGAAAAGCTCTAGGACAAGATAGATTTTATAGCAAATAAAATTCTTTCTGTTTCCACCAGGGGGCGCTGTTTTCGAAATTAAATATTTTCATGTAGACTTGTTCAGGGTCGGACTGTCATCGATCCAAGGAAGTTTGGTTCAAATCGGAACAGGATTCACAAAGTTATCATCATAAATGTACTTTTTTTGGGTAATAATCCTCTCACCACTAGAGGCGCTGTTTCCGAACGTGACCGTTTTTTCATATTCGTCTTTAAGAACTATCGATCATGAACCACGGTAAGTTTGGTTCATATCTGACCTTCCATCGCAAAGATATAAGAGATTTGGTCAACATCATAATGATCGCCAACTTTAGCGCCCCCTATCTCGTACGCCGTGCGACATTTTAAAACAGTTTCAATAACATTTGATCCAAAACTCGTCCACATTGACCTCGCCAAGTTTGAAGGTGATAGCACAAAAGCTCTAGGACTAGATAGATTTTATAGCAAATAAAATTATTTCTGTTGCCACCAGGGGGCGCTGTTTTCGAAATTAAATATTTTCATATAGACATTGTCAGGGCTGGAGGAACATCAATCCAAGGAAGTTTGGTTCAGTTTGGACCAGGACTCGCAAAGTTATAAGAGTTTGTTTTTTTGTCGCAAAAATCCGACTTTGCACCGCCCACGCTGCTACACCGTTAAAGAATGCGCTATCATATTCAACACGCATCATCTACCATGTGTTTTCAATGTTTCAGTGTCATTTTGAGTGACACTTTTACAATCGCTGTAAAAGTTATTACCGAAATCGTAAATAAACTTTTTTTTTGTATATTCTCTTCCACCACCAGGAGGCGATGGTTTCAAACGTGATCATTTTTGCATAGGTGTCTTCAGCAACTACCCATCATCAATCATGGCAAGTTTGGCTCCGACTTGACCTTCCATCGCAAAGTTATAAGCGTTTCGTTGCGTGTTGGGAAAATTTGGAATTTTCGCCAACTTTGGCGCCCCCTATCTCGTGCGCCATGCAATATTTCAAAAAACTTTTCAGATTAGTTCGTACCTCAACTGGTCCACATCAACCACGCCAAGTTTGAAGGTGATTGCTCAAAAACTGTAGATTTTGGTATCTACGGCAAGTTATGCTGTAAATTCGCCAAAAACGCCTCCGTTTTCGCCTTCAATCCAAAATGGCGGCCTTCCTGTAGGTTTCACAGAAAACTTGTGATTGACTTTTGCCCATGGCACAACCTAATGAACGTGTGTACCAAGTTTCGTTCATGTACGTTATTCCCGACAGGAATTGACCTAGTAGCACATTTTTGCGTCAGTCTGAAGCCCCGCCCACTTCCATTTTTTGACGCACATTCACCGAACCACTTTTTTACAAAATTTTCAGCGAGGTCTGATGTTGTCCCGAAAATTCGTGAGGTTTGGGATACGTTTAGGCCTTCAAAAAGGCACTTTTTTTGTGTGAAGAATAATAATAATAACTAGCACCGCAAGCGGTGGTAACGGGTTCGAGCTTGACGCTTCGTCGCGACCCGCGCCCACCTCGTCGCTTGCGCCCTGATCTCGTCTCTCGTTCATTCGCTGCTTGCTGTCGTAGTTCTAATTGGCGCCGTCCGTGCGGATGTTGGGCTGTGGAGTAAAGTCATATATTATTTCCTGTTAAGTGCGTTACACTTTCTGTCGGGAGGACATTGTTTGCGTGTTCAGGATAGGTCCCTGGCCTCACATACCAAGTTCCATGCAGAGCGGTCAATGTACAGTAAAGTTAGAGGGCACTTCCTGTTAAAATGGCTGACTTCCTGTTGGGTCAGAGCGTGTCTATTAACATGTTCAGGGAAGTTCCCTTGACACACATATAATGTTTCGTGGAGATAGGGCAACGAACGGCAAAGTTACATTCTACTTCCTGTTTTGGCGTTCCACTTCCTGTTTGGAGTTTAGCTTTTGCAGACATGTTCAGGATAGGTTCCTGGTTTCACGTGTCAAGTTCCGTGCAGATTGATCAATGTACGGTAAAGTTACAGGGGACTTCCTGTTTAAAATGGCTGACTTCCTGTTTGGTCAAAGGTGTGTCCATTAACATGTTCAGGGAAGTTCTATTGACTCACATATCATGTTTCGTGGCGATCGGGCAATGTATGGCAAAGTTACATTCTACTTCCTGTTGCGGTGGATCCACTTCCTGTCAGGAAGTCATCTGTTGCTGACATGGTCGGAGCGGTTTTGTGGTCCCACATATCACGTATGAGGATTATACAACAATCCCTGTTATAGCAGCATAAAAAAGTGTGATATGTAATGTTATATCCAGCAACCAGGGGGCGCTGTTTTTTAAATTGAAGATTTTCATACGGACTTTTTCAGGGCCATACTGTCATCGATCCAAGGAGGTTTGGCTCAAATCGGAACATGTTCCACAAAGTTATCATCATAAATGTACTTTTTTTGGGTAATAATACTCTCACCACTAGAGGCGCTGTTTCTGAACGTGACCGTTTTTTCATATTCGTCTTTAAGACCTATCGATCATGAACCACGGCTCGTTTGGTTCATATCTGACCTTCCAATGCAAAGTTATAAGAGATTTGGTCAACATCAGAATGATCGCCAACTTTAGCGCCCCCTATCTCGTACGCCGTGCGACATTTTAGAAAGCTTTCACCAACTTTTGATCCTCTACCTGTCCACATTGACCTCGCCAAGTTTGAAGGTGATAGCACAAAAGCTCTAGGACAAGATAGATTTTATAGCAAATAAAATTCTTTCTGTTTCCACCAGGGGGCGCTGTTTTCGAAATTGAATATTTTCATGTAGACTTGTTCAGGGTCGGACTGTCATCGATCCAAGGAAGTTTGTTTCAAATCGGAACATGTTCCACAAAGTTATCATCATAAATGTACTTTTTTTGGGTAATAATACTCTCACCACTAGAGGCGCTGTTTCCGAACGTGACCGTTTTTTCATATTCGTCTTTAAGACCTATCGATCATGAACCACGGCAAGTTTGGTTCATATCTGACCTTCCAATGCAAAGTTATAAGAGATTTGGTCAACATCAGAATGATCGCCAACTTTAGCGCCCCCTATCTTGTACGCCGTGCGACATTTTAGAAAGCTTTCACCAACTTTTGATCCTCTACCTGTCCACATTGACCTCGCCAAGTTTGAAGGTGATAGCACAAAAGCTCTAGGACAAGATAGATTTTATAGCAAATAAAATTCTTTCTGTTTCCACCAGGGGGCGCTGTTTTCGAAATTGAATATTTTCATATAGACATTGTCAGGGCTGGAGGAACATCAATCCAAGGAAGTTTGGTTCATTTTGGACCAGGACTCGCAAAGTTATAAGAGTTTGTTTTTTTGTCGCAATAATCCGACTTTGCACCCCGCACCTCGCTACATCGTTAAACAATGCGCTGTCATATTCAACACGCATCATCTACCATGTGTTTTCAATGTTTCAGTGTCATTTTGAGACGGATACGACAATCTCTGTAAAAGTTATTACTGAAATCGTAAATAAACTTTTTTTTTGTATATTCTCTTCCACCACCAGGAGGCGATGGTTTCAAACGTGATCATTTTTGCATAGGTGTCTTCAGCAACTACCCATCATCAATCATGGCAAGTTTGGCTCCGACTTGACCTTCCATCGCAAAGTTATAAGCGTTTCGTTGCGTGTTGGGAAAATTTGGAATTTTCGCCAACTTTGGCGCCACCTATCTCGTGCGCCATGCAATATTTCAAAAAACTTTTCAGATTAGATCGTACCTCAACTGGTCCACATCGACCTCGCCAAGTTTGAAGGTGATTACTCAAAAACTGTAGATTTTGGTATCTACGGCAAGTTATGCTGTAAATTCGCCAAAAACGCCTCCGTTTTCGCCTTCAATCCAAAATGGCGGCCTTCCTGTAGGTTTCACAGAAAACTTGTGATTGACTTTTGCCCATGGCACAACCTAATGAACGTGTGTACCAAGTTTCGTTCATGTACGTTATTCCCGACAGGAGTTGACCTAGTAGCACATTTTTGCGTCAGTCTGAAGCCCCGCCCACTTCCATTTTTTGACGCACATTCACCGAACCACTTTAGTTCGGCGATTTAAGTTAGGTCTGATGTTGTCCCCAAAATTCGCGAGGTTTGAGATCCGTTTAGGCCTTCAAAAAGGCACATTCCTCGTGTGAAGAATAATAATAATAATAATAATAATAACTCTTTCAATTACAATAGGGTTCTTGCACAGTCGTGCTCGAACCCTAATGAAAATAACTAGCCCCGCGAGCGGATCTGAACGGGTTCGAGCCGATGCGCGCTCGTCGGCGTGTGCCACGCCTCCTCGCTCGCCTCGCCCACGAACCCGTTCATTCACCGCTCGCGGGGCTAGTTATTTTCAGCGGCGTCCCCACGCATGTCGGTCTGAGGAGCCATCGCGACCTGTGCATGTAATACTATCTGCTGTCACTAGGGGGCGCTGAAAGTTGAATATTTTCATATAGACGTGTTCAGGATGGATCTGTAGTCTTATATATTAATTTTCAGGTCGATACAGAAATCCCTGTTAGAGCAGCATTAAAAACTGTAAATGTAATACTATCTGCTGTCACTAGGGGGTGCTGAAAGTTGAATATTTTCATATAAATGTCTTCAGGCCTGGCCTGTTATTAATGTGAGCAAGTTTGATTCAGATCGGACCAGAATTGGCAAAGTAATAACAGTTTGCTTATCTGCTGTCACTAGGGGGCGCTGAAAGTTGAATATTTTCATATAAATGTCTTCAGGCCTGGCCTGTTATCACTCACAGCAAGTTTGATTCAGATCGGACCTTTCGTTGTAAAGTTATAAGAGTTTCGTTCTTCACTCACTTTAGCGCCCCCTATCTCGTGCGCCATACGATATTTAAAAAATCCTTCCAATTGTTTCTGTTCCTCAACTGGTCCACAGTGACCTCCCCAAGTTTGAAGGTGATCGCTCAAAAACTGTAGGAGGAGATAGATTTTGTAGCGCTGGTGTAATTTTCGTATGTTTTCTGCCACCACCAGGAGGCGCTGTTTTCAAAATGGACCATTTCTTCATAGTCTTCTTCAGACACCACCCATCATCACTCACATCAAGTTTGGTTCCGATCGGACCTTTCGTTGTAAAGTTATAAGAGTTTCGTTCTTCACTCACTTTAGCGCCCCCTATCTCGTGCGCCATACGATATTTAAAAAATCCTTCCAATTGTTTCTGTTCCTCAACTGGTCCACAGTGACCTCCCCAAGTTTGAAGGTGATCGCTCAAAAACTGTAGGAGGAGATAGATTTTGTAGCGCTGGTGTAATTTTCGTATGTTTTCTGCCACCACCAGGAGGCGCTGTTTTCAAAATGGACCATTTCTTCATAGTCTTCTTCAGACACCACCCATCATCACTCACATCAAGTTTGGTTCCGATCGGACCTTTCGTTGTAAAGTTATAAGAGTTTCGTTCTCTGCGGCGAAAAACCTGAATTTCCGCCAACTTTAGCGCCCCCTATCTCGTGCGCCATACGATATTTAAAAAATCCTTCCAATTGTTTCTGTTCCTCAACTGGTCCACAGTGACCTCCCCAAGTTTGAAGGTGATCGCTCAAAAACTGTAGGAGGAGATAGATTTTGTAGCGATGGTGTAAATTCGCCAAAATCGCCAATTAGTGAACGTTCAATCCAAGATGGCGGCTTCCCTGTTCGTTTTAGAGCATAGGTCTTCACTAGATTTTTTGACCGTCCTGACCTAAGGAACGTGTGTACCAAGTTTCGTGCATGTACGTTAAAGCTGATGTTCTGGACAAACGCTTTTGTGGGGCGGAGCAGTTATTTGCCCCTCCCACTTCCAATTTTCCACGCTTTTTCCCCGAACCTTTGAAATACGTAAATTTTCACCAGGCCTGACGTGGTCGCAAAAATCTGTGAGTTTTTGAGCATGGGAAAGGCCTCAAAAAGGCGATTCATTTGGCGGAAGAATAATAATAATAAAAACTAGCCCCGCGAGCGGATCTGAACGGGTTCGAGCCGATGCGCGCTCGTCGGCGTGTGCCACGCCTCCTCGCTCGCCTCGCCCACGAACCCGTTCATTCACCGCTCGCGGGGCTAGTTATTTTCAGCGGCGTCCCCACGCATGTCGGTCTGAGGAGCCATCGCGACGTGTGCATGTAATACTATCTGCTGCCACCAGGGGGTGCTGAAAGTTGAATATTTTTATATAGACATGTTCAGGACAGGTCCCTGGTCTCACATATTAAGTTCTGTGCTTATCGGTAAATGTACAGCAAAGTTAGAGGGCACTTCCTGTTTAAAATGGCCGACTTCCTGTGGGTGAAAGTCGTGTCCGTAAACGTGTTCAGGGAAGTTCACTAGCCTCACATTTCAATTTTCTTGCAGATCGGACAATGTTGGCCTTTAGCCACCAGGGGGCGCTGAAAGTTGAATATTTTCATATAAATGTCTTCAGGCCTGGCCTGTTATCACTCACAGCAAGTTTGATTCAGATCGGACCTTTCGTTGTAAAGTTATAAGAGTTTCGTTCTTCACTCACTTTAGCGCCCCCTATCTCGTGCGCCATACGATATTTAAAAAATCCTTCCAATTGTTTCTGTTCCTCAACTGGTCCACAGTGACCTCCCCAAGTTTGAAGGTGATCGCTCAAAAACTGTAGGAGGAGATAGATTTTGTAGCGCTGGTGTAATTTTCGTATGTTTTCTGCCACCACCAGGAGGCGCTGTTTTCAAAATGGACCATTTCTTCATAGTCTTCTTCAGAAACCACCCATCATCACTCACAGCAAGTTTGGTTCCGATCGGACCTTTCGTTGTAAAGTTATAAGAGTTTCGTTCTCTGCGGCGAAAAACCTGAATTTTCGCCAACTTTAGCGCCCCCTATCTCGTGCGCCATACTATATTTAAAAAATCCTTCCAATTGTTTCTGTTCCTCAACTTGTCCACAGTGACCTCCCCAAGTTTGAAGGTGATCGCTCAAAAACTGTAGGAGGAGATAGATTTTGTAGCGATGGTGTAAATTCGCCAAAAACGCCGCCGTTTTCGCCTTCAATCCAAGATGGCGGCCTTCACGTAGGATTCCCAGGACGCTTGTCATCGACTTTTATTTAAAGCTCAACCTAATGAACATGTGTACCGAGTTTCGTTCATTTTCGTTGAACCCGACAGGAGATGACCTACTAGCACTTTTTTTCGTCACTCTGAAGCCCCTCCCACTTCCAATTTTCCACGCTTTTTCACCGAACCTTTGAAATACGTAAATTTTCACCAGGCCTGACGTGGTCGCAAAAATCTGTGAGTTTTTGAGCATGGGAAAGGCCTCAAAAAGGCGATTCATTTGCCGGAATAATAATAATAATGAAAATAACTAGCCCCGCGAGCGGATCTGAACGGGTTCGAGCCGATGCGCGCTCGTCGGCGTGTGCCACGCCTCCTCGCTCGCCTCGCCCACGAACCCGTTCATTCACCGCTCGCGGGGCTAGTTATTTTCAGCGGCGTCCCCACGCATGTCGGTCTGAGGAGCCATCGCGACGTGTGCATGTAATACTATCTGCTGCCACCAGGGGGTGCTGAAAGTTGAATATTTTTATATAGACATGTTCAGGACAGGTCCCTGGTCTCACATATTAAGTTCTGTGCTTATTGGTAAATGTACAGCAAAGTTAGAGGGCACTTCCTGTTTAAAATGGCCGACTTCCTGTGGGTGAAAGTCGTGTCCGTAAAAGTGTTCAGGGAAGTTCACTTGCCTCACATTTCAATTTTCTTGCAGATCGGACAATGTTGGCCTTTAGCCACCAGGGGGCGCTGAAAGTTGAATATTTTCATATAAATGTCTTCAGGCCTGGCCTGTTATCACTCACAGCAAGTTTGATTCAGATCGGACCTTTCGTTGTAAAGTTATAAGAGTTTCGTTCTTCACCCACTTTAGCGCCCCCTATCTCGTGCGCCATACGATATTTAAAAAATCCTTCCAATTGTTTCTGTTCCTCAACTGGTCCACAGTGACCTCCCCAAGTTTGAAGGTGATCGCTCAAAAACTGTAGGAGGAGATAGATTTTGTAGCGCTGGTGTAATTTTCGTATGTTTTCTGCCACCACCAGGATGCGCTGTTTTCAAAATGGACCATTTCTTCATAGTCTTCTTCAGACACCACCCATCATCACTCACATCAAGTTTGGTTCCGATCGGACCTTTCGTTGTAAAGTTATAAGAGTTTCGTTCTCTGCGGCGAAAAACCTGAATTTTCGCCAACTTTAGCGCCCCCTATCTCGTGCGCCATACGATATTTAAAAAATCCTTCCAATTGTTTCTGTTCCTCAACTTGTCCACAGTGATCTCCCCAAGTTTGAAGGTGATCGCTCAAAGACTGTAGGAGGAGATAGATTTTGTAGCGATGGTGTAAATTCGCCAAAAACGCCGCCGTTTTCGCCTTCAATCCAAGATGGCGGCCTTCCCGTAGGATTCCCAGGACGCTTGTCATCGACTTTTATTTAAAGCTCAACCTAATGAACATGTGTACCGAGTTTCGTTCATTTACGTTAAACCCGACAGGAGATGACCTACTAGCACTTTTTTGCGTCACTTTTAAGCCCCTCCCACTTCCAATTTTCCACGCTTTTTCACCGAACCTTTGAAATACGTAAATTTTCACCAGGCCTGACGTGGTCGCAAAAATCTGTGAGTTTTTGGGCATGGGAAAGGCCTCAAAAAGGCGATTCATTTGCCGGAATAATAATAATAAAAATAACTAGCCCCGCGAGCGGATCTGAACGGGTTCGAGCCGATGCGCGCTCGTCGGCGTGTGCCACGCCTCCTCGCTCGCCTCGCCCACGAACCCGTTCATTCACCGCTCGCGGGGCTAGTTATTTTCAGCGGCGTCCCCACGCATGTCGGTCTGAGGAGCCATCGCGACGTGTGCATGTAATACTATCTGCTGCCACCAGGGGGTGCTGAAAGTTGAATATTTTTATATAGACATGTTCAGGACAGGTCCCTGGTCTCACATATTAAGTTCTGTGCTTATCGGTAAATGTACAGCAAAGTTAGAGGGCACTTCCTGTTTAAAATGGCCGACTTCCTGTGGGTGAAAGTCGTGTCCGTAAACGTGTTCAGGGAAGTTCACTTGCCTCACATTTCAATTTTCTTGCAGATCGGACAATGTTGGCCTTTAGCCACCAGGGGGCGCTGAAAGTTGAATATTTTCATATAAATGTCTTCAGGCCTGGCCTGTTATCACCCACAGCAAGTTTGGTTTGGATCGGACCTTTCGTTGTAAAGTTATAAGAGTTTCGTTCTTCACTCACTTTAGCGCCCCCTATCTCGTGCGCCATGCGATATTTAAAAAATCCTTCCAATTGTTTCTGTTCCTCAACTGGTCCACAGTGACCTCCCCAAGTTTGAAGGTGATCGCTCAAAAACTGTAGGAGGAGATAGATTTTGTAGCGCTGGTGTAATTTTCGTATGTTTTCTGCCACCACCAGGAGGCGCTGTTTTCAAAATGGACCATTTCTTCATAGTCTTCTTCAGACACCACCCATCATCACTCACATCAAGTTTGGTTCCGATCGGACCTTTCGTTGTAAAGTTATAAGAGTTTCGTTCTCTGCAGCGAAAAACCTGAATTTTCGCCAACTTTAGCGCCCCCTATCTCGTGCGCCATACTATATTTAAAAAATCCTTCCAATTGTTTCTGTTCCTCAACTTGTCCACAGTGACCTCCCCAAGTTTGAAGGTGATCGCTCAAAAACTGTAGGAGGAGATAGATTTTGTAGCGCTGGTGTAATTTTCGTATGTTTTCTGCCACCACCAGGAGGCGCTCTTTTCAAAATTGACCATTTCTTCATAGTCTTCTTCAGAAACCACCCATCATCACTCACAGCAAGTTTGGTTCCGATCGGACCTTTCGTTGTAAAGTTATAAGAGTTTCGTTCTCTGCGGCGAAAAACCTGAATTTTCGCCAACTTTAGCGCCCCCTATCTCGTGCGCCATACGATATTTAAAAAATCCTTCCAATTGTTTCTGTTCCTCAACTTGTCCACAGTGATCTCCCCAAGTTTGAAGGTGATCGCTCAAAGACTGTAGGAGGAGATAGATTTTGTAGCGATGGTGTAAATTCGCCAAAAACGCCGCCGTTTTCGCCTTCAATCCAAGATGGCGGCCTTCCCGTAGGATTCCCAGGACGCTTGTCATCGACTTTTATTTAAAGCTCAACCTAATGAACATGTGTACCGAGTTTCGTTCATTTACGTTAAACCCGACAGGAGATGACCTACTAGCACTTTTTTGCGTCACTTTTAAGCCCCTCCCACTTTCAATTTTCCACGCTTTTTCACCGAACCTTTGAAATACGTAAATTTTCACCAGGCCTGACGTGGTCGCAAAAATCTGTGAGTTTTTGAGCATGGGAAAGGCCTCAAAAAGGCGATTCATTTGCCGGAATAATAATAATAATGAAATGTGAGGCAAGTGAACTTCCCTGAACACGTTTACGGACACGACTTTCACCCACAGGAAGTCGGCCATTTTAAACAGGAAGTGCCCTCTAACTTTGCTGTACATTTACCTATAAGCACAGAACTTAATATGTGAGACCAGGGACCTGTCCTGAACATGTCTATATAAAAATATTCAACTTTCAGCACCCCCTGGTGGCAGCAGATAGTATTACATGCACACGTCGCGATGGCTCCTCAGACCGACATGCGTGGGGACGCCGCTGAAAATAACTAGCCCCGCGAGCGGATCTGAACGGGTTCGAGCCGATGCGCGCTCGTCGGCGTGTGCCACGCCTCCTCGCTCGCCTCGCCCACGAACCCGTTCATTCACCGCTCGCGGGGCTAGTTATTTTCAGCGGCGTCCCCACGCATGTCGGTCTGAGGAGCCATCGCGACGTGTGCATGTAATACTATCTGCTGCCACCAGGGGGTGCTGAAAGTTGAATATTTTTATATAGACATGTTCAGGACAGGTCCCTGGTCTCACATATTAAGTTCTGTGCTTATAGGTAAATGTACAGCAAAGTTAGAGGGCACTTCCTGTTTAAAATGGCCGACTTCCTGTGGGTGAAAGTCGTGTCCGTAAACGTGTTCAGGGAAGTTCACTTGCCTCACATTTCAATTTTCTTGCAGATCGGACAATGTTGGCCTTTAGCCACCAGGGGGCGCTGAAAGTTGAATATTTTCATATAAATGTCTTCAGGCCTGGCCTGTTATCACTCACAGCAAGTTTGATTCAGATCGGACCTTTCGTTGTAAAGTTATAAGAGTTTCGTTCTTCACTCACTTTAGCGCCCCCTATCTCGTGCGCCATACGATATTTAAAAAATCCTTCCAATTGTTTCTGTTCCTCAACTGGTCCACAGTGACCTCCCCAAGTTTGAAGGTGATCGCTCAAAAACTGTAGGAGGAGATAGATTTTGTAGCGCTGGTGTAATTTTCGTATGTTTTCTGCCACCACCAGGAGGCGCTGTTTTCAAAATGGACCATTTCTTCATAGTCTTCTTCAGACACCACCCATCATCACTCACATCAAGTTTGGTTCCGATCGGACCTTTCGTTGTAAAGTTATAAGAGTTTCGTTCTTCACTCACTTTAGCGCCCCCTATCTCGTGCGCCATACGATATTTAAAAAATCCTTCCAATTGTTTCTGTTCCTCAACTTGTCCACAGTGACCTCCCCAAGTTTGAAGGTGATCGCCCAAAAACTGTAGGAGGAGATAGATTTTGTAGCGCTGGTGTAATTTTCGTATGTTTTCTGCCACCACCAGGAGGCGCTGTTTTCAAAATGGACCATTTCTTCATAGTCTTCTTCAGAAACCACCCATCATCACTCACAGCAAGTTTGGTTCCGATCGGACCTTTCGTTGTAAAGTTATAAGAGTTTCGTTCTTCACTCACTTTAGCGCCCCCTATCTCGTGCGCCATGCGATATTTAAAAAATCCTTCCAATTGTTTCTGTTCCTCAACTGGTCCACAGTGACCTCCCCAAGTTTGAAGGTGATCGCTCAAAAACTGTAGGAGGAGATAGATTTTGTAGCGCTGGTGTAAATTCGCCAAAAACGCCGCCGTTTTCGCGGTCAATCCAAAATGGCCACCACCAGGAGGCGCTGTTTTCAAAATGGACCATTTCTTCATAGTCTTCTTCAGACTCCACCGATCATCACTCACAGCAAGTGTGGTTCCGATCGGACCTTTCGTTGTAAAGTTATAAGAGTTTCGTTCTCTGCGGCGAAAAACCTGAATTTTTGCCAACTTTAGCGCCCCCTATCTCGTGCGCCATACGATATTTAAAAAATCCTTCCAATTGTTTCTGTTCCTCAACTTGTCCACAGTGACCTCCCCAAGTTTGAAGGTGATCGCTCAAAAACTGTAGGAGGAGATAGATTTTGTAGCGATGGTGTAAATTCGCCAAAAACGCCGCCGTTTTCGCCTTTAATCCAAGATGGCGGCCTTCACGTAGGATTCCCAGGACGCTTGTCATCGACTTTTATTTAAAGCTCAACCTAATGAACATGTGTACCGAGTTTCGTTCATTTTCGTTAAACCCGACAGGAGATGACCTACTAGCACTTTTTTTCGTCACTCTGAAGCCCCTCCCACTTCCAATTTTCCACGCTTTTTCACCGAACCTTTGAAATACGTAAATTTTCACCAGGCCTGACGTGGTCGCAAAAATCTGTGAGTTTTTGAGCATGGGAAAGGCCTCAAAAAGGCGATTCATTTGGCGGAAGAATAATAATAATAACTCTTACAGTTTCAATAGGGTTCTTGCACAGTCGTGCTCGAACCCTAATAATAAAAATAAAAATAACTAGCCCCGCGAGCGGATCTGAACGGGTTCGAGCCGATGCGCGCTCGTCGGCGTGTGCCACGCCTCCTCGCTCGCCTCGCCCACGAACCCGTTCATTCACCGCTCGCGGGGCTAGTTATTTTCAGCGGCGTCCCCACGCATGTCGGTCTGAGGAGCCATCGCGACGTGTGCATGTAATACTATCTGCTGCCACCAGGGGGTGCTGAAAGTTGAATATTTTTATATAGACATGTTCAGGACAGGTCCCTGGTCTCACATATTAAGTTCTGTGCTTATCGGTAAATGTACAGCAAAGTTAGAGGGCACTTCCTGTTTAAAATGGCCGACTTCCTGTGGGTGAAAGTCGTGTCCGTAAAAGTGTTCAGGGAAGTTCACTTGCCTCACATTTCAATTTTCTTGCAGATCGGACAATGTTGGCCTTTAGCCACCAGGGGGCGCTGAAAGTTGAATATTTTCATATAAATGTCTTCAGGCCTGGCCTGTTATCACTCACAGCAAGTTTGATTCAGATCGGACCTTTCGTTGTAAAGTTATAAGAGTTTCGTTCTTCACTCACTTTAGCGCCCCCTATCTCGTGCGCCATACGATATTTAAAAAATCCTTCCAATTGTTTCTGTTCCTCAACTGGTCCACAGTGACCTCCCCAAGTTTGAAGGTGATCGCTCAAAAACTGTAGGAGGAGATAGATTTTGTAGCGCTGGTGTAATTTTCGTATGTTTTCTGCCACCACCAGGAGGCGCTGTTTTCAAAATGGACCATTTCTTCATAGTCTTCTTCAGACATCACCCATCATCACTCACATCAAGTTTGGTTCCGATCGGACCTTTCGTTGTAAAGTTATAAGAGTTTCGTTCTCTGCGGCGAAAAACCAGAATTTTCGCCAACTTTAGCGCCCCCTATCTCGTGCGCCATACGATATTTAAAAAATCCTTCCAATTGTTTCTGTTCCTCAACTGGTCCACAGTGACCTCCCCAAGTTTGAAGGTGATCGCTCAAAAACTGTAGGAGGAGATAGATTTTGTAGCGATGGTGTAAATTCGCCAAAAACGCCGCCGTTTTCGCCTTCAATCCAAAATGGCGGCCTTCACGTAGGATTCCCAGGACGCTTGTCATCGACTTTTATTTAAAGCTCAACCTAATGAACAAGTGTACCGAGTTTCGTTCATTTTCGTTAAACCCGACAGGAGATGACCTACTAGCACTTTTTTGCGTCACTCTGAAGCCCCTCCCACTTCCAATTTTCCACGCTTTTTCACCGAACCTTTTAAATACGTAAATTTTCACCAGGCCTGACGTGGTCGCAAAAATCTGTGAGTTTTTGGGCATGGGAAAGGCCTCAAAAAGGCGATTCATTTGGCGGAAGAATAAGAATAATAATAATAAAAATAAAAATAACTAGCCCCGCGAGCGGATCTGAACGGGTTCGAGCCGATGCGCGCTCGTCGGCGTGTGCCACGCCTCCTCGCTCGCCTCGCCCACGAACCCGTTCATTCACCGCTCGCGGGGCTAGTTATTTTCAGCGGCGTCCCCACGCATGTCGGTCTGAGGAGCCATCGCGACGTGTGCATGTAATACTATCTGCTGCCACCAGGGGGTGCTGAAAGTTGAATATTTTTATATAGACATGTTCAGGACAGGTCCCTGGTCTCACATATTAAGTTCTGTGCTTATCGGTAAATGTACAGCAAAGTTAGAGGGCACTTCCTGTTTAAAATGGCCGACTTCCTGTGGGTGAAAGTCGTGTCCGTAAAAGTGTTCAGGGAAGTTCACTTGCCTCACATTTCAATTTTCTTGCAGATCGGACAATGTTGGCCTTTAGCCACCAGGGGGCGCTGAAAGTTGAATATTTTCATATAAATGTCTTCAGGCCTGGCCTGTTATCACTCACAGCAAGTTTGGTTCCAATCGGACCTTTCGTTGTAAAGTTATAAGAGTTTCGTTCTTCACTCACTTTAGCGCCCCCTATCTCGTGCGCCATACGATATTTAAAAAATCCTTCCAATTGTTTCTGTTCCTCAACTGGTCCACAGTGACCTCCCCAAGTTTGAAGGTGATCGCTCAAAAACTGTAGGAGGAGATAGATTTTGTAGCGCTGGTGTAATTTTCGTATGTTTTCTGCCACCACCAGGAGGCGCTGTTTTCAAAATGGACCATTTCTTCATAGTCTTCTTCAGACACCACCCATCATCACTCACATCAAGTTTGGTTCCGATCGGACCTTTCGTTGTAAAGTTATAAGAGTTTCGTTCTCTGCGGCGAAAAACCTGAATTTTCGCCAACTTTAGCGCCCCCTATCTCGTGCGCCATACGATATTTAAAAAATCCTTCCAATTGTTTCTGTTCCTCAACTTGTCCACAGTGACCTCCCCAAGTTTGAAGGTGATCGCTCAAAAACTGTAGGAGGAGATAGATTTTGTAGCGATGGTGTAAATTCGCCAAAAACGCCGCCGTTTTCGCGTTCAATCCAAGATGGTGGCCTTCCCGTAGGATTCCCAGGACGCTTGTCATCGACTTTTATTTAAAGCTCAACCTAATGAACATGTGTACTGAGTTTCGTTCATTTTCGTTAAACCCGACAGGAGATGACCTACTAGCACTTTTTTGCGTCACTCTGAAGCCCCTCCCACTTCCAATTTTCCACGCTTTTTCCCCGAACCTTTGAAATACGTAAATTTTCACCAGGCCTGACGTGGTCGCAAAAATCTGTGAGTTTTTGGGCATGGGAAAGGCCTCAAAAAGGCGATTCATTTGGCGGAAGAATAATAATAATAATAATAATAACTCTTTCAGTTTCAATAGGGTTCTTGCACAGTCGTGCTCGAACCCTAACTAGCCCCGCGAGCGGATCTGAACGGGTTCGAGCCGATGCGCGCTCGTCGGCGTGTGCCACGCCTCCTCGCTCGCCTCGCCCACGAACCCGTTCATTCACCGCTCGCGGGGCTAGTTATTTTCAGCGGCGTCCCCACGCATGTCGGTCTGAGGAGCCATCGCGACGTGTGCATGTAATACTATCTGCTGCCACCAGGGGGTGCTGAAAGTTGAATATTTTTATATAGACATGTTCAGGACAGGTCCCTGGTCTCACATATTAAGTTCTGTGCTTATCGGTAAATGTACAGCAAAGTTAGAGGGCACTTCCTGTTTAAAATGGCCGACTTCCTGTGGGTGAAAGTCGTGTCCGTAAAAGTGTTCAGGGAAGTTCACTTGCCTCACATTTCAATTTTCTTGCAGATCGGACAATGTTGGCCTTTAGCCACCAGGGGGCGCTGAAAGTTGAATATTTTCATATAAATGTCTTCAGGCCTGGCCTGTTATCACTCACAGCAAGTTTGATTCAGATCGGACCTTTCGTTGTAAAGTTATAAGAGTTTCGTTCTTCACTCACTTTAGCGCCCCCTATCTCGTGCGCCATACGATATTTAAGAAAATCCTTCCAATTGTTTCTGTTCCTCAACTGGTCCACAGTGACCTCCCCAAGTTTGAAGGTGATCGCTCAAAAACTGTAGGAGGAGATAGATTTTGTAGCGCTGGTGTAATTTTCGTATGTTTTCTGCCACCACCAGGAGGCGCTGTTTTCAAAATGGACCATTTCTTCATAGTCTTCTTCAGACACCACCCATCATCACTCACATCAAGTTTGGTTCCGATCGGACCTTTCGTTGTAAAGTTATAAGAGTTTCGTTCTCTGCGGCGAAAAACCTGAATTTTCGCCAACTTTAGCGCCCCCTATCTCGTGCGCCATACGATATTTAAAAAATCCTTCCAATTGTTTCTGTTCCTCAACTTGTCCACAGTGACCTCCCCAAGTTTGAAGGTGATCGCTCAAAAACTGTAGGAGGAGATAGATTTTGTAGCGATGGTGTAAATTCGCCAAAAACGCCGCCGTTTTCGCGTTCAATCCAAGATGGTGGCCTTCCCGTAGGATTCCCAGGACGCTTGTCATCGACTTTTATTTAAAGCTCAACCTAATGAACATGTGTACTGAGTTTCGTTCATTTTCGTTAAACCCGACAGGAGATGACCTACTAGCACTTTTTTGCGTCACTCTGAAGCCCCTCCCACTTCCAATTTTCCACGCTTTTTCCCCGAACCTTTGAAATACGTAAATTTTCACCAGGCCTGACGTGGTCGCAAAAATCTGTGAGTTTTTGGGCATGGGAAAGGCCTCAAAAAGGCGATTCATTTGGCGGAAGAATAATAATAATAACTAGCCCCGCGAGCGGATCTGAACGGGTTCGAGCCGATGCGCGCTCGTCGGCGTGTGCCACGCCTCCTCGCTCGCCTCGCCCACGAACCCGTTCATTCACCGCTCGCGGGGCTAGTTATTTTCAGCGGCGTCCCCACGCATGTCGGTCTGAGGAGCCATCGCGACGTGTGCATGTAATACTATCTGCTGCCACCAGGGGGTGCTGAAAGTTGAATATTTTTATATAGACATGTTCAGGACAGGTCCCTGGTCTCACATATTAAGTTCTGTGCTTATCGGTAAATGTACAGCAAAGTTAGAGGGCACTTCCTGTTTAAAATGGCCGACTTCCTGTGGGTGAAAGTCGTGTCCGTAAAAGTGTTCAGGGAAGTTCACTTGCCTCACATTTCAATTTTCTTGCAGATCGGACAATGTTGGCCTTTAGCCACCAGGGGGCGCTGAAAGTTGAATATTTTCATATAAATGTCTTCAGGCCTGGCCTGTTATCACTCACAGCAAGTTTGGTTCCGATCGGACCTTTCGTTGTAAAGTTATAAGAGTTTCGTTCTTCACTCACTTTAGCGCCCCCTATCTCGTGCGCCATACGATATTTAAAAAATCCTTCCAATTGTTTCTGTTCCTCAACTGGTCCACAGTGACCTCCCCAAGTTTGAAGGTGATCGCTCAAAAACTGTAGGAGGAGATAGATTTTGTAGCGCTGGTGTAATTTTCGTATGTTTTCTGCCACCACCAGGAGGCGCTGTTTTCAAAATGGACCATTTTTTCATAGTCTTCTTCAGACACCACCCATCATCACTCACATCAAGTTTGGTTCCGATCGGACCTTTCGTTGTAAAGTTATAAGAGTTTCGTTCTCTGCGGCGAAAAACCTGAATTTTCGCCAACTTTAGCGCCCCCTATCTCGTGCGCCATACGATATTTAAAAAATCCTTCCAATTGTTTCTGTTCCTCAACTTGTCCACAGTGACCTCCCCAAGTTTGAAGGTGATCGCTCAAAAACTGTAGGAGGAGATAGATTTTGTAGCGATGGTGTAAATTCGCCAAAATCGCCAAATAGTGAACGTTCAATCCAAGATGGCGGCTTCCCTGTTCGTTTTAGAGCATAGGTCATTACTGGATTTTTTGACCGTCCTGACCTAAGGAACATGTGTACCAAGTTTCGTGCATGTACGTTAAAGCTGATGTTCTGGACAAACGCTTTTGTGGGGCGGAGCAGTTATTTGCCCCTCCCACTTCCAATTTTCCACGCTTTTTCACCGAACCTTTTAAATACGTAAATTTTCACCAGGCCTGACGTGGTCGCAAAAATCTGTGAGTTTTTGAGCATGGGAAAGGCCTCAAAAAGGCGATTCATTTGCCGGAATAATAATAATAATAATAAAAATAACTAGCCCCGCGAGCGGATCTGAACGGGTTCGAGCCGATGCGCGCTCGTCGGCGTGTGCCACGCCTCCTCGCTCGCCTCGCCCACGAACCCGTTCATTCACCGCTCGCGGGGCTAGTTATTTTCAGCGGCGTCCCCACGCATGTCGGTCTGAGGAGCCATCGCGACGTGTGCATGTAATACTATCTGCTGCCACCAGGGGGTGCTGAAAGTTGAATATTTTTATATAGACATGTTCAGGACAGGTCCCTGGTCTCACATATTAAGTTCTGTGCTTATCGGTAAATGTACAGCAAAGTTAGAGGGCACTTCCTGTTTAAAATGGCCGACTTCCTGTGGGTGAAAGTCGTGTCCGTAAACGTGTTCAGGGAAGTTCACTTGCCTCACATTTCAATTTTCTTGCAGATCGGACAATGTTGGCCTTTAGCCACCAGGGGGCGCTGAAAGTTGAATATTTTCATATAAATGTCTTCAGGCCTGGCCTGTTATCACTCACAGCAAGTTTGATTCAGATCGGACCTTTCGTTGTAAAGTTATAAGAGTTTCGTTCTTCACTCACTTTAGCGCCCCCTATCTCGTGCGCCATACGATATTTAAAAAATCCTTCCAATTGTTTCTGTTCCTCAACTGGTCCACAGTGACCTCCCCAACTTTGAAGGTGATCGCTCAAAAACTGTAGGAGGAGATAGATTTTGTAGCGCTGGTGTAATTTTCGTATGTTTTCTGCCACCACCAGGAGGCGCTGTTTTCAAAATGGACCATTTCTTCATAGTCTTCTTCAGACACCACCCATCATCACTCACAGCAAGTTTGGTTCCGATCGGACCTTTCGTTGTAAAGTTATAAGAGTTTCGTTCTCTGCGGCGAAAAACCTGAATTTTCGCCAACTTTAGCGCCCCCTATCTCGTGCGCCATACGATATTTAAAAAATCCTTCCAATTGTTTCTGTTCCTCAACTTGTCCACAGTGATCTCCCCAAGTTTGAAGGTGATCGCTCAAAGACTGTAGGAGGAGATAGATTTTGTAGCGATGGTGTAAATTCGCCAAAAACGCCGCTGTTTTCGCCTTCAATCCAAGATGGCGGCCTTCCCGTAGGATTTCCAGGACGCTTGTCATCGACTTTTATTTAAAGTTCAACCTAATGAACATGTGTACCGAGTTTCGTTCATTTTCGTTAAACCCGACAGGAGATGACCTACTAGCACTTTTTTGCATCACTCTTTAGCCCCTCCCACTTCCAATTTTCCACGCTTTTTCCCCGAACCTTTGAAATACGTAAATTTTCACCAGGCCTGACGTGGTCGCAAAAATCTGTGAGTTTTTGGGCATGGGAAAGGCCTCAAAAAGGCGATTCATTTGGCGGAATAATAATAATAATAACTCTTACAGTTTCAATAGGTTTCTTGCACAGTCGTGCTCGAACCCTAATAATAATAATAACTCTTTCAGTTTCAATAGGGTTCTTGCACAGTCGTGCTCGAACCCTAACTAGCCCCGCGAGCGGATCTGAACGGGTTCGAGCCGATGCGCGCTCGTCGGCGTGTGCCACGCCTCCTCGCTCGCCTCGCCCACGAACCCGTTCATTCACCGCTCGCGGGGCTAGTTATTTTCAGCGGCGTCCCCACGCATGTCGGTCTGAGGAGCCATCGCGACGTGTGCATGTAATACTATCTGCTGCCACCAGGGGGTGCTGAAAGTTGAATATTTTTATATAGACATGTTCAGGACAGGTCCCTGGTCTCACATATTAAGTTCTGTGCTTATCGGTAAATGTACAGCAAAGTTAGAGGGCACTTCCTGTTTAAAATGGCCGACTTCCTGTGGGTGAAAGTCGTGTCCGTAAACGTGTTCAGGGAAGTTCACTTGCCTCACATTTCAATTTTCTTGCAGATCGGACAATGTTGGCCTTTAGCCACCAGGGGGCGCTGAAAGTTGAATATTTTCATATAAATGTCTTCAGGCCTGGCCTGTTATCACTCACAGCAAGTTTGGTTCCGATCGGACCTTTCGTTGTAAAGTTATAAGAGTTTCGTTCTTCACTCACTTTAGCGCCCCCTATCTCGTGCGCCATACGATATTTAAAAAATCCTTCCAATTGTTTCTGTTCCTCAACTGGTCCACAGTGACCTCCCCAAGTTTGAAGGTGATCGCTCAAAAACTGTAGGAGGAGATAGATTTTGTAGCGCTGTTGTAATTTTCGTATGTTTTCTGCCACCACCAGGAGGCGCTGTTTTCAAAATGGACCATTTCTTCATAGTCCTCCTCAGAAACCACCCATCATCACTCAGAGCAAGTTTGGTTCCGATCGGACCTTTCGTTGTAAAGTTATAAGAGTTTCGTTCTTCACTCACTTTAGCGCCCCCTATCTCGTGCGCCATACGATATTTAAAAAATCCTTCCAATTGTTTCTGTTCCTCAACTGGTCCACAGTGACCTCCCCAAGTTTGAAGGTGATCGCTCAAAAACTGTAGGAGGAGATAGATTTTGTAGCGCTGTTGTAATTTTCGTATGTTTTCTGCCACCACCAGGAGGCGCTGTTTTCAAAATGGACCATTTCTTCATAGTCCTCCTCAGAAACCACCCATCATCACTCAGAGCAAGTTTGGTTCCGATCGGACCTTTCGTTGTAAAGTTATAAGAGTTTCGTTCTCTGCGGCGAAACACCTGAATTTTCGCCAACTTTAGCGCCCCCTATCTCGTGCGCCATACGATATTTTAAAAATCCTTCCAATTGTTTCTGTTCCTCAACTGGTCCACAGTGACCTCCCCAAGTTTGAAGGTGATCGCTCAAAAACTGTAGGAGGAGATAGATTTTGTAGCGATGGTGTAAATTCGCCAAAAACGCCGCCGTTTTCGCCTTCAATCCAAGATGGCGGCCTTCCCGTAGGATTCCCAGGACGCTTGTCATCGACTTTTATTTAAAACTCAACCTAATGAACATGTGTACCGAGTTTCGTTCATTTTCGTTAAACCCGACAGGAGATGACCTACTAGCACTTTTTTGCGTCACTCTGAAGCCCCTCCCACTTCCAATTTTCCACGCTTTTTCACCGAACCTTTGAAATACGTAAATTTTCACCAGGCCTGACGTGGTCGCAAAAATCTGTGAGTTTTTGGGCATGGGAAAGGCCTCAAAAAGGCGATTCATTTGGCGGAAGAATAAGAATAAAAATAACTAGCCCCGCGAGCGGATCTGAACGGGTTCGAGCCGATGCGCGCTCGTCGGCGTGTGCCACGCCTCCTCGCTCGCCTCGCCCACGAACCCGTTCATTCACCGCTCGCGGGGCTAGTTATTTTCAGCGGCGTCCCCACGCATGTCGGTCTGAGGAGCCATCGCGACGTGTGCATGTAATACTATCTGCTGCCACCAGGGGGTGCTGAAAGTTGAATATTTTTATATAGACATGTTCAGGACAGGTCCCTGGTCTCACATATTAAGTTCTGTGCTTATCGGTAAATGTACAGCAAAGTTAGAGGGCACTTCCTGTTTAAAATGGCCGACTTCCTGTGGGTGAAAGTCGTGTCCGTAAACGTGTTCAGGGAAGTTCACTTGCCTCACATTTCAATTTTCTTGCAGATCGGACAATGTTGGCCTTTAGCCACCAGGGGGCGCTGAAAGTTGAATATTTTTATATAGACATGTTCAGGACAGGTCCCTGGTCTCACATATTAAGTTCTGTGCTTATCGGTAAATGTACAGCAAAGTTAGAGGGCACTTCCTGTTTAAAATGGCCGACTTCCTGTGGGTGAAAGTCGTGTCCGTAAACGTGTTCAGGGAAGTTCACTTGCCTCACATTTCAATTTTCTTGCAGATCGGACAATGTTGGCCTTTAGCCACCAGGGGGCGCTGAAAGTTGAATATTTTCATATAAATGTCTTCAGGCCTGGCCTGTTATCACTCACAGCAAGTTTGGTTCCGATCGGACCTTTCGTTGTAAAGTTATAAGAGTTTCGTTCTTCACTCACTTTAGCGCCCCCTATCTCGTGCGCCATACGATATTTAAAAAATCCTTCCAATTGTTTCTGTTCCTCAACTGGTCCACAGTGACCTCCTCAAGTTTGAAGGTGATCGCCCAAAAACTGTAGGAGGAGATAGATTTTGTAGCGCTGGTGTAATTTTCGTATGTTTTCTGCCACCACCAGATGGCGCTGTTTTCAAAATGGACCATTTCTTCATAGTCTTCTTCAGAAACCACCCATCATCACTCACAGCAAGTTTGGTTCCGATCGGACCTTTCGTTGTAAAGTTATAAGAGTTTCGTTCTCTGTGGCGAAAAACCTGAATTTTCGCCAACTTTAGCGCCCCCTATCTCGTGCGCCATACGATATTTAAAAAATCCTTCCAATTGTTTCTGTTCCTCAACTGGTCCACAGTGACCTCCCCAAGTTTGAAGGTGATCGCTCAAAAACTGTAGGAGGAGATAGATTTTGTAGCGATGGTGTAAATTCGCCAAAAACGCCGCCGTTTTCGCGTTCAATCCAAGATGGCGGCCTTCCCGTAGGATTCCCAGGACGCTTGTCATCGACTTTTATTTAAAGCTCAACCTAATGAACATGTGTACCGAGTTTCGTTCATTTTCGTTAAACCCGACAGGAGATGACCTACTAGCACTTTTTTGCGTCACTCTGAGGCCCCTCCCACTTCCAATTTTCCACGCTTTTTCACCGAACCTTTTAAATACGTAAATTTTCACCAGGCCTGACGTGGTCGCAAAAATCTGTGAGTTTTTGAGCATGGGAAAGGCCTCAAAAAGGCGATTCATTTGGCGGAAGAATAAGAATAATAATAATAATAACTCTTACAGTTTCAATAGGGTTCTTGCACAGTCGTGCTCGAACCCTAATAATAATAAAAATAACTAGCCCCGCGAGCGGATCTGAACGGGTTCGAGCCGATGCGCGCTCGTCGGCGTGTGCCACGCCTCCTCGCTCGCCTCGCCCACGAACCCGTTCATTCACCGCTCGCGGGGCTAGTTATTTTCAGCGGCGTCCCCACGCATGTCGGTCTGAGGAGCCATCGCGACGTGTGCATGTAATACTATCTGCTGCCACCAGGGGGTGCTGAAAGTTGAATATTTTTATATAGACATGTTCAGGACAGGTCCCTGGTCTCACATATTAAGTTCTGTGCTTATCGGTAAATGTACAGCAAAGTTAGAGGGCACTTCCTGTTTAAAATGGCCGACTTCCTGTGGGTGAAAGTCGTGTCCGTAAAAGTGTTCAGGGAAGTTCACTTGCCTCACATTTCAATTTTCTTGCAGATCGGACAATGTTGGCCTTTAGCCACCAGGGGGCGCTGAAAGTTGAATATTTTCATATAAATGTCTTCAGGCCTGGCCTGTTATCACTCACAGCAAGTTTGATTCAGATCGGACCTTTCGTTGTAAAGTTATAAGAGTTTCGTTCTTCACTCACTTTAGCGCCCCCTATCTCGTGCGCCATACGATATTTAAGAAAATCCTTCCAATTGTTTCTGTTCCTCAACTGGTCCACAGTGACCTCCCCAAGTTTGAAGGTGATCGCTCAAAAACTGTAGGAGGAGATAGATTTTGTAGCGCTGGTGTAATTTTCGTATGTTTTCTGCCACCACCAGGAGGCGCTGTTTTCAAAATGGACCATTTCTTCATAGTCTTCTTCAGACACCACCCATCATCACTCACATCAAGTTTGGTTCCGATCGGACCTTTCGTTGTAAAGTTATAAGAGTTTCGTTCTCTGCGGCGAAAAACCTGAATTTTCGCCAACTTTAGCGCCCCCTATCTCGTGCGCCATACGATATTTAAAAAATCCTTCCAATTGTTTCTGTTCCTCAACTTGTCCACAGTGACCTCCCCAAGTTTGAAGGTGATCGCTCAAAAACTGTAGGAGGAGATAGATTTTGTAGCGATGGTGTAAATTCGCCAAAAACGCCGCCGTTTTCGCGTTCAATCCAAGATGGTGGCCTTCCCGTAGGATTCCCAGGACGCTTGTCATCGACTTTTATTTAAAGCTCAACCTAATGAACATGTGTACTGAGTTTCGTTCATTTTCGTTAAACCCGACAGGAGATGACCTACTAGCACTTTTTTGCGTCACTCTGAAGCCCCTCCCACTTCCAATTTTCCACGCTTTTTCCCCGAACCTTTGAAATACGTAAATTTTCACCAGGCCTGACGTGGTCGCAAAAATCTGTGAGTTTTTGGGCATGGGAAAGGCCTCAAAAAGGCGATTCATTTGGCGGAAGAATAATAATAATAATAATGAAAATAACTAGCCCCGCGAGCGGATCTGAACGGGTTCGAGCCGATGCGCGCTCGTCGGCGTGTGCCACGCCTCCTCGCTCGCCTCGCCCACGAACCCGTTCATTCACCGCTCGCGGGGCTAGTTATTTTCAGCGGCGTCCCCACGCATGTCGGTCTGAGGAGCCATCGCGACGTGTGCATGTAATACTATCTGCTGCCACCAGGGGGTGCTGAAAGTTGAATATTTTTATATAGACATGTTCAGGACAGGTCCCTGGTCTCACATATTAAGTTCTGTGCTTATCGGTAAATGTACAGCAATATTAGTGGGCACTTCCTGTTTAAAATGGCCGACTTCCTGTGGGTGAAAGTCGTGTCCGTAAAAGTGTTCAGGGAAGTTCACTTGCCTCACATTTCAATTTTCTTGCAGATCGGACAATGTTGGCCTTTAGCCACCAGGGGGCGCTGAAAGTTGAATATTTTCATATAAATGTCTTCAGGCCTGGCCTGTTATCACCCACATCAAGTTTGGTTCCGATCGGACCTTTCGTTGTAAAGTTATAAGAGTTTCGTTCTTCACTCACTTTAGCGCCCCCTATCTCGTGCGCCATACGATATTTAAAAAATCCTTCCAATTGTTTCTGTTCCTCAACTGGTCCACAGTGACCTCCCCAAGTTTGAAGGTGATCGCTCAAAAACTGTAGGAGGAGATAGATTTTGTAGCGCTGGTGTAATTTTCGTATGTTTTCTGCCACCACCAGGAGGCGCTGTTTTCAAAATGGACCATTTCTTCATAGTCTTCTTCAGACACCACCCATCATCACTCACATCAAGTTTGGTTCCGATCGGACCTTTCGTTGTAAAGTTATAAGAGTTTCGTTCTCTGCCGTGAAAAACCTGAATTTTCGCCAACTTTAGCGCCCCCTATCTCGTGCGCCATACGATATTTAAAAAATCCTTCCAATTGTTTCTGTTCCTCAACTTGTCCACAGTGACCTCCCCAAGTTTGAAGGTGATCGCTCAAAAACTGTAGGAGGAGATAGATTTTGTAGCGATGGTGTATATTCGCCAAAAACGCCGCCGTTTTCGCCTTCAATCCAAGATGGCGGCCTTCCAGTAGGATTCCCAGGACGCTTGTCATCGACTTTTATTTAAAGCTCAACCTAATGAACATGTGTACCGAGTTTCGTTCATTTTCGTTAAACCCGACAGGAGATGACCTACTAGCACTTTTTTGCGTCACTCTGAAGCCCCTCCCACTTCCAATTTTCCACGCTTTTTCACCGAACCTTTGAAATACGTAAATTTTCACCAGGCCTGACGTGGTCGCAAAAATCTGTGAGTTTTTGGGCATGGGAAAGGCCTCAAAAAGGCGATTCATTTGGCGGAAGAATAAGAATAAGAATAATAATAATAACTCTTTCAGTTTCAATAGGGTTCTTGCACAGTCGTGCTCGAACCCTAATAATAATAACTCTTTCAGTTTCAATAGGGTTCTTGCACAGTCGTGCTCGAACCCTAATAATAATAACTCTTTCAGTTTCAATAGGGTTCTTGCACAGTCGTGCTCGAACCCTAATAATAACTCTTACAGTTTCAATAGGGTTCTTGCACAGTCGTGCTCGAACCCTAATAATAATAATAATAATAACTCTTTCAGTTTCAATAGGGTTCTTGCACAGTCGTGCTCGAACCCTAATAACTAGCCCCGCGAGCGGATCTGAACGGGTTCGAGCCGATGCGCGCTCGTCGGCGTGTGCCACGCCTCCTCGCTCGCCTCGCCCACGAACCCGTTCATTCACCGCTCGCGGGGCTAGTTATTTTCAGCGGCGTCCCCACGCATGTCGGTCTGAGGAGCCATCGCGACGTGTGCATGTAATACTATCTGCTGCCACCAGGGGGTGCTGAAAGTTGAATATTTTTATATAGACATGTTCAGGACAGGTCCCTGGTCTCACATATTAAGTTCTGTGCTTATCGGTAAATGTACAGCAAAGTTAGAGGGCACTTCCTGTTTAAAATGGCCGACTTCCTGTGGGTGAAAGTCGTGTCCGTAAAAGTGTTCAGGGAAGTTCACTTGCCTCACATTTCAATTTTCTTGCAGATCGGACAATGTTGGCCTTTAGCCACCAGGGGGCGCTGAAAGTTGAATATTTTCATATAAATGTCTTCAGGCCTGGCCTGTTATCACTCACAGCAAGTTTGATTCAGATCGGACCTTTCGTTGTAAAGTTATAAGAGTTTCGTTCTTCACTCACTTTAGCGCCCCCTATCTCGTGCGCCATACGATATTTAAGAAAATCCTTCCAATTGTTTCTGTTCCTCAACTGGTCCACAGTGACCTCCCCAAGTTTGAAGGTGATCGCTCAAAAACTGTAGGAGGAGATAGATTTTGTAGCGCTGGTGTAATTTTCGTATGTTTTCTGCCACCACCAGGAGGCGCTGTTTTCAAAATGGACCATTTCTTCATAGTCTTCTTCAGACACCACCCATCATCACTCACATCAAGTTTGGTTCCGATCGGACCTTTCGTTGTAAAGTTATAAGAGTTTCGTTCTCTGCGGCGAAAAACCTGAATTTTCGCCAACTTTAGCGCCCCCTATCTCGTGCGCCATACGATATTTAAAAAATCCTTCCAATTGTTTCTGTTCCTCAACTTGTCCACAGTGACCTCCCCAAGTTTGAAGGTGATCGCTCAAAAACTGTAGGAGGAGATAGATTTTGTAGCGATGGTGTAAATTCGCCAAAAACGCCGCCGTTTTCGCGTTCAATCCAAGATGGTGGCCTTCCCGTAGGATTCCCAGGACGCTTGTCATCGACTTTTATTTAAAGCTCAACCTAATGAACATGTGTACTGAGTTTCGTTCATTTTCGTTAAACCCGACAGGAGATGACCTACTAGCACTTTTTTGCGTCACTCTGAAGCCCCTCCCACTTCCAATTTTCCACGCTTTTTCCCCGAACCTTTGAAATACGTAAATTTTCACCAGGCCTGACGTGGTCGCAAAAATCTGTGAGTTTTTGGGCATGGGAAAGGCCTCAAAAAGGCGATTCATTTGGCGGAAGAATAATAATAATAATAACTAGCCCCGCGAGCGGATCTGAACGGGTTCGAGCCGATGCGCGCTCGTCGGCGTGTGCCACGCCTCCTCGCTCGCCTCGCCCACGAACCCGTTCATTCACCGCTCGCGGGGCTAGTTATTTTCAGCGGCGTCCCCACGCATGTCGGTCTGAGGAGCCATCGCGACGTGTGCATGTAATACTATCTGCTGCCACCAGGGGGTGCTGAAAGTTGAATATTTTTATATAGACATGTTCAGGACAGGTCCCTGGTCTCACATATTAAGTTCTGTGCTTATCGGTAAATGTACAGCAAAGTTAGAGGGCACTTCCTGTTTAAAATGGCCGACTTCCTGTGGGTGAAAGTCGTGTCCGTAAAAGTGTTCAGGGAAGTTCACTTGCCTCACATTTCAATTTTCTTGCAGATCGGACAATGTTGGCCTTTAGCCACCAGGGGGCGCTGAAAGTTGAATATTTTCATATAAATGTCTTCAGGCCTGGCCTGTTATCACTCACAGCAAGTTTGGTTCCGATCGGACCTTTCGTTGTAAAGTTATAAGAGTTTCGTTCTTCACTCACTTTAGCGCCCCCTATCTCGTGCGCCATACGATATTTAAAAAATCCTTCCAATTGTTTCTGTTCCTCAACTGGTCCACAGTGACCTCCCCAAGTTTGAAGGTGATCGCTCAAAAACTGTAGGAGGAGATAGATTTTGTAGCGCTGGTGTAATTTTCGTATGTTTTCTGCCACCACCAGGAGGCGCTCTTTTCAAAATGGACCATTTCTTCATAGTCTTCTTCAGACACCACCCATCATCACTCACATCAAGTTTGGTTCCGATCGGACCTTTCGTTGTAAAGTTATAAGAGTTTCGTTCTCTGCGGCGAAAAACCTGAATTTTCGCCAACTTTAGCGCCCCCTATCTCGTGCGCCATACGATATTTAAAAAATCCTTCCAATTGTTTCTGTTCCTCAACTGGTCCACAGTGACCTCCCCAAGTTTGAAGGTGATCGCTCAAAAACTGTAGGAGGAGATAGATTTTGTAGCGATGGTGTAATTTTCGTATGTTTTCTGCCACCACCAGGAGGCGCTGTTTTCAAAATTGACCATTTCTTCATAGTCTTCTTCAGAAACCACCCATCATCACTCACAACAAGTTTGGTTCCGATCGGACCTTTCGTTGTAAAGTTATAAGAGTTTCGTTCTTCACTCACTTTAGCGCCCCCTATCTTGTGCGCCATGCGATATTTAAAAAATCCTTCCAATTGTTTCTGTTCCTCAACTGGTCCACAGTGACCTCCCCAAGTTTGAAGGTGATCGCTCAAAAACTGTAGGAGGAGATAGATTTTGTAGCGCTGGTGTAAATTCGCCAAAAACGCCGCCGTTTTCGCGGTCAATCCAAAATGGCCACCACCAGGAGGCGCTGTTTTCAAAATGGACCATTTCTTCATAGTCTTCTTCAGAAACCACCGATCATCACTCACAGCAAGCGTGGTTCCGATCGGACCTTTCGTTGTAAAGTCATAAGAGTTTCGTTCTCTGCGGCGAAAAACCTGAATTTTCGCCAACTTTAGCGCCCCCTATCTCGTGCGCCATACGATATTTAAAAAATCCTTCCAATTGTTTCTGTTCCTCAACTTGTCCACAGTGACCTCCCCAAGTTTGAAGGTGATCGCTCAAAAACTGTAGGAGGAGATAGATTTTGTAGCGATGGTGTAAATTCGCCAAAAACGCCGCCGTTTTCGCCTTCAATCCAAGATGGCGGCCTTCCCGTAGGATTCCCAGGACGCTTGTCATCGACTTTTATTTAAAGCTCAACCTAATGAACATGTGTACCGAGTTTCGTTCATTTTCGTTAAACCCGACAGGAGATGACCTACTAGCACTTTTTTGCGTCACTCTTTAGCCCCTCCCACTTCCAATTTTCCACGCTTTTTCCCCGAACCTTTGAAATACGTAAATTTTCACCAGGCCTGACGTGGTCGCAAAAATCTGTGAGTTTTTGGGCATGGGAAAGGCCTCAAAAAGGCGATTCATTTGGCGGAAGAATAAGAATAATAATAACTCTTTCAGTTTCAATAGGTTTCTTGCACAGTCGTGCTCGAACCCTAATAATAATAACTCTTTCAGTTTCAATAGGGTTCTTGCACAGTCGTGCTCGAACCCTAATAATAATAACTCTTACAGTTTCAATAGGGTTCTTGCACAGTCGTGCTCGAACCCTAATAACTCTTTCAGTTTCAATAGGGTTCTTGCACAGTCGTGCTCGAACCCTAATAATAACTCTTACAGTTTCAATAGGGTTCTTGCACAGTCGTGCTCGAACCCTAAAAATAACTAGCCCCGCGAGCGGATCTGAACGGGTTCGAGCCGATGCGCGCTCGTCGGCGTGTGCCACGCCTCCTCGCTCGCCTCGCCCACGAACCCGTTCATTCACCGCTCGCGGGGCTAGTTATTTTCAGCGGCGTCCCCACGCATGTCGGTCTGAGGAGCCATCGCGACGTGTGCATGTAATACTATCTGCTGCCACCAGGGGGTGCTGAAAGTTGAATATTTTTACATAGACATGTTCAGGACAGGTCCCTGGTCTCACATATTAAGTTCTGTGCTTATCGGTAAATGTACAGCAAAGTTAGAGGGCACTTCCTGTTTAAAATGGCCGACTTCCTGTGGGTGAAAGTCGTGTCCGTAAAAGTGTTCAGGGAAGTTCACTTGCCTCACATTTCAATTTTCTTGCAGATCGGACAATGTTGGCCTTTAGCCACCAGGGGGCGCTGAAAGTTGAATATTTTCATATAAATGTCTTCAGGCCTGGCCTGTTATCACTCACAGCAAGTTTGATTCAGATCGGACCTTTCGTTGTAAAGTTATAAGAGTTTCGTTCTTCACTCACTTTAGCGCCCCCTATCTCGTGCACCATACGATATTTAAAAAATCCTTCCAATTGTTTCTGTTCCTCAACTGGTCCACAGTGACCTCCCCAAGTTTGAAGGTGATCGCTCAAAAACTGTAGGAGGAGATAGATTTTGTAGCGCTGGTGTAATTTTCGTATGTTTTCTGCCACCACCAGGAGGCGCTGTTTTCAAAATGGACCATTTCTTCATAGTCTTCTTCAGACACCACCCATCATCACTCACATCAAGTTTGGTTCCGATCGGACCTTTCGTTGTAAAGTTATAAGAGTTTCGTTCTTCACTCACTTTAGCGCCCCCTATCTCGTGCGCCATACGATATTTAAAAAATCCTTCCAATTGTTTCTGTTCCTCAACTGGTCCACAGTGACCTCCCCAAGTTTGAAGGTGATCGCTCAAAAACTGTAGGAGGAGATAGATTTTGTAGCGCTGGTGTAATTTTCGTATGTTTTCTGCCACCACCAGGAGGCGCTGTTTTCAAAATGGACCATTTCTTCATAGTCTTCTTCAGACACCACCCATCATCACTCACATCAAGTTTGGTTCCGATCGGACCTTTCGTTGTAAAGTTATAAGAGTTTCGTTCTCTGCGGCGAAAAACCTGAATTTTCGCCAACTTTAGCGCCCCCTATCTCGTGCGCCATACGATATTTAAAAAATCCTTCCAATTGTTTCTGTTCCTCAACTTGTCCACAGTGATCTCCCCAAGTTTGAAGGTGATCGCTCAAAAACTGTAGGAGGAGATAGATTTTGTAGCGATGGTGTAAATTCGCCAAAATCGCCAATTAGTGAACGTTCAATCCAAGATGGCGGCTTCCCTGTTCGTTTTAGAGCATAGGTCTACACTGGATTTTTTGACCGTCCTGACCTAAGGAACATGTGTACCAAGTTTCGTGCATGTACGTTAAAGCTGATGTTCTGGACAAACGCTTTTGTGGGGCGGAGCAGTTATTTGCCCCTCCCACTTCCAATTTTCCACGCTTTTTCACCGAACCTTTTAAATACGTAAATTTTCACCAGGCCTGACGTGGTCGCAAAAATCTGTGAGTTTTTGAGCATGGGAAAGGCCTCAAAAAGGCGATTCATTTGCCGGAATAATAATAATAAAAATAACTAGCCCCGCGAGCGGATCTGAACGGGTTCGAGCCGATGCGCGCTCGTCGGCGTGTGCCACGCCTCCTCGCTCGCCTCGCCCACGAACCCGTTCATTCACCGCTCGCGGGGCTAGTTATTTTCAGCGGCGTCCCCACGCATGTCGGTCTGAGGAGCCATCGCGACGTGTGCATGTAATACTATCTGCTGCCACCAGGGGGTGCTGAAAGTTGAATATTTTTACATAGACATGTTCAGGACAGGTCCCTGGTCTCACATATTAAGTTCTGTGCTTATCGGTAAATGTACAGCAAAGTTAGAGGGCACTTCCTGTTTAAAATGGCCGACTTCCTGTGGGTGAAAGTCGTGTCCGTAAAAGTGTTCAGGGAAGTTCACTTGCCTCACATTTCAATTTTCTTGCAGATCGGACAATGTTGGCCTTTAGCCACCAGGGGGCGCTGAAAGTTGAATATTTTCATATAAATGTCTTCAGGCCTGGCCTGTTATCACTCACAGCAAGTTTGATTCAGATCGGACCTTTCGTTGTAAAGTTATAAGAGTTTCGTTCTTCACTCACTTTAGCGCCCCCTATCTCGTGCGCCATACGATATTTAAAAAATCCTTCCAATTGTTTCTGTTCCTCAACTGGTCCACAGTAACCTCCCCAAGTTTGAAGGTGATCGCTCAAAAACTGTAGGAGGAGATAGATTTTGTAGCGCTGGTGTAATTTTCGTATGTTTTCTGCCACCACCAGGAGGCGCTGTTTTCAAAATGGACCATTTCTTCATAGTCTTCTTCAGACACCACCCATCATCACTCACATCAAGTTTGGTTCCGATCGGACCTTTCGTTGTAAAGTTATAAGAGTTTCGTTCTTCACTCACTTTAGCGCCCCCTATCTCGTGCGCCATACGATATTTAAAAAATCCTTCCAATTGTTTCTGTTCCTCAACTGGTCCACAGTGACCTCCCCAAGTTTGAAGGTGATCGCTCAAAAACTGTAGGAGGAGATAGATTTTGTAGCGCTGGTGTAATTTTCGTATGTTTTCTGCCACCACCAGGAGGCGCTCTTTTCAAAATTGACCATTTCTTCATAGTCTTCTTCAGAAACCACCCATCATCACTCACAGCAAGTTTGGTTCCGATCGGACCTTTCGTTGTAAAGTTATAAGAGTTTCGTTCTCTGCGGCGAAAAACCTGAATTTTCGCCAACTTTAGCGCCCCCTATCTCGTGCGCCATACGATATTTAAAAAATCCTTCCAATTGTTTCTGTTCCTCAACTTGTCCACAGTGATCTCCCCAAGTTTGAAGGTGATCGCTCAAAGACTGTAGGAGGAGATAGATTTTGTAGCGATGGTGTAAATTCGCCAAAAACGCCGCCGTTTTCGCCTTCAATCCAAGATGGCGGCCTTCCCGTAGGATTCCCAGGACGCTTGTCATCGACTTTTATTTAAAGCTCAACCTAATGAACATGTGTACCGAGTTTCGTTCATTTACGTTAAACCCGACAGGAGATGACCTACTAGCACTTTTTTGCGTCACTTTTAAGCCCCTCCCACTTCCAATTTTCCACGCTTTTTCACCGAACCTTTGAAATACGTAAATTTTCACCAGGCCTGACGTGGTCGCAAAAATCTGTGAGTTTTTGGGCATGGGAAAGGCCTCAAAAAGGCGATTCATTTGGCGGAATAATAATAATAATAATAAAAATAACTAGCCCCGCGAGCGGATCTGAACGGGTTCGAGCCGATGCGCGCTCGTCGGCGTGTGCCACGCCTCCTCGCTCGCCTCGCCCACGAACCCGTTCATTCACCGCTCGCGGGGCTAGTTATTTTCAGCGGCGTCCCCACGCATGTCGGTCTGAGGAGCCATCGCGACGTGTGCATGTAATACTATCTGCTGCCACCAGGGGGTGCTGAAAGTTGAATATTTTTATATAGACATGTTCAGGACAGGTCCCTGGTCTCACATATTAAGTTCTGTGCTTATCGGTAAATGTACAGCAAAGTTAGAGGGCACTTCCTGTTTAAAATGGCCGACTTCCTGTGGGTGAAAGTCGTGTCCGTAAACGTGTTCAGGGAAGTTCACTTGCCTCACATTTCAATTTTCTTGCAGATCGGACAATGTTGGCCTTTAGCCACCAGGGGGCGCTGAAAGTTGAATATTTTCATATAAATGTCTTCAGGCCTGGCCTGTTATCACTCACAGCAAGTTTGATTCAGATCGGACCTTTCGTTGTAAAGTTATAAGAGTTTCGTTCTTCACTCACTTTAGCGCCCCCTATCTCGTGCGCCATACGATATTTAAAAAATCCTTCCAATTGTTTCTGTTCCTCAACTGGTCCACAGTGACCTCCCCAAGTTTGAAGGTGATCGCTCAAAAACTGTAGGAGGAGATAGATTTTGTAGCGCTGGTGTAATTTTCGTATGTTTTCTGCCACCACCAGGAGGCGCTGTTTTCAAAATTGACCGTTTCTTCATAGTCTTCTTCAGACACCACCCATCATCACTCACATCAAGTTTGGTTCCGATCGGACCTTTCGTTGTAAAGTTATAAGAGTTTTGTTCTTCACTCACTTTAGCGCCCCCTATCTCGTGCACCATACGATATTTAAAAAATCCTTCCAATTGTTTCTGTTCCTCAACTGGTCCACAGTGACCTCCCCAAGTTTGAAGGTGATCGCTCAAAAACTGTAGGAGGAGATAGATTTTGTAGCGCTGGTGTAATTTTCGTATGTTTTCTGCCACCACCAGGAGGCGCTGTTTTCAAAATGGACCATTTCTTCATAGTCTTCTTCAGACACCACCCATCATCACTCACATCAAGTTTGGTTCCGATCGGACCTTTCGTTGTAAAGTTATAAGAGTTTCGTTCTCTGCGGCGAAAAACCTGAATTTTCGCCAACTTTAGCGCCCCCTATCTCGTGCGCCATACGATATTTAAAAAATCCTTCCAATTGTTTCTGTTCCTCAACTGGTCCACAGTGATCTCCCCAAGTTTGAAGGTGATCGCTCAAAAACTGTAGGAGGAGATAGATTTTGTAGCGAAGGTGTATATTCGCCAAAAACGCCGCCGTTTTCGCCTTCAATCCAAGATGGCGGCCTTCCCGTAGGATTCCCAGGACGCTTGTCATCGACTTTTATTTAAAGCTCAACCTAATGAACAAGTGTACCGAGTTTCGTTCATTTTCGTTAATCCCGACAGGAGATGACCTACTAGCACTTTTTTGCGTCACTTTTAAGCCCCTCCCACTTCCAATTTTCCACGCTTTTTCACCGAACCTTTGAAATACGTAAATTTTCACCAGGCCTGACGTGGTCGCAAAAATCTGTGAGTTTTTGAGCATGGGAAAGGCCTCAAAAAGGCGATTCATTTGCCGGAATAATAATAACTAGCCCCGCGAGCGGATCTGAACGGGTTCGAGCCGATGCGCGCTCGTCGGCGTGTGCCACGCCTCCTCGCTCGCCTCGCCCACGAACCCGTTCATTCACCGCTCGCGGGGCTAGTTATTTTCAGCGGCGTCCCCACGCATGTCGGTCTGAGGAGCCATCGCGACGTGTGCAACGAACGCATCAGAGCAGGTTGCTAGTTTTGAGGTGATATTGCGACGTACGGCAAAGTTAGAGGGCACTTCCTGTTTAAAATGGCCGACTTCCTGTGGGTGAAAGTCGTGTCCGTAAAAGTGTTCAGGGAAGTTCACTTGCCTCACATTTCAATTTTCTTGCAGATCGGACAATGTTGGCCTTTAGCCACCAGGGGGCGCTGAAAGTTGAATATTTTCATATAAATGTCTTCAGGCCTGGCCTGTTATCACCCACAGCAAGTTTGGTTCCGATCGGACCTTTCGTTGTAAAGTTATAAGAGTTTCGTTTTCACTCACTTTAGCGCCCCCTATCTCATGCGCCATACGATATTTAAAAAATACTTCCAATTGTTTCTGTTCCTCAACTGGTCCACAGTGACCTCCCCAAGTTTGAAGGTGATCGCTCAAAAACTGTAGGAGGAGATAGATTTTGTAGCGCTGGTGTAATTTTCGTATGTTTTCTGCCACCACCAGGAGGCGCTCTTTTCAAAATTGACCGTTTCTTCATAGTCTTCTTCAGAAACCACCCATCATCACTCATCACAAGTTTGGTTTGAATCGGACCTTTCGTTGTAAAGTTATAAGAGTTTCGTTCTTCACTCACTTTAGCGCCCCCTATCTCGTGCGCCATACGATATTTAAAAAATCCTTCCAATTGTTTCTGTTCCTCAACTGGTCCACAATGACCTCCCCAAGTTTGAAGGTGATCGCTCAAAAACTGTAGGAGGAGATAGATTTTGTAGCGCTGGTGTAATTTTCGTATGTTTTCTGCCACCACCAGGAGGCGCTGTTTTCAAAATGGACCATTTCTTCATAGTCTTCTTCAGACACCACCCATCATCACTCACATCAAGTTTGGTTCCGATCGGACCTTTCGTTGTAAAGTTATAAGAGTTTCGTTCTCTGCGGCGAAAAACCTGAATTTTCGCCAACTTTAGCGCCCCCTATCTCGTGCGCCATACGATATTTAAAAAATCCTTCCAATTGTTTCTGTTCCTCAACTGGTCCACAGTGACCTCCCCAAGTTTGAAGGTGATCGCTCAAAAACTGTAGGAGGAGATAGATTTTGTAGCGATGGTGTAAATTCGCCAAAAACGCCGCCGTTTTCGCCTTCAATCCAAGATGGCGGCCTTCCCGTAGGATTCCCAGGACGCTTGTCATCGACTTTTATTTAAAGCTCAACCTAATGAACATGTGTACCAAGTTTCGTTCATTTTCGTTAAACCCGACAGGAGATGACCTACTAGCACTTTTTTGCGTCACTCTGAAGCCCCTCCCACTTCCAATTTTCCACGCTTTTTCCCCGAACCTTTGAAATACGTAAATTTTCACCAGGCCTGACGTGGTCGCAAAAATCTGTGAGTTTTTGGGCATGGGAAAGGCCTCAAAAAGGCGATTCATTTGGCGGAAGAATAAGAATAAGAATAATAATAAAAATAACTAGCCCCGCGAGCGGATCTGAACGGGTTCGAGCCGATGCGCGCTCGTCGGCGTGTGCCACGCCTCCTCGCTCGCCTCGCCCACGAACCCGTTCATTCACCGCTCGCGGGGCTAGTTATTTTCAGCGGCGTCCCCACGCATGTCGGTCTGAGGAGCCATCGCGACGTGTGCATGTAATACTATCTGCTGCCACCAGGGGGTGCTGAAAGTTGAATATTTTTATATAGACATGTTCAGGACAGGTCCCTGGTCTCACATATTAAGTTCTGTGCTTATCGGTAAATGTACAGCAAAGTTAGAGGGCACTTCCTGTTTAAAATGGCCGACTTCCTGTGGGTGAAAGTCGTGTCCGTAAAAGTGTTCAGGGAAGTTCACTTGCCTCACATTTCAATTTTCTTGCAGATCGGACAATGTTGGCCTTTAGCCACCAGGGGGCGCTGAAAGTTGAATATTTTCATATAAATGTCTTCAGGCCTGGCCTGTTATCACTCACAGCAAGTTTGATTCAGATCGGACCTTTCGTTGTAAAGTTATAAGAGTTTCGTTCTTCACTCACTTTAGCGCCCCCTATCTCGTGCGCCATACGATATTTAAAAAATCCTTCCAATTGTTTCTGTTCCTCAACTGGTCCACAGTGACCTCCCCAAGTTTGAAGGTGATCGCTCAAAAACTGTAGGAGGAGATAGATTTTGTAGCGCTGGTGTAATTTTCGTATGTTTTCTGCCACCACCAGGAGGCGCTGTTTTCAAAATGGACCATTTCTTCATAGTCTTCTTCAGACACCACCCATCATCACTCACAACAAGTTTGGTTCCGATCGGACCTTTCGTTGTAAAGTTATAAGAGTTTCGTTCTTCACTCACTTTAGCGCCCCCTATCTCGTGCGCCATGCGATATTTAAAAAATCCTTCCAATTGTTTCTGTTCCTCAACTGGTCCACAGTGACCTCCCCAAGTTTGAAGGTGATCGCTCAAAAACTGTAGGAGGAGATAGATTTTGTAGCGCTGGTGTAATTTTCGTATGTTTTCTGCCACCACCAGGAGGCGCTCTTTTCAAAATTGACCGTTTCTTCATAGTCTTCTTCAGAAACCACCCATCATCACTCACAACAAGTTTGGTTCCGATCGGACCTTTCGTTGTAAAGTTATAAGAGTTTCCTTCTTCACTCACTTTAGCGCCCCCTATCTTGTGCGCCATGCGATATTTAAAAAATCCTTCCAATTGTTTCTGTTCCTCAACTGGTCCACAGTGACCTCCCCAAGTTTGAAGGTGATCGCTCAAAAACTGTAGGAGGAGATAGATTTTGTAGCGCTGGTGTAAATTCGCCAAAAACGCCGCCGTTTTCGCGGTCAATCCAAAATGGCCACCACCAGGAGGCGCTGTTTTCAAAATGGACCATTTCTTCATAGTCTTCTTCAGAAACCACCGATCATCACTCACAGCAAGTGTGGTTCCGATCGGACATTTCGTTGTAAAGTTATAAGAGTTTCGTTCTCTGCGGCGAAAAACCTGAATTTTCGCCAACTTTAGCGCCCCCTATCTCGTGCGCCATACGATATTTAAAAAATCCTTCCAATTGTTTCTGTTCCTCAACTTGTCCACAGTGACCTCCCCAAGTTTGAAGGTGATCGCTCAAAAACTGTAGGAGGAGATAGATTTTGTAGCGATGGTGTAAATTCGCCAAAAACGCCGCCGTTTTCGCCTTCAATCCAAGATGGCGGCCTTCACGTAGGATTCCCAGGACGCTTGTCATCGACTTTTATTTAAAGCTCAACCTAATGAACATGTGTACTGAGTTTCGTTCATTTTCGTTAAACCCGACAGGAGATGACCTACTAGCACTTTTTTGCGTCACTCTTTAGCCCCTCCCACTTCCAATTTTCCACGCTTTTTCACCGAACCTTTGAAATACGTAAATTTTCACCAGGCCTGACGTGGTCGCAAAAATCTGTGAGTTTTTGGGCATGGGAAAGGCCTCAAAAAGGCGATTCATTTGGCGGAAGAATAATAATAATAACTCTTACAGTTTCAATAGGGTTCTTGCACAGTCGTGCTCGAACCCTAATAACTCTTTCAGTTTCAATAGGGTTCTTGCACAGTCGTGCTCGAACCCTAATAATAATGAAAATAACTAGCCCCGCGAGCGGATCTGAACGGGTTCGAGCCGATGCGCGCTCGTCGGCGTGTGCCACGCCTCCTCGCTCGCCTCGCCCACGAACCCGTTCATTCACCGCTCGCGGGGCTAGTTATTTTCAGCGGCGTCCCCACGCATGTCGGTCTGAGGAGCCATCGCGACGTGTGCATGTAATACTATCTGCTGCCACCAGGGGGTGCTGAAAGTTGAATATTTTTATATAGACATGTTCAGGACAGGTCCCTGGTCTCACATATTAAGTTCTGTGCTTATCGGTAAATGTACAGCAAAGTTAGAGGGCACTTCCTGTTTAAAATGGCCGACTTCCTGTGGGTGAAAGTCGTGTCCGTAAAAGTGTTCAGGGAAGTTCACTTGCCTCACATTTCAATTTTCTTGCAGATCGGACAATGTTGGCCTTTAGCCACCAGGGGGCGCTGAAAGTTGAATATTTTCATATAAATGTCTTCAGGCCTGGCCTGTTATCACTCACAGCAAGTTTGATTCAGATCGGACCTTTCGTTGTAAAGTTATAAGAGTTTCGTTCTTCACTCACTTTAGCGCCCCCTATCTCGTGCGCCATACGATATTTAAAAAATCCTTCCAATTGTTTCTGTTCCTCAACTGGTCCACAGTGACCTCCCCAAGTTTGAAGGTGATCGCTCAAAAACTGTAGGAGGAGATAGATTTTGTAGCGCTGGTGTAATTTTCGTATGTTTTCTGCCACCACCAGGAGGCGCTGTTTTCAAAATGGACCATTTCTTCATAGTCTTCTTCAGACATCACCCATCATCACTCACATCAAGTTTGGTTCCGATCGGACCTTTCGTTGTAAAGTTATAAGAGTTTCGTTCTCTGCGGCGAAAAACCAGAATTTTCGCCAACTTTAGCGCCCCCTATCTCGTGCGCCATACGATATTTAAAAAATCCTTCCAATTGTTTCTGTTCCTCAACTGGTCCACAGTGACCTCCCCAAGTTTGAAGGTGATCGCTCAAAAACTGTAGGAGGAGATAGATTTTGTAGCGATGGTGTAAATTCGCCAAAAACGCCGCCGTTTTCGCCTTCAATCCAAAATGGCGGCCTTCACGTAGGATTCCCAGGACGCTTGTCATCGACTTTTATTTAAAGCTCAACCTAATGAACAAGTGTACCGAGTTTCGTTCATTTTCGTTAAACCCGACAGGAGATGACCTACTAGCACTTTTTTGCGTCACTCTGAAGCCCCTCCCACTTCCAATTTTCCACGCTTTTTCACCGAACCTTTTAAATACGTAAATTTTCACCAGGCCTGACGTGGTCGCAAAAATCTGTGAGTTTTTGGGCATGGGAAAGGCCTCAAAAAGGCGATTCATTTGGCGGAAGAATAAGAATAATAATAATAAAAATAAAAATAACTAGCCCCGCGAGCGGATCTGAACGGGTTCGAGCCGATGCGCGCTCGTCGGCGTGTGCCACGCCTCCTCGCTCGCCTCGCCCACGAACCCGTTCATTCACCGCTCGCGGGGCTAGTTATTTTCAGCGGCGTCCCCACGCATGTCGGTCTGAGGAGCCATCGCGACGTGTGCATGTAATACTATCTGCTGCCACCAGGGGGTGCTGAAAGTTGAATATTTTTATATAGACATGTTCAGGACAGGTCCCTGGTCTCACATATTAAGTTCTGTGCTTATCGGTAAATGTACAGCAAAGTTAGAGGGCACTTCCTGTTTAAAATGGCCGACTTCCTGTGGGTGAAAGTCGTGTCCGTAAAAGTGTTCAGGGAAGTTCACTTGCCTCACATTTCAATTTTCTTGCAGATCGGACAATGTTGGCCTTTAGCCACCAGGGGGCGCTGAAAGTTGAATATTTTCATATAAATGTCTTCAGGCCTGGCCTGTTATCACTCACAGCAAGTTTGGTTCCAATCGGACCTTTCGTTGTAAAGTTATAAGAGTTTCGTTCTTCACTCACTTTAGCGCCCCCTATCTCGTGCGCCATACGATATTTAAAAAATCCTTCCAATTGTTTCTGTTCCTCAACTGGTCCACAGTGACCTCCCCAAGTTTGAAGGTGATCGCTCAAAAACTGTAGGAGGAGATAGATTTTGTAGCGCTGGTGTAATTTTCGTATGTTTTCTGCCACCACCAGGAGGCGCTGTTTTCAAAATGGACCATTTCTTCATAGTCTTCTTCAGACACCACCCATCATCACTCACATCAAGTTTGGTTCCGATCGGACCTTTCGTTGTAAAGTTATAAGAGTTTCGTTCTCTGCGGCGAAAAACCTGAATTTTCGCCAACTTTAGCGCCCCCTATCTCGTGCGCCATACGATATTTAAAAAATCCTTCCAATTGTTTCTGTTCCTCAACTTGTCCACAGTGACCTCCCCAAGTTTGAAGGTGATCGCTCAAAAACTGTAGGAGGAGATAGATTTTGTAGCGATGGTGTAAATTCGCCAAAAACGCCGCCGTTTTCGCGTTCAATCCAAGATGGTGGCCTTCCCGTAGGATTCCCAGGACGCTTGTCATCGACTTTTATTTAAAGCTCAACCTAATGAACATGTGTACTGAGTTTCGTTCATTTTCGTTAAACCCGACAGGAGATGACCTACTAGCACTTTTTTGCGTCACTCTGAAGCCCCTCCCACTTCCAATTTTCCACGCTTTTTCCCCGAACCTTTGAAATACGTAAATTTTCACCAGGCCTGACGTGGTCGCAAAAATCTGTGAGTTTTTGGGCATGGGAAAGGCCTCAAAAAGGCGATTCATTTGGCGGAAGAATAATAATAATAATAATAATAACTCTTTCAGTTTCAATAGGGTTCTTGCACAGTCGTGCTCGAACCCTAACTAGCCCCGCGAGCGGATCTGAACGGGTTCGAGCCGATGCGCGCTCGTCGGCGTGTGCCACGCCTCCTCGCTCGCCTCGCCCACGAACCCGTTCATTCACCGCTCGCGGGGCTAGTTATTTTCAGCGGCGTCCCCACGCATGTCGGTCTGAGGAGCCATCGCGACGTGTGCATGTAATACTATCTGCTGCCACCAGGGGGTGCTGAAAGTTGAATATTTTTATATAGACATGTTCAGGACAGGTCCCTGGTCTCACATATTAAGTTCTGTGCTTATCGGTAAATGTACAGCAAAGTTAGAGGGCACTTCCTGTTTAAAATGGCCGACTTCCTGTGGGTGAAAGTCGTGTCCGTAAAAGTGTTCAGGGAAGTTCACTTGCCTCACATTTCAATTTTCTTGCAGATCGGACAATGTTGGCCTTTAGCCACCAGGGGGCGCTGAAAGTTGAATATTTTCATATAAATGTCTTCAGGCCTGGCCTGTTATCACTCACAGCAAGTTTGATTCAGATCGGACCTTTCGTTGTAAAGTTATAAGAGTTTCGTTCTTCACTCACTTTAGCGCCCCCTATCTCGTGCGCCATACGATATTTAAGAAAATCCTTCCAATTGTTTCTGTTCCTCAACTGGTCCACAGTGACCTCCCCAAGTTTGAAGGTGATCGCTCAAAAACTGTAGGAGGAGATAGATTTTGTAGCGCTGGTGTAATTTTCGTATGTTTTCTGCCACCACCAGGAGGCGCTGTTTTCAAAATGGACCATTTCTTCATAGTCTTCTTCAGACACCACCCATCATCACTCACATCAAGTTTGGTTCCGATCGGACCTTTCGTTGTAAAGTTATAAGAGTTTCGTTCTCTGCGGCGAAAAACCTGAATTTTCGCCAACTTTAGCGCCCCCTATCTCGTGCGCCATACGATATTTAAAAAATCCTTCCAATTGTTTCTGTTCCTCAACTTGTCCACAGTGACCTCCCCAAGTTTGAAGGTGATCGCTCAAAAACTGTAGGAGGAGATAGATTTTGTAGCGATGGTGTAAATTCGCCAAAAACGCCGCCGTTTTCGCGTTCAATCCAAGATGGTGGCCTTCCCGTAGGATTCCCAGGACGCTTGTCATCGACTTTTATTTAAAGCTCAACCTAATGAACATGTGTACTGAGTTTCGTTCATTTTCGTTAAACCCGACAGGAGATGACCTACTAGCACTTTTTTGCGTCACTCTGAAGCCCCTCCCACTTCCAATTTTCCACGCTTTTTCCCCGAACCTTTGAAATACGTAAATTTTCACCAGGCCTGACGTGGTCGCAAAAATCTGTGAGTTTTTGGGCATGGGAAAGGCCTCAAAAAGGCGATTCATTTGGCGGAAGAATAATAATAATAATAATAATAATAACTCTTTCAGTTTCAATAGGGTTCTTGCACAGTCGTGCTCGAACCCTAATAATAATAATAACTCTTTCAGTTTCAATAGGGTTCTTGCACAGTCGTGCTCGAACCCTAATAATGAAAATAACTAGCCCCGCGAGCGGATCTGAACGGGTTCGAGCCGATGCGCGCTCGTCGGCGTGTGCCACGCCTCCTCGCTCGCCTCGCCCACGAACCCGTTCATTCACCGCTCGCGGGGCTAGTTATTTTCAGCGGCGTCCCCACGCATGTCGGTCTGAGGAGCCATCGCGACGTGTGCATGTAATACTATCTGCTGCCACCAGGGGGTGCTGAAAGTTGAATATTTTTATATAGACATGTTCAAGACAGGTCCCTGGTCTCACATATTAAGTTCTGTGCTTATTGGTAAATGTACAGCAAAGTTAGAGGGCACTTCCTGTTTAAAATGGCCGACTTCCTGTGGGTGAAACTCGTGTCCGTAAAAGTGTTCAGGAAAGTTCACTTGCCTCACATTTCAATTTTCTTGCAGATCGGACAATGTTGGCCTTTAGCCACCAGGGGGCGCTGAAAGTTGAATATTTTCATATAAATGTCTTCAGGCCTGGCCTGTTATCACTCACAGCAAGTTTGATTCAGATCGGACCTTTCGTTGTAAAGTTATAAGAGTTTCGTTCTTCACTCACTTTAGCGCCCCCTATCTCGTGCGCCATACGATATTTAAAAAATCCTTCCAATTGTTTCTGTTCCTCAACTGGTCCACAGTGACCTCCCCAAGTTTGAAGGTGATCGCTCAAAAACTGTAGGAGGAGATAGATTTTGTAGCGCTGGTGTAATTTTCGTATGTTTTCTGCCACCACCAGGAGGCGCTGTTTTCAAAATGGACCATTTCTTCATAGTCTTCTTCAGACACCACCCATCATCACTCACATCAAGTTTGGTTCCGATCGGACCTTTCGTTGTAAAGTTATAAGAGTTTCGTTCTTCACTCACTTTAGCGCCCCCTATCTTGTGCGCCATGCGATATTTAAAAAATCCTTCCAATTGTTTCTGTTCCTCAACTGGTCCACAGTGACCTCCCCAAGTTTGAAGGTGATCACTCAAAAACTGTAGGAGGAGATAGATTTTGTAGCGCTGGTGTAAATTCGCCAAAAACGCCGCCGTTTTCGCGGTCAATCCAAAATGGCCACCACCAGGAGGCGCTGTTTTCAAAATGGACCATTTCTTCATAGTCTTCTTCAGAAACCACCGATCATCACTCACAGCAAGTGTGGTTCCGATCGGACCTTTCGTTGTAAAGTTATAAGAGTTTCGTTCTCTGCGGCGAAAAACCTGAATTTTCGCCAACTTTAGCGCCCCCTATCTCGTGCGCCATACGATATTTAAAAAATCCTTCCAATTGTTTCTGTTCCTCAACTTGTCCACAGTGACCTCCACAAGTTTGAAGGTGATCGCTCAAAAACTGTAGGAGGAGATAGATTTTGTAGCGATGGTGTAAATTCGCCAAAAACGCCGCCGTTTTCGCCTTCAATCCAAGATGGCGGCCTTCACGTAGGATTCCCAGGACGCTTGTCATCGACTTTTATTTAAAGCTCAACCTAATGAACATGTGTACCGAGTTTCGTTCATTTTCGTTAAACCCGACAGGAGATGACCTACTAGCACTTTTTTGCGTCACTCTTTAGCCCCTCCCACTTCCAATTTTCCACGCTTTTTCACCGAACCTTTGAAATACGTAAATTTTCACCAGGCCTGACGTGGTCGCAAAAATCTGTGAGTTTTTGGGCATGGGAAAGGCCTCAAAAAGGCAATTCATTTGGCGGAAGAATAAGAATAACTAGCCCCGCGAGCGGATCTGAACGGGTTCGAGCCGATGCGCGCTCGTCGGCGTGTGCCACGCCTCCTCGCTCGCCTCGCCCACGAACCCGTTCATTCACCGCTCGCGGGGCTAGTTATTTTCAGCGGCGTCCCCACGCATGTCGGTCTGAGGAGCCATCGCGACGTGTGCATGTAATACTATCTGCTGCCACCAGGGGGTGCTGAAAGTTGAATATTTTCATATAGACATGTTCAGGACAGGTCCCTGGTCTCACATATTAAGTTCTGTGCTTATCGGTAAATGTGCAGCAAAGTTAGAGGGCACTTCCTGTTTAAAATGGCCGACTTCCTGTGGGTGAAAGTCGTGTCCGTAAAAGTGTTCAGGGAAGTTCACTTGCCTCACATTTCACTTTTCTTGCAGATCGGACAATGTTGGCGTTTAGCCACCAGGGGGCGCTGAAAGTTGAATATTTTCATATAAATGTCTTCAGGCCTGGCCTGTTATCACTCACAGCAAGTTTGATTCAGATCGGACCTTTCGTTGTAAAGTTATAAGAGTTTCGTTCTTCACTCACTTTAGCGCCCCCTATCTCGTGCGCCATACGATATTTAAAAAATCCTTCCAATTGTTTCTGTTCCTCAACTGGTCCACAGTGACCTCCCCAAGTTTGAAGGTGATCGCTCAAAAACTGTAGGAGGAGATAGATTTTGTAGCGCTGGTGTAATTTTCGTATGTTTTCTGCCACCACCAGGAGGCGCTGTTTTCAAAATGGACCATTTCTTCATAGTCTTCTTCAGACACCACCCATCATCACTCACATCAAGTTTGGTTCCGATCGGACCTTTCGTTGTAAAGTTATAAGAGTTTCGTTCTTCACTCACTTTAGCGCCCCCTATCTCGTGCGCCATATGATATTTAAAAAATCCTTCCAATTGTTTCTGTTCCTCAACTGGTCCACAGTGACCTCCCCAAGTTTGAAGGTGATCGCTCAAAAACTGTAGGAGGAGATAGATTTTGTAGCGCTGGTGTAATTTTCGTATGTTTTCTGCCACCACCAGGAGGCGCCGTTTTCAAAATGGACCATTTCTTCATAGTCTTCTTCAGACACCACCCATCATCACTCACATCAAGTTTGGTTCCGATCGGACCTTTCGTTGTAAAGTTATAAGAGTTTCGTTCTTCACTCACTTTAGCGCCCCCTATCTCGTGCGCCATGCGATATTTAAAAAATCCTTCCAATTGTTTCTGTTCCTCAACTGGTCCACAGTGACCTCCCCAAGTTTGAAGGTGATCGCTCAAAAACTGTAGGAGGAGATAGATTTTGTAGCGCTGGTGTAATTTTCGTATGTTTTCTGCCACCACCAGGAGGCGCTGTTTTCAAAATTGACCATTTCTTCATGGTCTTCTTCAGAAACCACCCATCATCACTCACAACAAGTTTGGTTCCGATCGGACCTTTTGTTGTAAAGTTATAAGAGTTTCGTTCTTCACTCACTTTAGCGCCCCCTATCTCGTGCGCCATGCGATATTTAAAAAATCCTTCCAATTGTTTCTGTTCCTCAACTGGTCCACAGTGACCTCCCCAAGTTTGAAGGTGATCGCTCAAAAACTGTAGGAGGAGATAGATTTTGTAGCGCTGGTGTAAATTCGCCAAAAACGCTGCCGTTTTCGCGGTCAATCCAAAATGGCCACCACCAGGAGGCGCTGTTTTCAAAATGGACCATTTCTTCATAGTCTTCTTCAGAAACCACCGATCATCACTCACAGCAAGTGTGGTTCCGATCGGACCTTTCGTTGTAAAGTTATAAGAGTTTCGTTCTCTGCGGCGAAAAACCTGAATTTTCGCCAAATTTAGCGCCCCCTATCTCGTGCGCCATACGATATTTAAAAAATCCTTCCAATTGTTTCTGTTCCTCAACTGGTCCACAGTGACCTCCCCAAGTTTGAAGGTGATCGCTCAAAAACTGTAGGAGGAGATAGATTTTGTAGCGATGGTGTAAATTCGCCAAAAACGCCGCCGTTTTCGCCTTCAATCCAAGATGGCGGCCTTCACGTAGGATTCCCAGGACGCTTGTCATCGACTTTTATTTAAAGCTCAACCTAATGAACATGTGTACCGAGTTTCGTTCATTTTCGTTAAACCCGACAGGAGATGACCTACTAGCACTTTTTTGCGTCACTCTTTAGCCCCTCCCACTTCCAATTTTCCACGCTTTTTCCCCGAACCTTTGAAATACGTAAATTTTCACCAGGCCTGACGTGGTCGCAAAAATCTGTGAGTTTTTGGGCATGGGAAAGGCCTCAAAAAGGCGATTCATTTGGCGGAAGAATAAGAATAATAACTCTTACAGTTTCAATAGGGTTCTTGCACAGTCGTGCTCGAACCCTAATAATAACTCTTTCAGTTTCAATAGGTTTCTTGCACAGTCGTGCTCGAACCCTAATAACTCTTACAGTTTCAATAGGGTTCTTGCACAGTCGTGCTCGAACCCTAATAACTCTTTCAATTACAATAGGGTTCTTGCACAGTCGTGCTCGAACCCTAATAATAACTCTTCCGATTACAATAGGGTTCTTGCACAGTCGTGCTCGAACCCTAATAACTCTTTCAATTACAATAGGGTTCTTGCACAGTCGTGCTCGAACCCTAATTACACTTTCTGTCGGGAGGACATTGTTTGCGTGTTCAGGATAGGTCCCTGGCCTCACATACCGAGTTCTGTGCAGAGCGGTCAATGTACGGTAAAGTTAGAGGGCACTTCCTGTTTAAAATGGCTGACTTCCTGTTGGGTCAGAGCGTGTCTATTAACATGTTCAAAGAAGTTCCCTTGACTCACATATAATGTTTCGTGGAGATAGGGCAACGTACGGCAAACTTACATTCTACTTCCTGTTTTGGCGTTCCACTTCCTGTTTGGAGTTTAGCTTTTGCAGACATGTCCAGGATAGGTTCCTGGTCTCACGTGTCAAGTTCCGTGCAGATTGATCAATGTACGGTAAAGTTACAGGGCACTTCCTGTTTAAAATGGCTGACTTCCTGTTGGGTCAAAGGTGTGTCCATTAACATGTTCAGGGAAGTTTTATTGACTCACATATCATGTTTCGTGGCAATCGGGCAATGTATGGCAAAGTTACATTCTACTTCCTGTTGCGGCAGATCCACTTCCTGTCAGGAAGTCGTCTGTTGCTGACATGGTCGGAGCGGTTTTGTGGTCCCACATATCAGGTATGAGGAGGATACAACAATCCTTGTTATAGCAGCATAAAAAAGTTTGATATGTAATGTTATATCCAGCAACCAGGGGGCGCTGTTTTTTAAATTGAAGATTTTCATACGGACTTTTTCAGGGCCATACTGTCATCGATCCAAGGAGGTTTGGTTCAAATCGGAACATGTTCCACAAAGTTATCATCATAAATGTACTTTTTTTGGGTAATAATACTCTCACCACTAGAGGCGCTGTTTCTGAACGTGACCGTTTTTTCATATTCGTCTTTAAGACCTATCGATCATGAACCACGGCAAGTTTGGTTCATATCTGACCTTCCAATGCAAAGTTATAAGAGATTTGGTCAACATCAGAATGATCGCCAACTTTAGCGCCCCCTATCTCGTACGCCGTGCGACATTTTAGAAAGCTTTCACCAACTTTTGATCCTCTACCTGTCCACATTGACCTCGCCAAGTTTGAAGGTGATAGCACAAAAGCTCTAGGACAAGATAGATTTTATAGCAAATAAAATTCTTTCTGTTTCCACCAGGGGGCGCTGTTTTCGAAATTGAATATTTTCATGTAGACTTGTTCAGGGTCGGACTGTCATCGATCCAAGGAAGTTTGGTTCAAATCAGAACATGTTCCACAAAGTTATCATCATAAATGTACTTTTTTTGGGTAATAATACTCTCACCACTAGAGGCGCTGTTTCCGAACGTGACCGTTTTTTCATATTCGTCTTTAAGACCTATCGATCATGAACCACGGCAAGTTTGGTTCATATCTGACCTTCCAATGCAAAGTTATAAGAGATTTGGTCAACATCAGAATGATCGCCAACTTTAGCGCCCCCTATCTCGTACGCCGTGCGACATTTTAGAAAGCTTTCACCAACTTTTGATCCTCTACCTGTCCACATTGACCTCGCCAAGTTTGAAGGTGATAGCACAAAAGCTCTAGGACAAGATAGATTTTATAGCAAATAAAATTCTTTCTGTTGCCACCAGGGGGCGCTGTTTTCGAAATTAAATATTTTCATATAGACATTGTCAGGGCTGGAGGAACATCAATCCAAGGAAGTTTGGTTCAGTTTGGACCAGGACTCGCAAAGTTATCAGAGTTTGTTTTTTTGTCGCAATAATCCGACTTTGCACCTCGCACCTCGCTACACCGTTAAAGAATGCGCTATCATATTCAACACGCATCATCTACCATGTGTTTTCAATGTTTCAGTGTCATTTTGAGTCAGATACGACAATCTCTGTAAAAGTTATTACCGAAATCGTAAATAAACTTTTTTTTTGTATATTCTCTTCCACCACCAGGAGGCGATGGTTTCAAACGTGATCATTTTTGCATAGGTGTCTTCAGCAACTACCCATCATCAATCATGGCAAGTTTGGCTCCGACTTGATCTTCCATCGCAAAGTTATAAGCGTTTCGTTGCGTGTTGGGAAAATTTGGAATTTTCGCCAACTTTGGCGCCACCTATCTCGTGCGCCATGCAATATTTCAAAAAACTTTTCAGATTAGATCGTACCTCAACTGGTCCACATCAACCTCGCCAAGTTTGAGGGTGATTGCTCAAAAACTGTAGATTTTGGTATCTACGGCAAGTTATGCTGTAAATTCGCCAAAAACGCCTCCGTTTTCGCCTTCAATCCAAGATGGCGGCCTTCCTGTAGGTTTCACAGAAAACTTGTGATTGACTTTTGCCCATGGCACAACCTAATGAACGTGTGTACCAAGTTTCGTTCATGTACGTTATTCCCGACAGGAGTTGACCTAGTAGCACATTTTTGCGTCAGTCTGAAGCCCCGCCCACTTCCGTTTCTTGACGCACATTCACCGAACCACTTTGGTTCGGCGATTTAAGTTAGGTCTGATGTTGTCCCAAAAATTCGCGTGGTTTGGGATCCGTTTAGGCCTTCAAAAAGGCACATTCCTCGTGTGAAGAATAATAATAATAATAATAATAATAACTCTTTCAATTACAATAGGGTTCTTGCACAGTCGTGCTCGAACCCTAATAATAATAACTCTTTCAATTACAATAGGGTTCTTGCACAGTCGTGCTCGAACCCTAATAATAATAATAATAACTCCTTCAATTACAATAGGGTTCTTGCACAGTCGTGCTCGAACCCTAATAATGTGACCTCATAGTCATCTTGAAAAAAAAATTATACACGCACCTAATAAAATGACCTCACACACACCACAGATACCACGTGCGTCTTTAGCTGCCTCTTTTGTCTGTTTTCGCGTCATTAACATCCAATCAGCATTGTGGTCGTGTGATGCCGTCATGTGAAGGACTGGATCGGCTCCACGTTGTGAAAACAAAAACATGTCGGTCCCGTTGTGTCCCTTCCTCCCCACGTGCTCCCACAATGGCCCCCTTTGTTCTGCCACCTAATTAGCAGTCTCTGAAGCTAATACAGCGCAGCGCACAAAAGTGACTGGTCTCTGATCTCTCCAATGAGATATCCACTCAATGTCACCGCAACAAACACACACTCGTGTTTGTTTGTCTCAAGGGCTAAAAGCCTTCCAGGCACACACACTGTGTCCGAAAACTGATGGTGATATTTTTGTGGGAGTGGTCGGAAAGGGAAGTAAAGAAAACAATTTATATTGGAGACAAAACGAGGCAGGGGAAGATTTTTGAAAGAATTTGTACTCATTTCTGTGTTTATGGGAACACAACACACTCTATAATGATAATAGTAGCAGCGACGTGAGTTTTAGTGATGATTGCCTTTGTTATCTCATTATAGAATTCCAATTATCAGGAGGTTTCACTCCGAGTGCTGTCCTGCGTGCTGATATTGTTCTTCTCGCATTCCCACCACGTGTTAAGGAAGAGGATAAATAAATAGACAAAATAATCTGTTCCAAATTATTTTCTTTCTATTTTGCAAGAAATACATCTTCTACTTGAAAGCTCTCACTCTCACAAAAGAAATGATCACAAACAAACTTTTTTTACCTTGAACAAAAAAAAAAAAACATCTGCGCACACACAACCTTTTTGTCTGTGCTTTGTGTTTTGCTGCACTGTGTGTTTTGCTCCAGGTTTAGCATGTTCCTATACATGATTTCACCACATGACCAGCTGGTGGCTGGAATACACAACACTGCTCTGCTCAGCTTGGAGAGGAGAGGAGCGAAGAGGGTGTGATGCCTTTCAGAAAGAGTTTTGGCATGGGTGTCATCTCAGTGAGAGAGGAAAGGGTGGTGGAAACTGCACAGTTCATTTCAAATCCTAGTTTATTTAAAACGGGGCCTTCTTAGCCATCTTTTGACTGACCCACCCAAACCCACTGTATTTGTGTAAAAGTCCAAACATTTACTAGGATGAATAGGAATTAAGCAGTCATTTTAGAGCTCTAATATTTGGTCCAAGAGTCAAAAGAACATTGTTGACTCTGACATGGGCCTTTCATTATTCTTGTCAGTGTGAAGACAGAGCAGTTCAGTTGTGTGTCAGAATGATATTTAAAGGTGCATTATGTAATAAATCTAAAGCAACTGGCCATAAAATCATCCTAATATGCCACAGAGACTCAGGAATAATGTTCATATAACAAACTGAACTCACCAACAACAACAGTACAGTCAACGTATTCACATTAAAAGTAAAATTTGCCAGACCGAAAAGATATGTTTGTGTTTTGAAATTATGTTTTGGCATGAGTCGCCACCTACCGCCGTCTACCAATCGTTGCAGTCAGTAGAGTCTCAGCTGCCGAGCAAACCACGGGTTGCCAGTTACGTAGCTACAATTGAAATGAATGACACAAAGATGCGTCTTTTTAGTCTCTTCCTAATCTAACCTAATTATCTTCTTCTGACATGCATGGAGAGAATAACAGCGATAGCCGAGTGGTTAAACAGGTGGACTTGTGTCGGGAGGGTCATCATAGGATTAATTCCGGACAGTGTCAACATTATTTACCTGATTATTGTATAAAGCATTTATTAGCTTGCGTTGCATAAAATATTAGCATAAATAAATATATTGGTTGTTGGGTGTGTTGTGGTAATTTTCCCCGCATGCCACGATGTATCCAAGGTTTTCTCAAAAGTTGGCAGCCCTGCTATATAACATTATAAAAGAGGAGGCACAAATGTAGGACAGTTTTGTCAAATATCATGCATAAAGTTATTCCGTCTGATATATCCATCCCTAGTCAAGAGCTAATGTTACCATATATGATTATACATCTAGATCTTTACTGAGAGAACAGAATTGTGTGTCTTTTTGTGTATAATAAAACGCTCGCTCGTAGCTGACGGAGAATAATGGCAACCTCGACTCTGGAAGGGAGGGGTGGAGTGGGAGGGCGGATACGACTCGCCGCAGTGTTTTGATTTTGAGTGTAGTAACTGTTTTTGGCCACATTGTTACAGATGGCGCCTTTAAATATGTGTATGTTTTCGTTGGGCTCACTCTTTTTTTGACAGTGTTTTAAGAGTGACTTTAGAGCTTACTTTGTTTAGAGCAAAATCATTGAACATGTACGTCAAATAAGTAGGCTCCTCACAGATTCACTCAAAGTTTCAAAGACAGAGAAACTAGTGTAGTGTGCAATCCTGAGCACACAAAGAAAACTCTTAAAAACTCTTAAAAGTAGCCTTGATATTTTTTGTTGTTTAGGGAGCCTGAACATCTCAAAATGACAATGGGTGGTTTATTTGATGTGCTGTGCTTCATTTCTGCACAATTATTTCATCAATTAAAGGACTCTTTCATTTCTTAAAAGCATTGGCGTACCTGCTTCCGCCACTCCTCGGGTAGTTTTAAAATAAACATAAAAATAATTTCACTTTACGGATCATGTAGAGAAATTGTGTTCTTACAGCAGTTGAGAGTATACAATAAAAGACAGATAAGATTAAAGTTATGTGTATAGGAGTGAATATAAACTCATAAAACACTGAAAGAAATGCATTATAAAAACATGAAAAAATGCATTTCACATTATTGGAAGTTTACACTTCGTGTGTGGTGAAATATTCTATATAATAATAATATGTATAGGAAAGTCACCGGCTATATTTGTGGCAGCTTCCTGGGTCCATTTATTTTTTCACTGAATATAATTGACAGGATCAAAGTTTTCATAAAGTCTGCCACTATCTCTTTCATCCTTGGCACGTTGTGCCTCAGGTGAGTCCTCCTTCACCACATGATGCAACTGTTGACCAGACCTGTGTGCTCCACCTGCTGCTCCTCACATCACCTCATTAATGATGCATTTAAGTTTCCTGTCTCCAAAGTCAGTCTGGAGTCTCTGTCTTGCCTTATTGGCCTCACACTCCCGTGTCCAGAGAGGAGATCATAAAATGCTAACAAGCTTCTTTGAACTAGGTTGGTAGGTGGTATTTGATGTGCTGTGAGGAGGATAGCATATGTGTATCTGATCTGGCCAGCTGTCTGGATTGCAAATTCACAGACCCCCCTTCACATATTTAGTCTTTGTAGTCTATTCATCACACACACACACACACACACAAACTATTTGCGAGAATGCGTACATTTAAATGCAGGTGAACATGAACTTTCTCTCATGAGGCTTTTGCACATCTAAATTGTGAATAAATGGCATGAAATCACAAGTAATTTGAAGGTGAATGTTGATAACATACTCACTTAACAGCATCAAGCTGTTAAAGGTGAAGTAAGTAGTTTATAGTGCCATCCAGAGGAGAGGCATAAATTTACAACAAAGACCTGCTGCTCTGCTCACCCCCTCCCTTCCCTGAGCGCTACGGTATCCTCAGCCGGTCAAATGTCGTCCTCGTCGTCTTTCTCCGTGTCAGCAGATGAGGTTCGTGAGGTGAGGGAGAGGGCGAGCTACCGCGGCCGTAGCAGACGAAGCGGAGAGAGAGGAGGCGGGACTTCTGCTACAAGTAAAGAGACTCTTGATTTGTTCTCTCGCGTTTGTCCTTACAGGCTCCGGTAGAAACATGGCGTCTCGCTGCTAACAGTGGCTATGCAACTGCGGCCAACGACCATGTTATTTTACATGAGTTTTTGAAACACTACGAAAATGAAACAAAAACTATTATACAGCGACTAGACAATGCAGGAGCACATAATATGTATAAAAAAGTGGATTTTGGGTTATATAAACCCATAAATACTACATATTGTCCCTTTAAGTGAGTATGTTATTTAGACCAGGGGAAAATACATGTTACAGGACCAAATAGGTGGTGTCAGCATCCATGGTCAGACATTTTACTTTGGAGCATAAACTTTACCACTTCAGGTATGGACTTTTTAGAATGTTTGCTCAATTCAATATTTAAATGTCAAGCCTACAGACACCACTAGGGGTGGGGGAAAAAAATTGGTTGTTAGATGCATCACGATTCAGAAGTGGACGATTCTGAAGTGATTCACAAATGTCCAAATTCTGATTATCTATCTATCTATCTATCCATCCATTATCTACCACTTTATCCTCCACCAGAGGGGGGTGCTGCTGACCCTATCTCAGCTGACATAGGGCGATAGGCGGGGTACACCCTGGACAGTTCACCAGTCCATTCCAGGGCCAAATTCCGATCATTTAAATGTTTAAATAATGCAAAACAGACTTCATGGGGAGCTCATAACAAAGAAGCATGTAGCTGAGGTACAGCAGGGCTATTTCACTGACACAGTGATCCTGGTGCTAGCGCAGGTGCTAATGATGCTGATAAACATATTGCACGTAAAAGCATGATTCAGTTTACATTTTGTCGTACTTTACGCGGATTGTGATTCAATATGTTACTTCTGTACAGTGCAGTTGTAACTTTCCAGGTTACACTTTTAATTTAGTTTAATAAATGATAATTGGAATGAATGAAACTCTTCTTTCTCATTACAAATGAGTGGTGAGTTATCACACAGTGAGCAAAAGCAAAACCTGATATAAAAGCTGTAATATCCCTCTAAAATAGGTTTCATCTTCTGTTTGCTACTTATCAGTATCAGGTTGAAAGTAGTCATTGATTTCAGCAGAGACTCTTTGGTAGTCGTCGAGTTTGGTTGTCATAAAATTGAAGTTGCTCTTTCATGGTTGGATCATAAGTCCATTATTTCGTTGTGTCACCTCTACATGCTGCCTGAATTTGAATCACAAAATCAGACCGTTTAAAAGTTTAGTAGAGGAAAAGAACAAAATGTTGCGTCACTTTCTTCCACACTGTCCAGTACTTGATATTTTCTCTGCTGCTTTCTGCTTTTGTATTCTGCGCTTTTCTTCACTTTATCTCACTGTCTCCAACTAGTCATTTGGCAACTGTGCAGGCCTTTAATCTTTTCAAAAGACCAATATTATACTTGTCTTCTCCACACCATCCCCCTTTTCTCGGTTTCTTGCTTGCACATGCTATTCATAGAGTGTTCCACCGGTCCCGCACAGATGTGGTTCAACCTCTGTTCACTGATTAACGGCCTCTTTCACTGCGGTGACACGCTTCGTTCTTTTGCTCTTTAGCCGATCACAACAGTGTGGAAGACCATCCATTTCCTGTCCTTTTTTACTCCCACACTCTCACTTTCTCCAAGCCCTGGTCTCTCTCTGTGCTTCTTTCGGTCTCTAATTTGTCTCCCTCTGGCCCCTTCATTTTCATGGTCCTCACTTCTCTTTAGACTAAATAACCTTACAGCCAGATTTACCAGTTTTGTTGTTGTTGTTGTTGTTTTTTTACAGTGTTTATATATTTTTAAGATATTTTATGTGTGTGCTCTACATTTCCAGGAAATTTTATGACCAGGAATTTATTCACCGAAGGAAAATTATTCAGTATTCGTTTTTTTGTTTTTTTTTATGTGAGTGTGCATCATAATTCACAGCCACTTTATTCGCACCTTTAGAACGATTTGTGCTTTCGAGTCAGTGTTTCCAGAAGTGTCTAATAACACAAGAAAGGGTTGCCAGATTTGTCGCGAGTTGCTTTTTTGGAAAAACGATTCTCTAGAGGAGTCTGAATACTCGCTAAATATAGCGTCAAAGTCGTGAGTAGGTACTTCTTTTGGGGTAAAGTTTGTGGTCGAAGGAATTTTTTTTTTTACATTTCGGTGGAAACCTACCAAGGTTTTTCAAAATCCCTGGTAAATGAGAAAAGTTCCGTTTGGATAGATAGACATAGATAAATAGACATGGCTAATTTGCAATTCTGCAGCCTCCATAAAGCATGGCCTTACTTACTGCCACTAAACCTTCTTAAATGTTACGGCCTAGACATTTAAAACACCTTTTCATGGCAAAATACCAGTGTTGTGACACTTGGTTACCTCCAGTTCGTAAAACTCTCTTGAGTTCCCTTTGACCTTTGTGACTGGTTTTTTTTTTTAAACAGTTTCATCTGCGTTGCTGTGCTTTCCCGGCTGCAGAAGTAGTTATGAAAGTAACAATCTCGGTAATTGAAGACCCTGTGAACATTAAACTACATAAAAAGCTCATATTGTACACACCATATTTCTTGGGTAACCATCAGCAGTGTCACTGGTTGACTGATTTAGACCGCAGCTCGACTGTGTGCATGTGCAGTGTCGCTGGGCCTGTTTCTTTTTTATTTTTAAATTAAAACTGCAAATGATATACATTTAAATGTTCCTCGGTTGTTACTCGAGTAAAATGTGAGGACACGGATACAGGACATGTTGTGGTTGTGATGTGTTATATATATATATATGTACGAGAAAAAAATAATCTTCGAAGGTCTGCAAGAGAAAAAAGTGCAAGAAGTCCCACTTTGCACACATATTTTTTGTGGCCCCAGCTTTAAGAAGAGATATTTGGATAATGACTAAGTAAGTAACAGTGACAGTTGTGGCATCCAACCGAGCCAATATCATGACATTTTCTCCCTCTTGAATTTTCTCAAAAAATATTCTAACCGTGTCTTTATCAAGCAAATTATAGTCAATGCACTGAATTTGTCACCATGTGCAACTGAAAGTGATAAAAAATATGCCAAGTCCAGCATATCTGGCCTGAATGATGAGGGTGCAGGTGGCAATTCTCAAGGTCATTGTCTCAAGTGTCCAGATTCATGGCCTTGTCCATGCCCTATCCCAGTACTGAACACATTTTAACGAACAAGACCTCCTCTGTAGCCGGTCTCACCAAAAATCACGAGTCCCCAGGTCAGGAAGTTTATAGAACCAGGGGGAGTCATTCGACTGCAAGTGTTCATTTGTGGATGGTGAGTTCAAATGATTTAAAATCAGCAGTAAACATCGCAAGAAAGCAACACATCGAACACATTGTTGATAAGACCTGAGCATCCTCAAGTGCTACAATAACCTTTTTAAACCTGTCAGATACCCACTAACTGATTGTGAGTTTCTGCAGTTTTATTTTAAGGCCAGACTAATGAGCAGTCTCCGTACTTTCTTCAGCAGTATGATGAAAAGAGCAATTAGGCGATTATTTGATTAATCATTGTGGCCAAAGAGAATGGAGATTGACGGCAGCGCAGTGCAACCTTTAATATAAAGTTAAGTGAAATGAAGTGCCGACGATGAGAAGAATACATACAGCCGGATGAAATTCTGTATTGTAACTTCGCTGGGGTGAAGGCGTTAAGGTTGATGAGAAGTGCAAATTGTGCAGAGAAGTCGGTCGGCTTTGCACATCTTTGCATAAGAAGCAGAAGTTTTACCATTAACAACCACACATGTGACAGATGCTCCCTCTGAATTCGCTCGTCCTTTATTCAGCCCTGAATTGTTGGCATTGAACCGGGAAGACGTGTACTTTTAATGAGAGCTAATGTTTTTATTTAACTAACAATAACAAGGCAATTAGTTTTATCTCATTGTCGTAACCTATAGGCTTGTGTTCAGTTTGCAAAATTTGTGAAGAGTAGCAAAAGACATCAGTCTCGCTAATTACTTTTAGGAAAACACATTTGTTGTAATATTTGTGCTCTATTGCCTTTATATTAACAGCCATGTGAATTAACAAACAAAGTTCTGAAAGTTTGTGTGAATAGCCCCAGTAGGCTATAAATATTACTGGCTATGATACAGCAAGCTCATATTTTTTGCATTGTTTGACGTTGCGTATCAAATTAAAAATATCCAGAAAATGTTTCCAAAACTCTTATTTTAATCTTACTCAAAATAACTGAATGTGCCAGATCAAAAAATAGCACAGGTATGAGCTATTTTTTTAGTTTTTTTTTTTTGCTTTAGCAGATGAACATGCATCAATTTCTAAGAAAGAAAGGTGGTAAAAAGTTTATTACAGCAGCAGTTTACAGCATCAGTTTTGGTCCTATTTTTCAGAGCAAATCAACATTCAGGGACTGCAGTGAACAGATCCTCATTAGAGGTGACACTAGTGATTATTGTGCTGTTGGATTTTATTCTGCTCATGTGTATGTGTTTAATGGAGCGTGTAAATTGACTGACTTGGACAAAGGCATTGACCTTCACCTGTTCACTGGTCAAACAGTAGCATCTCAAATCAGTGCTTAGTGGAGGGGAAAATAAAGAGGTGGTGTGTGTGTTTGTGTGTGTGTGTTTGTGTGTGTGTGTGTGTGTGTGTGTGTGTGTGTGTGTGTGTGCGTGCACATGTGTGGACACGATTTGAACATCAGTAGGTCATCTACTACGTCACTTACCGATCATGGTTGCACCCAGAGCATGACATACGTTGAATGTCACCAGGGGATTTACACGGCAAATGTGTAGAAGAGGTGGACACACCACTGGACATTTAATCCTGAACATGTCTCCTCAAGCCGCCCACGTGGTCATCACACATCTACAGCACACGCTCATTTCCTACATATGTAAACCCAGGAGAATCCTCTGTAAGTTGCGAGTGAAGTGGTGGGTCAAGTATGCGAATGTGATACTGTTAATAAATTGTGCATGAAGTTAGTGTTTAGGGGGCGGGAATCGCAGGGTACCTCACTAAAATGATACGCAATACACGGTTCACGATACCAATAACATCATGATACAACGATTCTGTGATAATCAGTATATTGCAATTGTCACATTAAGTCACATTATATAACTGAAGAAAAAAAAATGTCCAGAGAAAAGAAAGTTTGTCAAAATTTTGATATTGAGATACTGACCATGAAGAGACATTAAATAGTAATGCCGGGCAGGTGGAACTCGCAGGGATTGTTTCCTTAAGAGCGCCTAAATTTGCTAAAATATTGATATTTGCAGTGTTGTATGGATTACCGTATTGCACAAGAAAGGACGACGATATATCACCAAAGCGATATTTTGACACCCCCCCCTAAATGTGGTCATTCTAGAATAGAGCTCAAATCTTTTTGTGTGCAAACTGGAGCTCTTCTTGTCTTTCGACTGCTGTACATTGCATACTCTATGTGTGTGTGTGTGGGTATGAGCATGGTCTGTGTGTGCAGAGGCCTGCACAATCACTCTCACACATCATAGAGCAGGTTCACGCTGCTGTTCCATATGGAGGACACTCGTATATGACACACGGTTGTGCATCAGAATGTAAATGTATGCGGTGGTTTGTTTGTGCATCAGCAGCTCTTTAGAGGCATAGGAAAATATTAGTGTGTGTGTTTTTTTTTATTTGATGCATTATTTTTGATGTTAGAGTGTCACTGTCCACATACTTAACACTATGTAATCTCGCTTAAAGTGTTACATTCACTCTTTTCAAAAATGTTGTTTGAACTGTGTGTGAGAGGAAAATGGCCTTGTTTTAAAAATGATTTTCCATTCATTAAGGCTTAATGAATGGAAATTAATAAATTATTGGTTTTAAAGGTGGATAATAATAGCTTCACACATATATTGCTTTATTGAAATAACATTCCCACTTGTAGTGGGTGGTGCTTCATTTTCAGTTTCCATATTAAACATCCATTTTATTGCGAAAGTGGTAAATATTATTTGCTGCTTTTGGTATTACAATTGATTTTTATTAAAAAGTGGATTGACATTGCGTTGTTTAAGAGATAAGAGGAGATGTGAGAGAAGGAACGAGCCAAGATGGCTGGTGAGTGAATATTTTATGAATGTTCAGCGAAAGCCTATGTTTGTTGATGTTCAGAAGTTCTCGGATGTCCTTTCGCGTTGTTGTGAGGATTGTGTTTTTCTCATTGCTGGTGTGTTTGTGCGGTGTGTGTGGCGACAGCTGGCTGCGTTATCAGGCTGTCAGCAGAGATGTAGGGAAAGATTGGGGGGGGGGGAGTTCTGGTGGACAGACTGAGATGGGATTTATGCTAACATGCTGGAAGGAAGGAAGAGGATTTATTTGACCCTGTGTGGAGACTGATGTCATTACACTAGAACCCACCTTGACAGCCTCATTCCATGCCCATACCCCTATTTTCTGTTCTCTTCCCCTATTTCTATTTACCTGTGTCTCAGGCCCTGACTGTTCTTTAATCCCCATGGACCCCCATTTTCATTTATTCTACAGCTACACCTTTTTCAATACCATCTTGCTCATGCCTTTGTCCTTTTACTCAGAATACATAATCTGCACTGTCCAGAGTATGAACACGTGTGGTTGTGTCTTGAGATCTTTTCCTCAACATGCCATACATTTTCATCCACATAATACATTTAGAGAGACATTAAGAGGTCATTGCTCCCCACAGCCGAAATGCTGTCACTTTTTCGAGCATGTGCTTCATTATTGTGGCTCCCACGTGTGCCATCGGTCATTATACTGTATTGTGCCACCATAGGGAATCCAAGGCTACACACATAAACAAGGCGCTAATAAGATGAGCATCTTTTATGTTGCTAAGCAAAATAGTACGGTGTAATGGGATCAGTTCGTCAAGTACAGTAGTAAAGTTTTTCAAATCAATACATTATTGATATATTTTTTTAAACTCAATATGTCATATGGAAGTCATCCTAGTAGTTGATAACACAAATGTGTTTAACCAGTTTGCATTTGATTAGGTTGACATCAGGAGAAATTTACTTTTTTTTTTTACCAAGGTTTGGAAAAGTTGTCAGATCTTTCAACTTCTTAAATGTGAATATTTGATGGTTTCTTTGCTCCAACAAAACCATTAAAACTGACTCACTTTGGTTTGTAGACGAAACAAGATCATCATTTTCAGGTTTTTTTATAAAAACACATTTTTCAACATTTTCTGATAGTTTGTGGACCAAACGACCGAAGAGTAATCGGTTATAAAATAATCGTTAGTTGCAGCCCTAGTTGGTAGAGGTTTATTGTTTTTAGTGTTTATTTGCTAACCCCTTTTCCCAGTCTTTATGCTAAGCTGAGCTAACCTGCTACGGGACTGTACCTATGTTCCCCGGGTCCTATGTTCCCCGGGTCCTATGTTCCCCGGGTCCTATGTTCCCCGATTTGTATGTGACCAGGGAACATAGGACCCTTTCTCTTAACCTAACCCTAACCCTACCCATTTTCAAAAAAGGGTCCTATGTTCCCCTGTCACATACAAAGTGGGGAACATAGGACCTTTTTTGGAAAAACGGGGAACATAGGACCCGGGGAACATAGGTAAGACCCCCCTGCTACTGCTCTTCAGGCCCATCACATGGAAATAAAGAAAGAGTTGCATATCGCGTTAAAAACTGGTGACTGCATGTGATTGATGGACTCACAGCTGACACAGGTGGGGTATAATGAGCTCGAGCGAGTCAAGTGTGATTTACTGCGGTATCTTTGTGCAGTGCTGTAGCCTAGCGCCATGCTAACCTACATGTTCAGCTGGCTTTAAGGTGGTGTAAAACCAGGCTCACATGGAGGAAATGGAACAGTGGCCGTTACTTGCGACACAGATAAAAACATGAAAACCCTACTACCACCAAACACACACACACACTCTTACTTGGTATTGCAATTTGTCAGCCTCCCTCGCTGTATATTTCATCACGGCGTGGCAAAGGCATTGCTAACACGGCAAGCGAGTGCTTTCTCTTGTTCAGTGGCTCTCGCTGTCAGGGAGACGGATTTTTTGCCTTTCTCTGTGACAGACTCAAGTGTTTCAATTTTCCCCTTGAAGAAAGCAACTGCCAATGGAAAAAGAAAAAAAAGAAAAAGAAAGCTTTGGAGTCTGTAGGAAATCAGAACACAGTCCCTCAGAGCCACAGCACAGTTCTGCAGAGACTTTGTTGGACTCAGAGTTGGAGCATTGGTCAGTTAAAACACAGCAAAACCTCTGAGGCCAGCAGCTTAAAGAGCTGTAACTATGTAATTATGCTGTTCATAGGGACACAATATTCAAAACACCCTCAGAGAAGTTGGGTCTCTTTAAGCTGTCATTAAAGTGTTAAACGATTGCGTGTAAAAGCAAACACTGTTTACCAGGTAGATTCTTAAGGCCACATTATACTTCTCCGACTGCGTAATGCGTTATCCGTCTGCGTCACCACGTAGACCCCTCGAGCCTTTATACTTCTGCGTCGTTGGTGACGGATAGGCGCTGCAATTTCCCGCCCGATCAGTAGGGGTCGCTACGCAAGGTTGTTGTGCTTTTGGCTACAGTGAGCAATGGCGTCCGAGGGAGAAAGACTGGGACCGTACCTATGTTCCCCGGGTCCTATGTTCCCCGCTTTGTATGTGACCGGGGAACATAGGACCCTTTCTCTAACCCTAACCCTAACCCTACCCTTTTTCAAAAAAGGGTCCTATGTTCCCCTGTCACATACAAAGTGGGGAACATAGGACCTTTTTTGGAAAAACGGGGAACATAGGACCCGGGGAACATAGGTACGACCCCGAAAGACTGTTGTTGTTGAAACAGCGGCCGTTTGTCACTTTTCTGTGTCCCGGAACGCAGTTTTAAGATAATTTGAGGCGAGAAATTGGCCATTTAGAGTCTAAACATGTGCTGTGTGTGTTAAGATATGACGTATTTATAGTTCGGCAGCGACGAAGTCGGCGGTGTTAAGCTCCGCCCTCTGTGGACGCTCGGTGCTCACTGTGAGCCGGCACAGAGCAGTTTCGCTCGGCCTGTCCTGAGGACCCAATCGCAGCTCTTGCCGTCTCCGTTGTCCCTTGACGGAGTGACAGACACTTAAAAAATATTCCGTGCAGCCGGAGACGACGCAGAGACTCTACAACAGGTTCTGCGTCGACGCAGAGGACTCTGCGTAGCCTAAGCAGAGCACTTTACGCAGGAGTATAAATTGGGCTTTAGAGAGTACAGAAGTACTGGCCCATGTCGCTCACTGTAATATATTGGTAACTCTAACCCCCACATTCAATTATTCCATAAAATCATGAAAAAGAATTCAAATTCTCATTTCAAAGAACAGTTATTCTCCATGCTGTGTTTTCATCATGTTACAAGATTTTGCAACTCGAGGTGGCAAAGGAATTAGTTTAATTTGAGAAAGTTAAACAATGGGATTTCCTGCAAGCACTAAACCCAAACAGTAGCAAATTAACAGGTTTCTTTTCAAACACGTTTTCTATTTTACAGCCCCCATCTGCTTAGTCAACCTCAAAGAGCATGCACCAATGGAAACTGCTTAACACCTTTCATCTCATCGTGTCTCCTGTTACATGTTGCACTTGAACGCACCACCAAGACTGCATTAGAGTATTGAAAGTTAAATTAAAGTTGGGTTAAATTAAAGTGGTGCTTGGGAATTCCTGTCAAATGAAACTGTAATTGTCTGCTGGGGTTATTGTCGCTTGACTGTGTTTGCACTCCCTTTCCCAGAGATCACTCGTTAGTTGCTTTGGATAGATAGTGGTTTATTTTAATCACTCCTTGTTTCCAAGAAAGCAGAATACCAGCTTAATATATGTTGTGACGTTTATGTCTTTCATTTTTTCTCGATACTCAATAACGGACATACATTGTCTTTCTTTGTCTCCACAGCAAAGAAGACGTGTGCGACCACAGACTTTGCCTGTAAGAATGGACAATGTGTCCCCGCTAGGTGGCGCTGCGACGGAGAGCCAGAGTGTGCAGACGGTTCGGACGAGGCTGATGCAATCTGCAGTAAGTGGTCGTCCAGACAAACATCCACGCCTCACGTGTAGAAGAAAGGGTGAGCCCGATAGCAAACATGCAGACAGAGACAGAGACAAGGTCATGAACACAGCCCGGTAGGTCGAGACACAGACGCACATTTGACGTGTCTCAAATGTTCACTAGCTACATACTGTGTAGTATGTGTGCAGGGCTTTACTCAAGGACAGTAGCCAGTCAGTGGAAAGAGTAGCCACTTTGGAAGGGTCTTGAGTACTTGCGCATCCCCTGGAAAATAGGTGTCATCTTTCACATCCTCACCTTAATTATTGCCTATTTCAACGGGTTCGCCAAATTAATTTTAACACGTATTAAAGTTTGAAATTGAATATAAGGCTTGTGTGCTGTAGTATAATCTAGTCTATAAAAAGCAGCTCAATAATATTGAGCTGGGTTTTTATAATTAAATTATCAGAAGCATAAAAATGGCTGTATTGCAAAAAAAAAAGAAAAATAGAAGTTTGAAAGGAGGAAATATAGGTGATTCATTCAGTCATTCACCAAGCCCATATAGCACTCAGCCACTTCATTAAATCAGGTAGATGGCTCTAATGTTGTGGCTTTTGTGACTATTATTATGTTGGCCAGTAAGCAGCTCTAAGTGCCCTTTACTAGTGAAGGTGAATGTCTGAATTTTTAATGAAATTCTGCTCTACAAAAATACATGGAGTTTCTCAAACATTTGTATCTTGACCTTATTGTCGGTGTTCTTCTTCTACACACACACACACACACATACACAGGAATCCATATTGAAGCCTTAAACACACACCGTATAATTAAAGGGTGTCCCCAGGTTCTTCAGTCTCAGTCTTTCACAGTTTGCCTTCAGTCCGGCTGCTGCCCTGACCTTCACGGTCTAACATATTGCCTCAGAAAAATGGTTTCTTTTTGTTAGCTTTACTGTCAGATGAAATGTGGCGTGGACAAGATGTCTGAAATTGCACCACTCTCTGTTTTTCACTATGACACAGCGGATTTACCATAAAACACACATTCAGCTGTCATGCACTTGCTAAAAATCATTATTAAATGTGATATTTTCTTTGAATGCACTAAAAAAAAATGTATCAAAGACTGTGAATATATACTGTAACTGTTGTGACTGTTTGATTGTGTCGTCAGCTCGAGAGCATGTCAGTGTTTTCTCAGTCATACCTGGAAAATGGGCCTGGTTGGGATGAAATGAGCTTAGGTGAGGCAGCTGAGTTAATACAGAATGCTTTTGTTCATGGTGGGGTTGTACTGTCAAGAAAATAAGAGAGGGTAGAAAAGACTGCAAAATGTTTTTGTGGGACTACAGTGATCTTCACATACCAGAGAGGATGTCATTCTTCTTCATTTGCATCGTAAGCTTGCACAATGCACAATCTAGCTGATTTGACCACCAGGGCTGCTGTAGAAATAATGACAGTACACAGGAATAGTGTCAGCTGTAGCCTCCACAAAGAAAGGTCCTTGCCTAAGGTTACAGGGCTTACTCTAACCCTGGATTTCCACTGGACGCGGAACGGCCGCGGAATGGCAGCGGCGCGGTCGCAGTTGCAAATCGCTTCCATTCTAATCAATGAGAGTATTTCCACCAGACGCGCTGCGGAGCGTCTCAGCAGCGTCCCAGAAGCGGCTCGCCACGCCGCAGCGCTATCGATAGGAATCAGTACTATTTTTTCCGTTGCCGCTGCTGAACCTCGTAAATTTCAACGAAGCAGATCGCGCTAGACAGGAAGTCCGACACAGAATCAAAGTAAAACACTTCCGCCCCCCTTTCAAAATAAAACACAATACGCAGGTCATATAGCCTGTCACAACTTCACATCAACATTTACGTCGTGACCGCTGCTGCCAGGTAAACAGTCAATTAATCAGAGCGTCTCAGAGAGTCATAATGTACGATGAGAGACTGATTGTTGAAGTGGAGAAACATAAAATCATTTATGACACCAGATCAACAGTTCTTCCACGTCGGCGAATGAGAAGAAGCTGTGTTGTTGTTGTTTACTTTATACACACAGTCTATCCTCTATCGAGGTTGAAGCAGAACCGCACCGCTGCCGTTCCGCGGTCGTTCCGCGGCCAGTGGAAATCCGGGGTTAGGGTTACTCAAACAATTTTTTTTCAACTTCATTAATTTCTGAAACAGCGCGACTGACGAGAGCTTCAGTGAAGAGAGATTTTTATGTGCTCGTTTGCAGCAACTAGGAGGTTTTTGACCATAAAAAAACAAGTTAATGTATGTAACTGACATAGGGCCACTCTATGGGCGCTTTAAATAAAAACTTATGCTGTGTTCACACAATGTGGCGCAATTTTTTTACATACAAAGTCAATGCACAGACACGAGTAGATATGAATTTCACACCGGCCGAAAATGTTTGACTTTTGCAAATACGTGTCGACACGATGACGCAATGAAGGAATCAGCGATGAGATTCTCCTGATGACGTCACGTACATGCTGACGGCCACACTTAGAAGGAGAAAATTATCATTTCTGTGTCTGGGCACCCGGCAATCGACGACTCAAGTTGCTATATGTACCGTGACAAAAACAAAACGGAGAGTGCGTGACAAAGCGATGATGCCAGCCGTTGGGGGGTTAGGTCAACCGACCGATGATGGATGTTTCACAAAAAAGCATTCATCCCACGGCGCAATTTATGCAAATGGAGTGATGAAAATTCGGGTTTGGTGTGAATGCAGGTAATAATTTGGTTCTGAAGAAGGAAGAGGTGCATGAAACTACAGATAAATGTGTTTTCATTGTACAATCAACTGGAGTTATGAATCCTTGTTTCTATGATCTTCAACAACATTGGTTCCTGTCCAACTGGGTCCTCTGTGCAAGTACAGTAGCCTGTAAAGGCCCATAAAGGACAAACAGTTACTGTGACATCTTCACACAGCCCTAACACCATAGACAGCGTTTGTGTGTTTAAGTGCTGTCATCGGTTTGAACAGGGCTTAACTAATTGGATCATGATACTGACCAGGCTGACAGAGTTCTGAAGTGTCTCTCATCAGTAATCAGCATTTTTATATGGCGCTTCGTAAAACATCGCGAGCTGGGTATCCAAGTGTGTGTATTTGGAAAGTGGTGGAGAAGAAAGCGGAATACAGATATACTAATATTGAGTGGCACTTCGCATGGATTGACTGACATTTTAATCGCACATAAACAGAGCTTCCCCTCGGAGATCACATCAGTCACAGAGCACATAACTTTGAATATGATTCTCCTCTAAAGCAGACGCTCCTGTTTGCAATTTGTTTTAATATGAGTTTCAAATGCATGATCAAAGAGCCCTTTGAAGTTTGTTCAAGTAATAAGTGTGATTGGGGATAGGACAAGGACATGTGTGGAGAGGAGAGTGTGTGTGTGTGTGTGTGCATGACAGTGCTGAGTGTGATGGTGGTGGTGGTGGTTTGATTGCGTGCATGTTATTATAACGCCAGAGTCGATGCTTGTATTTAGTATTCATCGCAAGGTGAATCTCTGAATCATTTCTTCAGATTAGTGGACTTGGTTAAGTCTCATTATATTTAATCAAGGTCAGATGCTGTGAGAGCTTCCCTAACTTTCTCAGCTATATTGATCCTCAGAGTTGTGCGCGTGTGTGTGTGTGTGTGTGTGTGTGTGTGCATGTAGCACAATGTGTTTGTATAACTTTAACCTTGACAATGAGATCAATTTATATATGTAAATGTATATGTACGGTACATGTATATATATGGCTTTGTTGTTTGAGTCAAATTCATATTAAAGTGTTATTCAATTTTGTTTATTATAGTGCTGTCAAACGATTCAAATATTTAATCGCATTGATGTCATAGTTAAGATACGCACATATGTGTCTATTCTGAATGTCCCTTGATTTCTTTTTGAACCATTATTTTCCTCATTTTAATACTCTTATTGGGGCAGCTGTGGCCTAGTGGTTAGGGCTTAGAGCTCGAGACCGGAAGGTAGCCGGTTCAATCCCCGACCAGTCCGCAGCTGAAGTGCTGTTGAGCAAGGCACTTAACCCCCTCACTGCTCCCCGAGCGCCGCTCACTGGCATGGCAGCTCACTGCGCTGGGTTAGCATGTTCTCCACCTCACTGTGTGCTGTGTGTGTTCACTAACTCACTGCAGAATTGAATTTCCCCTTGCGGGACTTAAAGGGTTCTTAATCTTAATCTTATCAACATAGAGAAGTGGATTGGCTTGCTTTGTGTAAATGTTATTTGCATATTTTGGCATATACTGTAGTCTAGGGCTGAACAATTAATCGAAATTTATCTAAATTGCAATACAGCTTACTGCAATTTCAAGACACAATATTTATAATATAATATTTGTTCAAGCCAAAATCTAATTTTAGATGAATTATTATAACACATCTTATTCTTCAGACTGAACCACCCTGTCAGACACAAACTAATCTATGTTACAGGCTAAACCTGGTGTGTGTAATGTGTGTGTGTGAGGAGCTGTGTATGTGTGTGCTCTGGTCTAGCTAGATCCGGTGTGGTGTTGTAGTTGTTCTAAAGTTACTAGTTGAGGCAACAGCATGTGAAAAAAAACTACAAAGTTTGCTCGGCCAAAAAGAGCGTTAATCGCGCGATAAAAAAAATTCACGCCGTTAAAATGGGTTCATGTTAATGCGTTAATTAACGCGTTTAACTGACAGCCCTAGTTTATTATAAATATACATATCTCATATGGATGCAATACAATTCAAAAATATTTATATGGAAGCCACTGCAACTATCTAGCCTGTTTCGATGCCTTTCTGTTACTGCTTATCCCTTTAATTGGACCAGACCTTCTGTTCTATTCTTTCCTCTTTTCCGGTTAATTTCACACTGGGTTTCATAATTTTTTCATCTGTGCCCCCGCTAAAGTCCTCTCTCGACCAGCCCGCCATCCTGTCCCACATCCTCTTCTCTGTCCTCTTGGTCTGTCCTCCTGTATGGTGTCCTGGTTCTGAGATTTGAGTAAAGTTAAAGTAACACCTTTGATTACATTGATTTTCCTGGGAGGGGATCGATGGGCTGATCCTCGAGACCCTCTGCTCAACTGCTGATTAACTATGGACCTCCGATGGCGCTGCTGAAACCACACGCATGCGCGCGCAAACACACACTTGGGCTCTTCAGGAGCCGTCTGTAATTACAAGTCTGAAAATGAATCTGGGCCTTGAGGGAGTCGTGGAGCAAATACTTGATCAGATGAGTGGTCGTTGATGCATGACAGAGTGTATATGTCTGCACACGGTGTTCTCACAGTGCAGACATCTTCCCTTAGTAGTAGTGATGGGGTGGAAAATGAGTCATATAGGAAGCATCAAAAATCTTTGGCCCCATTCAGACCTGGTAATAACATCTGTCCTGAGCGATCGCACAACAAGTGGACAGTATTACTTGTACCCTAGACGCATCTCCTGTGACCACATACGATCAGATACGACTACAATACACACTATACAATGATACTATGTCTGTTTGTGAAAACAAAACATTAAATAGTCTAACTGTACAGATATGCCTGCTATCGTTTAGTTTGTGTCTGTGTCAGCATAAGTGACTGTGTGCAGCAGTACTACTCACACTGCTGTAACATGAAATAAGATTTTAACCATTGAAACAGAAATCTTGTTGTGATCAGTATTAATAATGTGTCAATAAATTAACGCATGGGCACTGATTTATGTAAAAATAAATATATATATATCAATGCACTGTGGAACTGCAGTCAGTCAGATTAGAGTATGTCAGTTCACGAGGGGAGCTATTGTGCTATTGTATAAAAGTACAGTCATCCACTTTGTTCCTTGAGACCTACTGAGAAGTAAGAATAATACAAGACTGTTGGTTGCAAAAATGGAAATCTATAGGAAAAAGAGCCTCAGTAAACATTTTTTTTTTACAAGAAATTAATGCTCTCAATCACTAGTTTTGGTCTTTTCCAACAGAAAATTAAGTACTTTATTGTAAATTATGTCAGTATTAAGTACAGAACATATGATGGGAAACCACTGTTATGAACTGCTTGCATTTTCTAAAAGGTGCCTAGTCGCAGGTGATGTCTATGAATTGACAGTTACAGAACCTCAATATGGCGCCAGTCAAAACACAAATCTTGTGGCTTCTAAATGGGAGTTCAGATTCTTATGCGTGACATCATGACCGGTTGCCACTTGGATACAACTTAATGAATACTGATGTGTTTAATACTTTTTACTGATCATGTAATTTGATTTTTGTTTCCAAGTTACCAAACACTAATGTGAAGAGTTCAAACTTGTGTCATTACACCCAATGACGCTAATTTATCGAGTTCTTGCTTCGTGTTTACTTTGTAGCTGTGGTTAATGAAGCTTATATGAAGTCACTATTGACTTCTTCACTTTCTTTTGCAAGTGGTCATTCGTACACTTCTGTGAAGGAAATAAAACATTATTCTGTTACTAAAAAATCTGGAGAGTCACGACCAGCAGTGACCATGAAATAAGTCTTTAAAAAAAAGCCAGCTGTTGCTGTAAAGCCAGCTGCCCTTTGGTGACATATAAATATATATAAATATGGAACATGAACTTCTACCTCTATGCCCCTGGTCACTGCCACCTGCTCCTGCGTAGTGATGCCCTTGTTTGTGTGGGACAGTAGTCAGGTCAGCATAATTACTGCATGGAAGCAGTAGGTTTTTGTAAGTTCATTATTTTGGAATATGAACGGAAAGGATCCAGTCAGTTGTATTTTCAGACAGCTTCAATTTCATGCTTGAGGCAGCTGCAGCGCAAAGTGTAATTTCCCAGGTGGCCTCTCTCTCTCTCTCCCTCTCCCTCTCTCTCTCTCTCTCTCTCTCTCTCTCTCTCTCAGTGACCCCGGTAGCTGAAGAGACACAGAAGTAACTAACACGCACACTTTTACACAATAGCATTTTCACACAGATGTTCATGCTAACTGGAAAAATAAATAAATATTCTCATACAAGTAGTGGGTTTGGTTGTCTGCATGTGTGTGTGTGTGTGTTCTTGTACTTGTGGCATACTGAGGACCAGTGAGGGTTTTTAACCAACAAAGTGAGGTCATTTCTACGGAGTGAGGACATTTTGGCCAGTCCTCACTTTGTTTTCTTTGAAATCACTTCCTTAGGTTGCTATAACATGCTATACTCAACTTTTATGTCAAATTTTGGACAATTTTTTTTCAAATTTTGGTCGACATAGTACAGTATAATGTTTTTGTCAAATTTTGGACCAGAAATTTTGGGTAATTTTTTTTTTTCAAATTTTGGGTAAACATTTTTTTTCAAATTTTGGGTAAAACATTTTTTTTTAATTTTGGGTAAAGAAACATTTTTTAATTTTGGGTAAAGAAACATTTTTAAATTTTGGGTAAACATTTTTTTTCAAATTTTGGTCGACATAGTATAGTATGACGTTTTTGTCAATTTTGGACCAAAAATTTTGGGTAATTTTTTTTTTTTAATTTTGGACGACAGCATAGTATGACATTTTGGTCAAATTTTGGTCAAATTGTTTTTTTGTCCAATTTTGGTCGACATAGTATGATGTTTTTGTCAAATTTTGGACCAAAAATTACAACAACAAAAAAAATCATTAATTGTTAATGGCGAAGATTCGGGATGGTGCTTTGCTTAGGCTGTCCAAATAAACTGAAGTCAATGCATAATCCTAAGAAGCATAGTTGTGCAAACCTCTGTGTTTTTGCATGTGAAATCAGCTACTTTTAATATGACTTATAAAGACACCCAAGTACTAAAAGGTCATCTCTCTCTCTCCTGCTCTTTGTGCATTCCCCTCCCTTCTCATATGGTAAGCCCCATCATCTCAGGCCCTCGTGTTCATGTTTCTGCTTAGCTGACTGATTCTTACAGTATGGCATCTTATTATTCAGACATGTCTTTACCGGGATTTATGCAAGTAATAAGTCAAAGTGTATTGATTCAGAGGATACAGAGCGTCCTTAACACAACACCAAATTGCATGGAATTTCCCCTGACAGTAAAATTCACAGCATTAGCTGTCATGCGGTCATCATTATGCAATAATGACATCCCTGAAGCTAAGGCTTATGGGGAACCTTGAGTGAAGTACACGATTCATGAGAAACTTTTAAAAAGCATTTACTGATCAAAGTGTGTAAACGGTCATTAGAGAGAACCGACTTACGCAGAGAAAATCTCATATAGCTTCAGTCGTGCTGTTCATTGAATGAGCCACTTCTAGGCAGATATTCTTATTTTTAAGTTATAATTAGATTTCACCTTGTTTCAAAGTAAGTTACCTTTAAATTTGTAGTGGGATCATGAGAGCACGAGAACAAGTTTCTTCTTGAAATCAGAATTGCATGAAGTCAGAGAAACACAACAGGTGTTGAGGCTTTGAAGTTGAAACAGCGACGGCTCTCCTGCTTCCTTGTTTACTCTGAACAGTACATGGCAATCAGAGAAAACCACCCACGCAGCAACAGCCACCGTGTGATTATTTTGTCAATTCCATTCTTCCCTTCAATTAGTGACCCCCAGTGTTTGAGTGGTTAGAATTAATCAGCAGTCAATAGCTGATGGGATTGCATTTGCTGTTTGTAAAGACCTGTGGATCATAAATCAGTAAATCATCCCTGTGTGGCAATATTAAAGGATACTCTTCACTTCTGTAAGCTCACACTTTCTCCACTCATTTTATCTTTTAAAGCGGACTTCGACCGGAGGTTACAATTAACGCTGTTTTTAGTGTGTATCTGCGTCATTACCTTGTTTACGAAGTCCTGAAGGTTCTAAACAAACAGTTCAGCCACTGCTGAGAACGCTGTGTTAAATTGTAATCTCGGGCTCAGCGAGATCTCTGAAAAAACCTGGTCCGGTTACGTAAACACCGGTTCTCCTGAACAGCAGATCGTCCTGCTCCGGGCACTAGTCCGATCCGGTTGCGTACATTGAACCGCAGAAGAAGAATAACGTCGGTTGTGGAGGTGTTTCACGAGCGACAGTGTCTTCTGACTCTGGGTCTGACTCCGGATCAAAGTCATAAAAGGGACTGCGGCGGGGAGTCGTGACAAAACTATTTTTAAACATTGTTAAAACAATGTTTTGATAATAAGTAGCAGTGCATCCACCGTTCCAGAGGGGGGAGCTGTGCTTCTGAGAGCATGTGTGCTGAATATGTCACTTCCGGGTACTGGCCAATCACAAGACATTTGGGAAGGCTCTGAAACATTGCGGCTGACTAGAGAAAGAGAAAAGAGAGATTTCTATCGGCTCATTTACAGCAACTAGGATGTTTTTGACCATAAAAACAAGTTAATGTATCTAAGTAGACCTCCATAACTAACATTATGTGCAACAGGACCACTCTATGTGACCTTTAAGGAAATCCTCCTGGACAACAGATGTACATACAAAAGTAGACTAAGGAGAAGTGCAACTTAAACAGTTTATTTGGTCGACCAGCAGCCAGAGAGGGAAACAGATCCACTAATGAAGGCTGTGGTCAGGATATGCAAAACAAAAATGTGTCACTTCTCTGTATGCACATTCATATGGCCCTGTTATCTTATCTAGTATCAGTTGCACCTACATTTGACAAAACTGAGAGGTTTACTTTCAGACTCCTCATAGGTCAGTATTTCAAATAATATTAACTAAAATCGGAAAAGGCAAAGAGATTAAAGTAATGCTGTTATCTCCATGACAAACACACTGAAATCATTCTGGTTCAGCATAAATTAACAGATGTTATTATTAAAAAAACAAACAAAAAAAAGAGAGTTGATGGAGGCAGTAGATTAGAGCTTATTTTGCATTTGGTTAACATGAAAATCATGTTCTATACAGATATTACTTGTAATACAAAAAGAGAGTTGGATTCCCCTGGTTTTTATAATTAAGAACTCGACACAGCTCATCCAGAAATGTGGACTGTAACGAAACCCTCTCCTTCTTCCATTTGCTGCTCTGCCTCTCCTGCTGCACCACTGCTGGTGGTGGTGTTCAATGTGTCGTCTGCTAAACAACTATAAGAGGGACCTGTTGGAAGAAAGTGGCAATTTCCTATTAGAGCACTGGTGTTGCGCTGTATTTCTTCCCCCTACGGCACTGACAGACACAGGGTCTCGACTGTGCTAATGGTTTCATGTTTAACAAGCCCCTTTTCTCTACTTCTCACTGCCTACAGCAAGAAAGCAATATGAAGACACTTAAAATGAGAAGAGGGAGGGAGCAGAATACAATGCAGCAGATTTTTATTTTTTATGATGCATTCAATCCAAAATCGGATTTGTGTTCTGAAGTTCATTGTGAGCTGCGAGGACTTTCATACAGAGTGTTTGCCTTTTCAAATCAGGTCCAATCACATAAATGTCTCTCTCTCCAACATTGTCCCACCCCTTCTCCCTACTTCAGGGCCACAATAATTGAAGAGCAGTGTTCCAGTGAAAACCACTAATCAACACTAACCTTAATTTAAAAATGTAATCTGATATTAACCACATACGCCCTTTTTGTAAATTGGATTTCACATTTGAAGGACAAGGGTGGTGGACTTGGCAAGTTGACAGCGTCGATAATGCAGGTCGTTCTTGGCCTCAAACTCCCAGCTCGGACTGATTTGCATTCAGCGCAGTTTTGGTCAGGTGACCTTAAAAAGACAACACGGAAAGAAGTATTCGCTGTTTTGTGTTTTAATTCAAGATCATATATTCAGATTTGGACTTTCACCTTGGCATCTTCCCCATCATATCAGATCATGTTTTATCAAAATCTAATTATATTATTGTATCATATGAGAGGTGACCTACTAAACATAAAAACACATAAGATTTAGTCCAATTTAAATAAATGAATACTGGTTTTATGGCGATATGGCTTATAATACACTGGGGGAAACCATGAAATCCTTACTTGTATGTGAACATATGACACATATACGCTGCAACAATGGACTAATGTATCCCGGCTATCATTCTACACGCTTGTACGCTTTGGTTGTGTTTACCCACAATGCCCTGCGTAATGCCTATGTTTTCGGCGGACCAGGGTTCGCTTCTTTGGTACGGATCAGAGTTCGGTTGCACGTTCACACCTCTCCAAACGAACCGGACTGTGAGCTAGAATTTGAATTATAAGGGCTGGTGTGAATACAACTTTATTTTTAAACAATCCGGACATTCAGTTTACAGTGATCCATGATGATGTGAATGATACGACAACTTCCTTACAAAAATGTCTACCCTGGACTGAGACGCACATACAATCTTTAACCTAAAAACACACACACAACCTTCCTCAATAAGCCTTTGAAAATGGGCCCGTTGCTTAAATCAAGGTTAATGAGCATCACCAGGACAATATGCCTCCCCCCGCAACTGATCAACTCATTAGACTTGCAAAATCCTTACAAGCCAAATAATTGTCTGATCCATACCTTCTCTCGTCTGGTATGAATCATTGATGCATATGAGCGCTCCGTGATGAGCTTTAGGCCTCGTGTCATTTGTCTATTCCAGTCTCCTCCTCTCCTTCATAGAGGTTACAATTATACTGCCCGAGAGGAATGTTTTCGCAATTTCCGGAAAGAGACCGACCCACAACTATAACGAGATTTCCTCTTATTTGAATTCAATTAGCAGAACTGAAGTCTTGGTTGTGTAGAAATCAAAGCCAGCCCACAAATGGATGACAGTGGAAACTGGGGGACATTTCTTGTACATAATGTAATGTTTTTATTTGTGCACTCGGTGTTGTTGAGTTGGTCTCCGTCAGATGTGATTGAGCCCAGTGACCAAATGAGCATTGTTTGTGTGTTTTTTGTGTAGAGCCTATACGAAACCCCAGTTTAATCAAGTGTTTCTTTGAGTGTCTACCTTTAATTATCTTGGTCTCAATTTGTCCTCTCATTGACGTTTTCCTTTCTGTGACCAATAGGCGACCACCTGCAACTCAATCCATTTTCCTTTTGCCGCTTTCTCCGATACAATACTGTCTCTTTCTTGCAAAGTCGATATACATCTCCATCCTGTATCTTCTTTCATCTGTTGTCTTTCAACCAAGTAAATCCACGTTAACCGCGGCATGTCGTTGTCTGGTGTACATTAAACTCAGACATAAGATGACTAAAACGTGTGTGAACTTATTGGATGATGTGCTAACATTGTTGCATATCAAGTACATGCAAGCGTTTCACCTGTTTTTACTACACAGAGTCGCCAAGTGATAAAGGTTTAGTGTTCTCAAGTAGGCACTTACCACTTTATGGAACTACCTAATGGCTGGAATTTGACTTTCATTATACTATTTTACAGACAATCAGCTGTTATGGACCCCCTGTTAGTTCAGAATTATTGATAAATATTTGATAAATATGTTTGTTTGTTTTATAAATTATTACATACAATAATTATTGTCAAATATTGTGTTATTCTAAAATTATAAACTGAAGATTCATGAATTCATTATTTCCTGCTTATCCTTTGAGGATGGAGGGCAAAGCTGGAGCCAATTCGATCTGACATATTACCTGAAAAATAGGGTAGAACCTGGACGGGGCCGTCAGCCGATCACACGGACGACCATTAACATATGTCACTCTGAAAAGAGAAAGTGTCTGTGCATAGTTTAGCGGGAACTATTAATGGCCTCATGTATTTCCCTTTGCTCTGGATAACATGAGGAGCAAATCAATAATCGCCGCCGAGCGGAGACATTTTTCACTCATATAATGTGAGGCATGATTCTCAGGTGTTTGCATAAAAAGCAAAGTACTTCATCAATCAGCGCTCTGCTGTCTGACGTGCGGGGGAATTCGGGAAATGCCTTTGAGCATTTCGAATTCATCCAGCTAGAATCCTGAGCGAGGAGATACAGAGTAAATCATCCATAAGCTCCATCCCTCCTCATTTGTCATGTGCCATATTATCACATGTACTCCGCCAATTTGCCTTTGTTTTGACATTGTGTCCCACGGTGACAGACTGTGACTTCAGCATGACTTATATCACCTCCTGACCTCAAATACACACCTCCATAATAAATAAATTATCTTAGCATTGGCCGTGTGTGGCTTGCGATCCCTCTGAATCAATCACCCTGGGATTCTAGTTTAGAAGCAAGACAGGCAGCTGAAGAGTGGACACGGTGCCAAATGACAATCCTCCAATATCCTCCCTCTTTGTGAAGGGAAATTAAGAAGACAGTTAATCAAAAAGTTAATTAGCATACAAGGAGTCCACCTCTATACCTCGCTCATAATACACACTTAAGCAGACCATGCAAAGCAAATAATTCTGTACCACTTCTGGTTGTGGTCTTTAAATCATGAAGCTGCATCTCCCCTTAAAACTAACAACGTTAGAAAGAAAAATTAGCCCCAAGATATACAAACTAATTAAACCTCTTATGAGCGCCATGATATTCTGGATTTATTTTGATTTTATGGCTGTAGAATTTAATTGAAAAATGTTAATTGAGTGAGTGCTTCTGCCACTTTTTTTTTCCCTAAGATAACTTTCACTTTCGATATCTGGCAGTTCTGGCATCCATTTAGGAGTTACAGTTACAGAGGAGCTGACATCACAAACATGGTAAACGCTGGTAAATCTTGTCTCGTCTTGTCATTGGACGGTCGTTCCGCCGAAGTCATGAGGGCTACAGTAATGACAAGTATGGCCGCAAAGCTCTACGGCTCTGACACTGGGCGAAAGGCAGGGTCACACCCTGGACAGATCGCCAATCCATATTTATTTTATTTTTTTTCTAGATATCACAAACAGTCAAGGAGTTATTGTAATAAGAAGTATGCATGCCAAATCCTGTCAGCGACAACAGGATGGTAACAGAAGGGTAAACATGTTACATGTTAGAACATTTTTTTAATTTTTAATTTTGTTTCACTTCAAGTGCAGGTAAAGTGATAAAAAATATAATCTGATTTTGTCATCCTATAGTAAAATGTGTTTCCAAACTTTCCAACTTTCTAAATTTTAATGATTAGGTTTTACGTCATGTTATATAGGTTTAGGTGACATACCCTAAACCTAATTCAAACCCTAACCCTAAAACCAGGTCTAGCGCGGTGCGTTGGGAGCCAGTGGTAGATTGTGCGATAATCTCGAAAGAACGCGAGATCCCGCGATAGACTGTGTGTATAAAGGAAACAACAACAACGCAGCTTCTTTCATTCTCCGATGTGGAAGAACTGTTGATCTGTTGTCATAAATGATTTTATGTTTCTCCACTTCAACAATCAGTCTCTCGTCGTACATTATGACTCTCCAAGACGCTCTGATTAATTGACTGTTGACCTGGCATCACCGATCACGACGTAATGTTGATGTGAAGTTGTGACGGGCTATATGACCTGCGTATTGTGTATTATTTTGAAAGGGGGGCGGAAGTGTTTTACTTTGAGTCTGTGTCGGACCTCTTGTCTGGTGCGATCTGCTCTGTTGAAATTTACGCGGGTTCAGCAGCCGCAACGGCAAAAATAGTACCGCTACCTATCGATAGCGCTTCGGCGCGGCGAGCTGCTTCTGGGAGGTGCCGCATCGTGTCTGGTGGAAATGCTCTCATTGATTTAGAATGGAAGCTATTTGCGACGGCGACCCGCACCGCTGACGTGCCGCGGCTGTAATGCGTCCAGTGGAAATCCGGGGTTATTCCTCAAAAAGCCTGATAAATTTGTGTGGACCAGCCATAATAATGTCCTCACTTTTTTTTTTTAACATATAGAAGTGACATCTTACCCTTTTGGTGGCAGTTTAACGACATACTGTCCACAAACTTGGAGCTGGTTTAGCTTCAGTCCTCACCTCACTCTCTCCTCTTTCTTTATCCGCGGTACCTGCAGCCTCACAACAGGAGTCTGCTCTTTCTTTCTGTCTTTTCTTCTGCACTTCATTTCCTCATATCCAAGAATTCTAAATACATTGCCATAGTATAGCATGTGTGTTTTGTGGGATAAAGACATTTCGGCGATGTAGCAAACCAAAGGGAGTAGTGTAGGGACTTTGTGAGTGAACAGGGAAAAACGTTGAGTGGTTTTATATCATTAAAAATTTGAAGGAGGAGTTATGCTAAATATGGCTTTAGTGCATCAAGTGCCATCATTTTAGATATGCTTAGACATCCCTGAGCAGAACACTGGAGAGAAACTCTTTTACTTCTCTCTTACTTATTTAAACGTAATTCATTTCTCCAAAAATACCTGACCTGGACCCCATTCAATGTCATCTTGTGTTGGTTTCCTTTTTGCCTTACAACACAACCCTCTTTTAATGCAATATGCATAAGATTATGCGGTTGTTCAACAAATACTGTTTTAGCAACAGTGGTGCAGAATTTAGCTGTGTTGCTCAGGTTCATTGCAAACTTTGCAGCATTGCATCGGCAAAGTATTCCCTGGTTTTTTTTGGGTTGTTAACTGATCATCAGCCACTATAGCGACCATGCTGTATGTGTGTCAATATTATTTCCTGTGTGGACTAGAATTCCATAAATGTGAGGTTAAAACACGGGGTTATGCCCTGCCACGTGCTTATAGGCAAATTACTGCTAACTCAGACCCACTGTGAAATAAGTATAGGTTTATTCAGTGGGATGAATCTGCCACTACATGCGGTTTACAGAGATGGATGGAGGTTGAGGGTTAAGGTCTGACCTTGTAATTCGTCCCATTTGCTTTATATTGATGAACTCTGGATGTATTCACTGACCACACAATTTTTGTTGACCCCTTTTTACACAATTTGATTATCCACGAGCCCACCTGGGAGCCTCCTTAACCAGCCACCATCTTTCCCCCCGCTCTCCACCAAGCAGCTCCAGTGGAGCATGACGACATTGCATCAGTTCCTCGGCAGTTGTTTGCTGTAGGCCTTGGCAGTATGCAAGCTAGCTGGCTGCTAATACCCCAGTGTTTGTCTCTGTGCCACGGGAGTTTTATAGACCATGAAACATTCATTCAGTGCAAAGTATAGAGAATTGTGAATTCATTTAATGTCTTTGTCTGGCAGCTGCGAAAAATAATTTATACCCATATGCCATACATCTTTGTGAGAACATTTTCGGTGCACAATGTGTTTTATTTCACCATGTGCATTCGCCTGTCTACATTGATAAAAGTAAATATCACACAAAAATACACATAATCTATATCTGTCTGTTTGTCTTATCTAAATGTTTATGAAAAGTTGCAACGTTCACATACTTTTCTACAGTAGGAGTCCAATATTGCACTTGGCTTGGAATATGACAGCAGTCAGCGATATCTCTGCCCATAGCTCACTGTCAATAAGTCCATCAATGCTCCTCAGCACCAGCTCTGCTGCTGGAAACACATGTCAGCACTTAGTGAGAGGGCAATACTTCTGACTCCTTTTACAAGTCTGACAAAACTGTGGCTGCAACATGCACCTTTGGATAGAAATAACTTGAATAAATGATTAGTTATTTCTATTGTATTACATGCTCATTTTCAGTAGCTGGCTGATTTTGATAATTGCATATTATTTGTCAAACACATAGCAAATTGGAAGAGTCCTTTCTATGTCTTTGTCTGTATTCATTTCATTGGTAGGCGATCCATGACCTTCTTGACAAGGGAAGTATCACTTTAACATCTTCTGTAGTTAACTGAATGTGACTGGTCTTGGATGAGTTAACGTTTATCTCTCATCCAAGAGACTTCTTCAGTTCTGCCCAACCTTAAAAGAATGTATTGGCCAAAGGGCTAAACTTTGTAGTTCCCCATGAAACAGATCCCAGTGATGTCACAGCCACAGAATCAGTGAACAAGTGCTTGACCAACACAGAGCCAGACCATCTAAGACTTTGAGTATCACCCTGTCTCGTGTCAAAGCACCTCCCTCAAATCTCTTAACGAAAGAGGCGAAGGTGATTAGATCTCTACAGAAAGACCTCAGATGACCATATACCAAGTCCAGTCGCCTGCAGCTGTAACTACAGAGGATGTGACCTGGATGTCTGAGAACCTACACAGGCATCAGTTTAACACGTAATGGTGGCTGGGCCTCATGCTTAGAGCAGTGTGATTAGCTAGAGCAGCGGTCCTCAACCTTTTTTTGCGCCACGGACTAGTTTCATGCAAAACAATAATTTTCACGGACTGGTATATAAACTACGGAAGCGTATTGCATTCACTTGAAAAAAAAAAAAAATCCTGTTTTTCTCACTAATTAATTTTCGGTTTGATTTTTTGAATATTTGTTTTTTCTGTTTTTCTGTCTAATTTTTTCCTGTTTTTCTGAGTAATTTTTTTTTCTGTTTTTCTGAGTAATTTTTTTTTCTGTTTTTCGTGCAAATCTTTTTTCCCTGTTTTTCAGGGAACTCTCGCGAGAACCTCCAACCTGCAAGTGACTCCCATACACCCATGGATATACATCCATGCATACACATATGGTGACTCCTTCCCGCACATACAGTACATGCCTCATAAATGATCTACCGTAGCGGGTCAATTAAAGTAAGGCGTGTAATTAGTTACACACAGGCTAAGAGAAAGATTGGTATGTCTAGCAGATCTGAATGGGCTTTCCTTCTGAACAACCGCAAAGTCCTCAGGTGCCTGCGTAAAGTCGACAAACTAATGATAATACCATCTATGTGACTTAAAGACAGGACTATCTCCCAGTGTCTTAAACCCAGATCAAAGTAAAACTTGATTAAACTAAACAAGCCCTCCATGTTGTTATAAATCGAACTCTCAATAAAGGAGTGAATGTGTTTATTATTTCAAATGCTCTCTAAACTCAGAAAAAAATTACTCTGTAAAACGGGAAAAAAATTACTCCGAAAAACAGGAAAAAATTATTTTTTCAAGTGAATGCAATACGCTTCCGTAATAACCAACTAAAACAAAATGCATAAAAATACAACTCAACATCATCACGCTAAACTAGTGGTTTTCTTGGAAGACAGAGGCTCTTCTTCTGTCTCCTCCTTGGGCCCTTTTCCCTTTACAAAGAGGCTCTCCAGACGCTTTCTTTTTCACTTTTGCTAGCTTGTAAGTAAAATTCTTGACATACCGTATCACATGACCGAGACAAAATAAAAGCTCTTTCAGACTGATAAATATTAAAATATCTTTCTGTTGGCCCGGTAGTTGAGGACCTCAGGGCTAGATTATTTGGTTAGCACTCTGCTGCCTCTGCAGCAAGAAAACCCAAGTTTGTGACCCAGTCAGAACAAGGACCTTTATGCTACATGAGTTTGCATGTTTTCCCCGTGTGCGTGGGTTTTCCAGTCCAACCCACAGGCCTCAAATGGTCAGTTAGATAAATGACATTGTTTTAACCCAGCTGTCAATCATACAGTTAGTGGTTTGACAGTAGCCCCGGGACACTGCTGACCCACTCAAAAACATGCATGCTTATATAAAATGGATTGTGAAAGATGGGATGAAATGGTGTGTCGTGCAGGGCCTACATTTAAATCGCTTAAAATGCCTATAGATGTCAAACAATTTATTATACCCTTCATCCTCATTTGAGCATATACTCTCACCTCCCACTGGTATTCATATTTACAACAACACTTCACCAGATTGCAGACACATCTGCATTTTTGTGAATCTTGGACACAAGTACAGAGACACACACACACTTTTTTATGCACATAGTCCATTCAGTTCCCTTGGAAGCAATAACCAGACTGTGCTGATATGGTGCTTGCGCATTCACTCTCTTAAAGGGGATTTGCAGGAGGCCTTTATTCTTCCAAGACCCAGGGAAACCTCATTTAGAGGAGACACTTTGAAAAGATGCTCACACAAGAGCTTAATATTCGGTAGGTGGAAGAGTCGTGGGAGGCATGGAAAGTACGTGTGTGTAACACACACGTAAACACACTGGAACACTGGCTGACTGGTTGGTAGAGAAGCTTGTTGGTGGTCAGATATGTGTAATTGGTGGATTTTCACGATGACTCGGCCGTGCACTGCGACCTGGGGCAAGATTACAGATGACGTGTACCGGTGTGCGTGCGTACGTGCATGCTTGCACAGAGGTTTTCTGTGATTGGCTAGGGGGTTAGCAGGGGTTTGCTGTGTGTAGTGTATACATTTGATGGATTGAACAGCTGTATTTTTCCTCCCTCTACTAACCCCAGGAGCTACACATGTAGGAACAATGGCCTTTTCTGCTGTAATGGGCTTTTACCTTAAAGGTACAATATGTAGTATTTATGGGTTTATATAACCCAAAATCCACTTTTTTATACATATTATGTGCTCCTGCATTGTCTAGTCGCTGTATAATAGTTTTTGTTTCATTTTCGTAGTGTTTCAAAAAGTCATGTTAAATAACATGACAGTGGACCGCGGTTGCATAGCCACTGTTAGCAGCGAGACGCCATGTTTCTACCGGAGCCTGTAAGGACAAACGCGAGAGAACAAAACAAGCGTCTTTTTACTTGTAGCGGAAGTCCCGCCTCCTCTCTCTCCGCTTCGTCTGCTACGGCCGCGGTAGCTCGCCCTCTCCCTCGCCTCACGAACCTCATCTGCTGACACGGAGAAAGACGACGAAGACGACATTTGACCAGCTGCGGATACCGTAGCGCTCAGGGAAGGGAGGGGGTGAGCAGAGCAGCAGGTCTTTGTTGTAAATTTCAGCCTCTGCTCTAGATGGCACTATAAACTACTTATTTCCCCTTTAAGGGACCACTTTCACACTGTGTGTGTGTTCTTGTATTTGTTACTATGGCTATTAAAGATTTGAATGTGGTTAGATCCAGGTTTATTTCTTTAGGCTGTCTAAAATAATGGAAGCCAATGTCGAGACCCTGAAAGAATATCTGTGCGTGTGCTATTTTTTTTATTGAAAAATATGTATTTTATTGTATTTAAATTGTTTAAATATGTCCATCAGAAAATAAATCAGAAACATTAATTTAATTAGAGTGCTCGGGAAAATGGTTGGAATTGTTCATTGACTGTCAAAATAGTGCTCTAATGTGTTTCACTCTTTCCTTTATGTGCGTATCCTGGCACAGTTAAGTGATGGTTAATTAGAACCGATGTTTTCATTACTGATTTTATTTTGTCAGCTTAATTCACCCACCAAGCAAATCTGCAATAGCTTCTTTTGCTGAGTTGTGTTACTTTTCATTACCCTGAACCCTTTTTTTTTTTACATTATTGCCCAATCAAATCTTAATGTTTAATTAAAAAAGAAAAAGAAAAAGAAAAGAAGAAAAAAAAAAACAGATTAACCATTGCATTAATTAGTCGTAAGACAGTATAATGTTTAATGTGTCCTTGTCCCGATGAGGCAAGATACTTAACCCCAGACTGTTGAATGTACTTTTTTATCTAATCAGTGAGTGTGCAAAAGTGTTCTCATGGTGCTGGTCCTTATAGCTCAGATAAACTTGTTAGGGTTTGCTTCAGTAAGGGCATCCAGAAATTTAGTTAAAAAGTCCCACATTAACATCATAGATGGGACAAATCTACAGTGGTGACTCATGTGAGTGCAGCTAAAGCAGGACTGCTACGTCGACACACAAATGGAATTTGTTTTTCTCGTATTGTGCATTCTTTTTAACTGCGTGTGTGTGTGTGTGTGTGTGTGCCTTATGCAGTGCTCCTGCTTCTTTGTTCCCCTGTCGCTCTGTGTCTAGTTTAATTGCAGGCCTTTGAAGAGGAAATCGATTTGAGCAACAAGATAACTAAGTTATCAAACTGTTTCATTGACTGACTGTCCCTTCTCTCCATCTTTTTCATCCTCCCTATTTCTTTTCTCATTTTACTCCCGCTCTCTTTCCATCCTTCCTCGATCCTTCCTTCCATCCATTCCCCCAACTTTACCCTTCCATTTTTTCCCTTTACCCTTTCTTCAATCTGCGTTTTCTCTCTTCCTCCCTCCCTCCCTGTCTCCTATCTCCTCCTCTACACAACAGGCCGTCAGACCTGTCCACCAGAGAAGTTTGATTGCGGAGGGGCTGTCGGCAAATGTGTTTCGTTGTCATGGCGATGCGATGGAGAGAGGGACTGTGAAAACGGTGCAGATGAGGAGCAGTGTGCCGCAGGTAATTCCTCCTTTTTTTTTTGTTAAGTATTTCATGTGTCCGAGTGGTGTTAAATCAAAAACGGCCCGAGACATGGAATCTCTTCGAGTAATTACACCTCGTCAGTTTGTCCCCCTTTTTGTCTTCTTGGCTGAGAGTCATGACACAGATTTTGTGTGAAACGTCCTATCTTAGTTTGTTTTTTGGCAGCAGAGGATTATTAAAAATATTTCCAGTAAATGATCAGTTAATCCAGTATTCTCAGAGCAAAGTCCCCTCGTGCTACTCTTTGTTTACCACCTGTACAATCTTTGGAGTATCATCTCAACTAAATCTTACCATACATGTAATGTAAAATGTAATCTAAGGAAGAGTTCATAAAGTCATGAAGGCAGAGTGAGTAGTGCTCTGAATAACATACATAATTTTGCTCTGAAGCAAGTTATGAGACAGGAGCAAAAACGGTTAGTGATGTCAGAGGTCAGACCTGGAAATTGGAAAGTAACCTGATGATTAAAATGTTCTGTTAGTACTCAGGCACATGTGTTGCTGAGTGTTGGAAACTCGAGATCTCGATGAAAGAAAAATAAAAAAAATATTTTTTTGGAAGAAACTCGAGATCTCGACTTTGAAACTCGAGATCTCAAGTTTCTTTCGACTGCCAGCTGCTCAAACATTTTCAATTGCACCCTGTTCAGGGCTTCTTTGGTTCAGCACCGTGGACAGCGGTGAGAGAGAGAGAGTGATATGCTCCTCATTACCAGGAAGCATTTTGCTTATGCAAATAAATAAATCTGTTTAAACACAAACTAATTGTGTGAACTGAAAAGGAATGACAATTCTGCTTGCTTGCGTGCATGCAGGGGTCCTCCTTTGTGATAGCGGAGCGGAGAGCCAGCAGCTGGATTTTACAGCCTGGGTCAGTATTAGTAGTGTGTGTATAGGCAAACGATCAACAACCACAACGACTGTTATTCATTGCGTTATCACAAAATTACAATATTGAAAGTTGAAAGCGTGTTTCATTTGTCGTAGGCAGTGGCTATTACGTTTGTTGAAAATGTATTACGCTTGTGGGATTATTGCAACACAGGTATTAGGACAAACCAGCTGCCTGCTGCTTGCGTGCGGGGTGCTACGTACACTTGAGCGGGGCACATTGGCAAATTGAAAATATTCGAGTGGCTGGCAGTCAAAGAAACTGGAGATCTCGACTTTGAAACTCGAGATCTCGAGTTTCTTTTGACTCCCAGCCGCTTGAACATCTTCAATTTGCGCCCCCTGTTCAAGTGTACGTAGCACCCCGCACGCAAGCAGCAGGCAGCTGGTTTGTCCTGTTGTCATGGTGACCACTGTAGTCCAGAGGAAGTCCGGTCAGAGTTGCTGCAGCTCAACAGCATACTTGTTAAAACTTTACAACTTCGTTTATCTGTTTGTGTGTTTACAGATACGTGTGTGACGTGTACCTAAATAATAACTTATTTATGATAGATTATGATAAATTATCACAAAGTATCACCAAGTTAAGTTATCGCGCACCATGACGTGTCGGCCTTTTGCGCTCATGTGATCAGAACGCAGTTCAGTTGCAAGGCGCACGGTGAAGTTTCTCCATGCCATCTTGTCATCAACGCATATGTTGTACAGCACTGAGGTATTTATTGCAGCCAGGTTGAGGATATTGTAAAAAATGCCACTGGCCATCTGCGCACAGGTGCTTTGACGGAATACTTTCTCGCCATTTGATCCAGCACATCCACACCAAACTTGGTGCTGTTGTAATAGGTCACAGTTTCAGTGACATTTTTCTTTGTTCTGCCCTGATACGAGGTGAGTGATGCGCTGTCGGTTTTCAGCACCTGTGTTGTGAACAGCGACATTTGCGTCTTTGCGCGCTGGGGAAGCTCTCTTTCTTATTTTATTCACTGTGCCAAACAGGCTAGTTTTCTTGGCTTGTAAATTTTTTGCAAACTCAAGTGAAGTAAAAAAAAAAGTTATCTGTGGTGACGTTCCTGCCCTATTCTTTGATTGTGATAGTACCATTGTTTACTGATGCTTCTTACTTAGAATTTCATTTCATACCTGGATAATTACCTGAATTAGTTACAGTAGAAGCAGGAGTACGAGACAAGTTTTAGTTAAAAAGGGAGAATATGAATCGCTGTCAGAGCTGACATCAGACGATCCCACGGACCACTCACTCCCTGAAGATGCATCTCCGTCAGACTCAGCCTCATTCATGCTCTGAAGTAGAGCTAATGTTAATTTTGGGCAAACGTGATCTGTTTTCCTTCTCATAATGCCGTCCTTGCTGTTGCTGTTTTTATAATCAGCTGGTGGAAGCACTCCACAGAATGAGTTGTGCTAATTGTTGTGGAAAGCCTGTTATGTACGAGGAATGGGAATTGGTATTGGTCAGATACTTGTCTAAATTACTGGATCAGATATCAAACAGATAGAAATGTAAAAATCCAATACAATCTAAATATCCTATATCCTATATTGCATGCTTTACTATCCACAGACTGTAAAAATTTAATTAAAATCAGCAAAACCACTTTAGCTGAGTCATGTTTGGGCTGTTTATTTCTTCTTTATGGAGAACAATATTTGTATATATAATATTTACACACTAATATCGGTATTGGTAGATACTTGAGTTTTTTAAAATCGGACACAACAAAGTGGTCTCGTTCCATCCCTATTATTTACTGTATGTGTGTTTTTGTTCTTATGGTTGTTGTTGTTTTTTATGTTGTTATGCACAAGTTTGTGTTTTTTTGTGAATGAAGGCACATAAAGGTGTAAAGTCACGTATGTTATACACAATGTGTGCAAAACTGAGTGCAAAAGATGTTTTGGCACTCAGTGAGAGTCACATCTTGGGATTAGGTATATTATTAGTCATATAAATCATGTGTGGGTGTATTAGAGCTTGGTTATAGATGGGAAAAATCATACACTCACTCCTAAACCACACATTCATATACGCATACAATAAAGGAGAATTTTGTGGACACACATAATTTGTTGTTCTACTGCCACGCTGCAACACAAATAACCCATAACACACATTTCAAATGCCATAGAGTTTTGTTCAAATGATGCCTTTCAACCAAAACAGATCCATACAACATTGTTCGTTCTGTTGTGGTTCCAGAGATTCTGTAATAGTTCACTGTCAGGGTCTGTCGAGTACCTTTTGTAGAAAAGCTTCAAAATAGCTTTATGAACAAACCACAGACACACACACACACACAAACACCCACTCACATTGCTTTGAAATGCTCACACTTTTGTACACAAATGCCTTGTATATATTTTCTTTTGTCTTGTTCTATTCCACATCCTCGCAGATGGCATCAAAGCTGGAAAAAAAAAAAAAAAAAAAAAAACAGCATTGATTTCCATCAGTGAAAACATCTGGCCTCAGGCGTTATTGATTTTTAAACCTGTGACTGATGCATATACAACAACTCACACATGCACACACAGCATTATTTTCTGAAGTATATAGATTGCATGTCATACTGTATGTGCCCTTTATTAAACCTTCACTCCGATAGAAAACAAAACCATCAAAATGTGTTTGTGGAGTGATAAACATTTGTGTTTTGGACTTTCAGAGTGACCGTGTGTTAGCGGTCACTTTTAAAAGGGACAACTTTAGCATAAGGGGAGAAGGAATTAAGCTGGTGTTGTGTCTTCATATGGACGGTACTAATGTTATTGTTTGTGTACACGTCTTCTGTTTGTAAATGCACCCATTTTCAGGATGTTGCCTTCATGCGTCAGGTACTGTGACATTATAGTTTGCACAAAATGCATATTTGCACAGTGTGCATGCATGTGTGAGTATAGGCACGCACACAGCGACATACTCAGTGTTAGGTTATTTTTTTCGTACAAATAAGGCAACACCTAAAAGCAGAGTAAGAGTTCAACAACTCTCAGTCCATCCTTCAATCTATCTTCTACCGCTTTTTCCTCCACATGAGGGTTATAGAGGGCGCTGGAGCTGTTGAACCAAAGTGCTGCACAGTTATTTGAATACAATATAATCACACACAATATAATAATAAATAAAAAACAATAAAGGAATAGTGAGAGCTCAGTTTAAAACAAAAAATAAAATAAATAAAGGTTAAAGTCAATTAAGTTTTGACTTTTTCTTATTAAAATGAGTTTAATTTGTTTTTAGAGCAGGTTTGCTTGTTAATTAATTACTAAACTAATTAATTAGTTTGAGTAATTGACCCTGGACAGGTTACCAGTCCATGACGGTGCTTAAACAACTGTAGAGGAGTTCAATGAAAAGTACTAACATTCAAATTAAGATACATTGTTTGAGGTCCACATCATTTGACAACAACATCATCCTACTGTACACAGCTCGGAAGTTATTCGCATTTTCTAATACAAAAGTTTCAGAAAGCACACTTATCTCATTTTCTTCACGTGCACAAACTCAGGGGATGCAAATTTATCTCAATTCTTCTACATATCAAAAGTTCTGTTAAAGGTTTCTTGACAGGCAGCAGGGATCTTATATATCCACCTCTTGTTGTTTCTTCCTGGCTTTTTCTGAGAAAGTTCCCCCCCCCTCTGTGTTTCTTCACCTCACCATTTATCTTCTCTCTGTCTGTGAATTGTTAGTTTGTACACAGACTGATCACATTAGGGAGTTTGTGGCCTGGGCTGAATGAAAGCAGCAGTCACTGTTGATGTTCGTCATGTAACCTGAGCTGAGCTCTTGAAGCATAATCTGAATTGGGAACACTGCTCTTTTTTTGCCCCTCACAGGCGTCTGCACTTTTTAATTCACTTTTCAGTGTGTTTTGGCACACACACACACACATACACACACACACGGTTATCAGTGACTGTGTGTTCTGTACATTGCCTTTCATCGCTCTGAGCCTTTGTCATGAAAATAAGATGCTTTGCAATACTTCACAGAGGACTTGACGGTTATTGATTTCTTGTCTAAGACACATGCGTTATAATGACGTATAAGGACGATAGTAATGAATATTAAAGGAGTCATAATTATATCCTATTTCTCCAAGTTAACCTAGTTCCCTGGTGTCATAATGAACATGTCTGTGACATACTTTGGTCAAAATATCATAAGAATAAAGCACCACAACAGTTCAGTCACCCTGCCAAAACAGCCCTGTTCAGAACGCTCTGTTAAGTGGTATCTCTTTAGGTCAACCTTAAAAAAAAAAGTAAAACAAAACTTAAGGCACAGGAAATGACATCAGCCACAGAGTCTACTGGGAGCTAACAGCAGTTAGCATTTGGAAAAGTGATAATTAGCAGGCTCTAGCAGGCACATTGCCGTCATATATAACATGTATCCACTGGACAGATAAATCATCTGAGGCTGGAAGTTTGTGTAGAACTCTGTGCTGCACTGTGGAGCCAAGAATAGAGCTTTTCACGGACTTCTGGTTTTCGGATACCGTTGCCCTCGCCAGCACTCTTGCGTGTTTTACAGACAAAGCGAGAGTGCCACGAGACAACAATTCCAGGAATTTAGCACATTGCGACGTCCCAGTGAGCACTGAAGTCAACATCGCGTGTTTTATCTCCTGTACTTAGACTGAGGAGGACCACAAAAACATGAGTGAGTCATCTTTTTTCACACTTTGCCGACTGATATGGCCTCCAGAGTCCCAAATATAAGAATTTAAATTATTAAAAAGTTGATTTTGCACACTTTTCACAAAGCTAACAACATTTTTTAAGAAGCAAACAACACTGTATGTATTGAGCAAACAAAATAAACAGCAAACAATAAAATCAAGTAAAATATCGATTTAATCATTCAAAAATATTGTATTTTAGTTACACTTTTTGTTTGCTTTGATCAGAATTTTGTATTTCCGACTCTTTCACTCACATTTCTTTGCTCCACGGTTTTTATTTCTGCTCTTTTGCTGACTCACTAACTTGTTTCTTCACATACAAACACTTTATGTGTACAGACACACACACACTCCTACGCACACTGGAACTCGTTCCCAAAGTAAGACATCCAACAAAATTATTGTAAGTAACTAGTTTGTTGTTTGACTCCAAGCTCAAGAACTCGGTAGCCAATCAGCAGGCAGCTTCCTAAGGCCCGCTCATGGTCAGAATCGCAAACAAAAAAAGCACAGCGAAAGAACAAATGAGGGGCAAACAAAAAGTGTGTTTTCAAACAAATAAAATACAATATTTTTGAATGATTAAATCAATGCTTTATTTGCAGTTTGTGTATTTTGATATTGTGGTTCATTTTTGTTTGCTCAATCCATAAATTGTTCTCAATCGCCTCATGTTGTTTGATAATATCGACACAGATCTAATTCCATAAAGTTCATTAGGTGCTTCTTTATGGGATATAACAATAACACAAAATGTGTTGGATCGCTAATGAAAAATAACAAGAATCATTCTAAAAAAATCACTTTATTTGAGTTGACAAAGCACAACAGTTGAAGTGAAATGAAGAGTTAGAGCAAAACAAATGTTTATAAATGAGAAAACAAACATTTCATCACCCGCATGGACACATAAGAGGATTTACTGTATATCAGGCACCATAATCGAATTTCTTCCTCCCGTTCACTCTCTGAATGTATCTAAACAGAGGAGGTATATACAGAAAAAATCCAACTGACTCTCAGCATATGCAGCATTAACCTAATCAGGCCGACGCTGTTGCATTTATTACTGTTGGAAATGTGGAATGAGTGCAGATTACAAAGCACTATGTAACACAAGCAGCAGATAGTAGCTGTTGTTACTGTTAGAGTGACTTTGTTTTAGAAAATCAAAAAAGTTACGAGTACAAATAAATAAATATATATAATGTTGACATGTTGATGGATGCTTTCGTAAAGAGCAAATACGTTACGTTCAAGTGGCAGCGGGAGAAGTTCATACCACGCACAAACTCTCATTAATTTTGTCACCTTAACTTTTCCTGGTCACCGTCTTCCTCCGACTCCTGATCCCCCTCTCCCTTTTCCATCCATCACCCTCCCGCAGCAGCAAAAAATTGGAATACAGCGAAACGTTAATTAGAGATGCTAATTGAGCATATCCAAGTGCTGAATAAAACATGGATGCGGGAGGAGATGTTCTTTATTACGTTGAGAGTCTTTAATCTATGTTAATGTGGATTCCTGTTTATTCAGGCACACATCCACAGCTCGACGTGTGTGTGTGTGTACGCATGCTTCAGGAAGCGTGTGGGTTTGGTGTTTTTCATGAAGGATGGCGTCTCTGTCGTCTAATAGTGTGCATCTTTTTACCCTCTCACGTGAAGATTTAAAACAAAGCAATTAAAGTGTATTGTTTACCTGCCCAACACCAATCAGCTTTTAATTCATACAAATTGGACTGCGTAAGGGAAGGCGGCGTGTGCGCCTGTTTATGGAAGCAAATATTACATATGTCACGTTTGGCAATGAGAAATAAATTGACTGAATGAAATTGTCTGCATGCAGGGGAATTCAAGAGAAGCTGGAAAAAAAAAAAAAGCCTTTTGCTCTTTTCACATCAGCCTGTGCTGCTGTGTTACATTAACACAGACTGCTGCTGCTGCTGCTGCTGCTGCTGCTGGATCCATGTCAATGTTAGTTGGTATTTTATGACGGGGTAAAGAAGTATGTGTCGAGTGGTTTGTTTTTGTGTTTATTTACCTCTTCGGGACCTTTTCTGGCATGAATTCTGACCTTGTCAGGACCAGTGGTCCTCATGAAGACCTAAACCTGGTCCTAATGAGACAGAACTTAATTTCTGAGGATTTAAACTGTGTTATAGGTTAAGGTTTGGGTGACCCTTCATCGGGCAATCATTGAAACACTTGGAAATTCAAAATGTTCAACCCTAGATAGTTATATCAGGGCACTACTTTTGTGACATTTAAAAAAAACAAAACAAAAAACATAAAATTTTCATGTTGAAAAGCAATTGCAATGAAGTTATTCTTTATGGTTCCTCGCCAAACTAGGGTAAAACATTTCCTAAAGGTTGTATAAATATAAAGTATAAGAAAAACACACATATTCATAAAGGAAGGTTTATTTTCAGTGTAACCTTGTAACCCTAACCCACTGCTGATTGGTCCAATCACTGGTCACTGATTGGCTAAGAGAAGTCACATGATTTTTCCAAACTCACCGAGCCACACAGTGATGCCATTTTACAATTTTAAGGTCAGGGTTAAAAGGGAAATAAGTAGTTTATAGTGCCATCTAGAGGAGAGGCTGAAATTTACAACAAAGACCTGCTGCTCTGCTCACCCCCTCCCTTCCCTGAGCGCTACGGTATCCGCAGCTGGTCAAATGTCGTCCTCGTCGTCTTTCTCCGTGTCAGCAGATGAGGTTCGTGAGGCGAGGGAGAGGGCGAGCTACCGCGGCCGTAGCAGACGAAGCGGAGAGAGAGGAGGCGGGACTTCCGCTACAAGTAAAGAGACGCTTGATTTGTTCTCTCGGGTTTGTCCTTACAGGCTCCGGTAGAAACATGGCGTCTCGCTGCTAACGGTGGCCATGCAACCGCGGCCCACGACCGTGTTATTTTACATGACTTTTTGAAACACTACGAAAATGAAACAAAAACTATTATACAGCGACTAGACAATGCAGGAGCACATAATATGTATAACAAAGTGGATTTTGGGTTATATAAACCCATAAATACTACACATTGTCCCTTTAAGTCTTTGTTTATGCAGTGTGCGTAAGAGTGTGCGTGCGTGTGTGTGTGTGTGTCTGTACATGTATGTGTGTGTGTCTTCAGGTGTGAAGCAAAAGAGAGTGGGGTAAATAAAGCGTTTGTATGTGAAGAAAGAAGTTAGTCAGTCAGCTCAAGGGCAGTCTCCATGAACGAGACATCCAAAGTGAACACAGTGTGATAAACTGTACGCACGTGAACTGTAATTCACACACACCTATAAAACATCAGGCACATCATCAGGCGTCTGCACTCACAGGACGCATAAAGACTTTAGTTCAGTTTGCTTCGGGGCTACTGTAATTGTGACCTCCAGTATATTCCATTATTTGATAACAGATCAAAAAAGGACCAACAACAAGAGTCCGTCCACATAAAAAAAGTAGTCGTGTAAGAGTGTATGCGTGTGTTAATTTGTGTATTCTGTTGTGGTTGTAGTGTGTTTTCCCCTCTTTTATCTTGCCTCACCCACGCTTCTACTAGTATGAAAAAAAAGGTGACTACACAGGCAGAGATTGGTAGCCTCTTGTCTTAGAGTTTCTTCCCATTACTTTCCCGTCATTTATAATCCTTTGACTGCTCTCATTGTGTGTAGGTGTAATGTAATCGAGTGCCAGCGCACAAAGTAGGCTCACTGTGCAGCCAGAGGCAGGTGCACTGACTTCAGATGCGAGCATGGGCCGTTTTCTTCCATAGCTTTAGGGGGGGGGGGGGGGATTGCTCATTCCTCTTCCAACCTTTGTCCTCTTCCTTGTACATTACAAACACTCACATGCTCAATATCACACGGAGATGACAGTGAAACCTGCTGGAAAACACAAACAAACACAAAACTCTGTTTGTAACAGACCATAAAATAGAAGAAGTCAGAGAGGAAGGATGTGTTTGTCAGACCCAGCATTCTTTAAACATGTTCCTAAATCCTCGTCTGCTGGTTCAAAACTGTCCTTTCAGTCATTGAACTTGGTTGATATGAACTATCTGCCCTTTATTGTAAAATGTATATTTTCTCTTTTTCCAACACCTCTTATTAAAGTTTTTGTCAAAAAAGAAAGAGAGCAGGACATGAGAATAACTGCACATCTTGAGGAACAGACCCAGTAGTTACTTCTGAGATGATGACATAACTCCAGCACTCGAACCTCTGATTAACCTTCTATCTATAGACACTGTCTTTTAATAATCCACTGTGCGTTTCAGAACGTTACGTGGCTACATTGTTATTAACTAGCTCCAGCGCCGGCCCAAACATTTATGGGGCCCTAAGCTGAATTTGATTTGGAGGGGGCCCTCCCACCATCTAAAATGTGCCTCAATAAATTGCATTAACTATATTATAGCTGTGTTGTTTACTCCAAACCAGTCACTCTTGTTTTTGTTTTTGTTTTTTTCATTGGGGGGAGTAAAATCACATGGTCTACTTTTAATTTGCACTTTAATATTCATGTGTGGTACTACATTAAATGTTGTCCAAGGCAATAGTATGGAGAAGGAAATGTGGGTTTAGTTTTGGAGAGAGCAGCAGCTATGATAAAAGAAAGGGTTACGTGTTTATTGAGACTTAATCATCACACTTAATGACACTGACATATTTTCAGTGTGTTCAAAGATTTACCATTTGATAATTATCTTTGTGAATGCAATCATTCTCTAGACAGATGCTTTGTGTGTGTGTGTGTGTGTGTGTGTGTGTGTGTGTGTGTGTGTGTGTGTGTGTGTGTGTGTGTGTGTGTGTGTGTGTGTGTGTGTGTGTGTGTGTGTGTGTGTGTGTGTGTGCGCGTGCGTGCGTGCGTGTGTGTTCTTGTACTTGCGCCACAAGTGAGGACATTTTTACGGAGTGAGGACATTTTGGTCGGTCCTCACTTTGTTTTCATTGAAATCACTTCCTTAGGTTGCTATAACATGCTATACTCTGTTTGTCAAAAAAAAAAAAAATCAAATTTTGGACGACATAGTATATAGTATGACTTTTTTTCGTCAAATTTTGGACCAAACATTTTGCGTCAATTTTTTTTTCAAATTTTGGACCAAAAATTCTGCGTCAATTTTTTTTCCAATTTTTTGACCAAACATTTTGGGTCAATTTTTTTCTTCAAATTTTGGACCAAAAATTTAGCATCAATTTTTTTGTCATTTTTTTTTCAAATTTTGGACCAAACATTTTGGGTCCAATTTTTTTTCTTCAAATTTTGGACCAAAAATTTTGCGTCACATTTTTTGTCAAATTTTGGACCAAACATTTTGGGTCAATTTTTTTTTCAAATTTTGGATGACAGTATAGTATGAAGTTTTTGTCAAATTTTGGGTCCAATTTTTTTTTTAAATTTTGGACCAAACATTTTGGGTCACATTTTATATATAAGTAGATATTTGTAATTGTGTTGATTTATAAAGTGGAAATGCTGGTCCTCACTTTGTCAGCTCTTTTACCCGGTCCTCAGTATGCAGCAAGTACAAGAATGTGTGTGTGTGTGTGTGTGTGTGTGTGTGTGTGTGTGGGGGCCTGGGAGCGGGAGCTCCTGATATGAAGTGATGGCCATGTCACATTTTACACTTAATGGCTTAAGTCTTTGATATGAAATGCTCGTCTACAGTTTACGTCAACACACACAAGGACATCCATCACACACCACCTGCACAAACATACACAGACATTCAGTCCACTGTGTGACTGCTGTTAATATTCGAGTCTTAGCTGCTGTCAGATGGCACAGTGATTGAGCTATTGAAAAATCATTTTATATTCACTGTGCCACCTTTGTGTGTGTGTGTCTGTGTGTGTCTCCATAGTTCTAACATAGTCTTTCCCTCGTGTAAACCAATCAGATCGCATAGAGTTTGAGTCTCTCAGTGAAATGTGTGTCATTCTCCCTTCATTTAAGCTGCTATTTCACTGGAATTCCTCAGACGCTCCTGCCTCATGACACCAGGCTCTTCATTTCAGTGGCTGTTCACAATTTGACAATGTTTTTTGCTCTGTAACAGTCTATCCAGCACAGTTCAATAGTTGACCTTTTTTTGAAATGTTAAAGCCAATGTTGATAATTGCTTAGTTAATTGTTTAACCCTCCTATGACCGTCATGCTTATCAGGCTGCCTGGATTTGTTTTGATTTTATGGCTGTATTGTCAAAAATGTCAACGACAACTTTAACGTTCAATATATGGCAGTTATTTAACCGTTTCGGAATTACGGTAGTGAGAAGATGACATCACAAATGTATGATGGTCGTTCCACTGAAGTCCTGAGGACAAGTATCTGAGCGCAATTGCTCATTTCAGCTCCCTCGGACACGTCTGGTCTGAGCGGCTCACAGCTGAAAGGACCGTCATGATGTCAGCCGGTTTGTGGTTCGCCAGGTCGTGGCTTGGCTGGCTCTCCTTGGTGACTACTTCTTCTGTTGTAGAAATGTTTTTTTCTGCTTGTGCGAGGAAATATAAAAGTCTATTAAGGTCATAACCAGCTGCGACAGTTAAAAAACAACATAATATGTTGCTCTGTGCAGGAGCAGGCATTGGTTTGAAATAATCCCAGATGATATGCTGTCTTTACAGGAGTAAACCGATTTCACTGAGGAAGATCCTGCATAATGTGAATACATAAGTGAATACAGTGTGCCAACAGAACACATGCATGCTTCTTCTGAATGCAGTGTAGGAGACTCTTATTGCATTGCTTCTATTTGCATTCAATAGCTGTGTCTCTCTATCCGAGGACTGGTTCCTCACAAGTGAGGATTCGTTGTCAAAATGCATCACATCACCGACCGACGTGAGCTGTCCCAATTGTCACATGAGTCATCGGCTCCTTCGAACACGGCTGAAAAAATGCGGCCGACGTTTGCCCGTCCGTGAAGGATACATCTGCTGTATCTGACCATGTCCCAGAATTCTTTGTGTGCCAGCGGCAGAGCAATAAGGTGGCGGTAATTCCCCTTTCGTCTGTTTTTCCAACCACCATAAAAACTCATCCAAGAAGAAGAAGCTTTATATATTTATTTATCGTAAAAGCATTATTACACGAAGATCACAACGGGCTTGAAGACCCAAGAAAAAGCTTTACCACCTTTATTTTACCTGTTTTATTCCTGTGTTTAATTACTCAATTATTAATCGATTACTAAATGATTTAAGTCGTAATTATTATTTTAATGTAGTTTTTTTTTTCGTTATTAAAGGTACAATGTGTAGTATTTATGGGTTTATATGACCCAAAATCCACTTTTTTATACATATTATGTGCTCCTGCATTGTCTAGTCGCTGTATAATAGTTTTTGTTTCATTTTCATAGTGTTTCAAAAAGTCATGTAAAATAACATGACCGCGGACCGCGGTTGCATAGCCACTGTTAGCAGCGAGACGCCATGTTTCTACCGGAGCCTGTAAGGACAAACGCGAGAGAACAAATCAAGCGTCTCTTTACTTGTAGCGGAAGTCCCGCCTCCTCTCTCTCCGATTCGTCTGCTACGGCCGCGGTAGCTTCCTCTCCCTCACCTCACGAACCTCATCTGCTGACACGGAGAAAGACAACGAGGACGACATTTGACCAGCTGCGGATACCGTAGCGCTCAGGGAAGGGAGGGGGTGAGCAGAGCAGCAGGTCTTTGTTGTAAATTTCAGCCTCTCCTCTAGATGGCACTATAAACTACTTACTTCCCCTTTAAGTCGTAATTATTATTTTAATGTTGAAAAACGTTTTTAGTTTTTTTTTTCATTATTAAAACATGTTGTCTGATTTAATTGAATTGAGATATTTTAACTGTGGAGGGTGGCGTTTAACTTCTCGCTGTATGTCCTGCCAGGATTTACCAAAAGAAGAATCCTTGGATTGAAACACAGCTTATATCTTTTTTTCTTTCTGAGTCGTCCAACTGAGAGAGTGAGATTCCCTCCAACACTCCGCCCTGTGTCTGGTAAATCCCATTTGGACAGGGCTGTTGGAAAGTGATTTTTTTTGTCAGTTGGTGATGGATCTATTTTGAATTGTATCTCCGCTCACTGCCAGTCTGTCTGTTCCATTAGGAAAAAGAGGGGCCACTTTTTATTTTACAGCAAAGAGTTGAGGGCTCGGGGCGCGCGCGTGTGTGCGCGCGTCGGCGTGCGCGCGTGCGCTGTCGATTCTTCAAAGGTCTAATGTAGCCAAAGCACTGATAAACACTCGAGAGCCCTGGAGAGGGACTACATGTCAACTTTTGTGACACTCGCGCACACACAGACTAGGTCTCTGCTGGGCTTCTCCAGAATGTCTTTCATCTAAAGTATAATCTTAGGCTGCCTCTTCTCCCCTTTGTACTCCCACCCCCACTTTCTCCCTGTCAGCTCCTCGGTGTTACGACTTCGTCTAAGTGGCAGGTTAACATTTCTCGACGTGTACGACACGCATCCATATTGTCACAGATGCAGAGAAGCGAGCGCTTCCGGCTCTCTTCTACTTTTTTTTTTTTTTTTAAATAGTTTGCTGCTGCTTTTAATGCTCTCAAGAGTAATGATGCCTGATACAAAGCAAAATGCTACATTAACTGTACTAACTCGATACGTTCAGATGTGTTTGCATCGGTCCGAGAAAATTAAAAATTGGGTATTTTTCACTTCATGGATCTGATGTGGGATAAAATCGTTACCAGCACGCTGATTGAAATTGCTCTTCCTCTGTAACTCAGGTGAGGCTTAATGTGGTGAAGTGGGTGAGCTGAGTTTACAAACGCTCAGTGTAACGATGTTTGCATGCACCATTAGTTTCAATTTGTTTCGTTTTTCACGGTGCATGGATTGTATTATTTTTCCACTGATCAAATTGGCACAAAATAACAATAATTTGTAGAAAAGTATTGACCTCAATTCTTTTGCATGTGTTATTTTTTTTTTTACTGGAAAATTGTTGTTGCAAAGGAAATTTAGCTCCTTTTAGATACAAGTTTGCCCCAAATTTTGGTGTCCTGGATGCCGTTTTATTTGGTTAGGTTTTTCAGTGGAGAATGCAGTGACAGGTCATGCAACAACACAAGCCTCGCGTTATCTTTAAACCAACAGAACAACCGTAAACCTCTTAAGCCCAATTTATACTCCTGCGTAAAGTGCTCTGCGTAGGTTACGCAGAGGCCTCTGCGTCGACGCAGAACCTGTCGAAGAGCCTCTGCGTCGTCTCCGGGTGCACAGAATATTTTTTAAGTGTCCGTCACTCCGTCAAGGGACAACGGAGACGGCAAGAGCTGCGATTGGTCCTCAGGACAGGCCGAGCGAAGCTGCTCTGTGCCGGCTCACAGTGAGCAGCGAGCGTCCACAGAGGGCGGAGCTGAAGACCGCCGACTTCGTCGCTGCCGAACTATAAATACGTCATATCTTAACACACACAGCACATGTTTAGACTCTAAATGGCCAATTTCTCGCCTCAAATTATCTTAAAACTGCGTTCCGGGACACAGAAAAGTATCAAAACGGCCGCTGTTTCAACAACAACAGTCTTTCTCCCTCGGACGCCATTGCTCACTGTAGCCAAAAGCACAACAACCTTGCGCAGCGACCCCTACTGATCGGACGGGAAATTGCAGCGCCTATCCGTCACCACGACGCAGAAGTATAAAGGCTCGAGTGGTCTACGTGGTGACGCAGACGGATAACGCATTACGCAATCAGAGAAGTATAATGTGGCCTTCAGGCTGGTGCCTTGTCCAGCTCCATGTGAACATCTTGGTCATGCTCCTCAGCCTTGATTCTGTTCACGGAAGTGAAACAGCGTGCGTGGTTTTGACTCGGGCAGGAATCGTAATGCATATTGAATAATTGAACAGAAATGTCCCTTGTTCTTTTGGAAATGTTCCCGTACTCGTAGATCATCATGAATAAACAGTCTGGCGATTTATTTGCAATAACCACTTGTGTCTGAGATAGTTCAAGGCATACTTGACTCGACAAGGATTTGTTTTTATTGATGCACTTGTGTGAAAGATAAGGCATACATATTGATATTCCATAGAGTAGATGAACATGTTTCTTGTCTACTGTGCAGCCCATTAAGCCCGGTCTCCACTAAATGGAGACTAAACTGCCTTCAGGAGTTGCTGTCTGCTTTTAGCTGTGCCATGTCTCTGTTCTTGTCTCAAGTACAGGACTATAACGCTGTGAATTTGTGATCGCCAGCTTGCGTTTCAACTCAGCACCTGGTAAACAAAGCTTTGGAGATGATGAGTGTAGTGTGAGTGGGTGAAATTGTGTGTGTGTGTGTGCGTGCACACTCGCACATGCACCCGCATCTTGAGTGAGTGGCTGACATGTTAGACTAGAGTCTGATTGGATTCCACGCTCCAGAAACATTAAACCCAGTGACTCATAGACAAGGTTGAAGCGAGATACACACACGTGTGTGTGTGTGTGTGTGTGTGTGTGTGTGTGTGTGTGTGTGTGTGTGTGTGTGTGTGTGTGTGTGTGTGTGTGTGTGTGTGTGTGTGTGTGTGTGTGTGTGTGTGTGTGTGTGTGTGTGTGTGTGCGTGTGTGTGTAATGAAACTCTTACTGAAGCCCCTTTTCCACCAGGGCTTCAAGGCTGATAAAGTAAATGTTTTTTTGATTTTTAACTGTTAAAATACAACTTTATCTGATTTAATAAAAGCAATGATGCCACTTCACCAGGCACAAGTCGTCATGCTCATGACGGAAAGTGCTGCGACACAAGTCAACCTGGAAGTTTGTCTTTGCAGCAAAGCTGTACTGAAGGCAAATTAAGCCGGGAATAGTCACTACAACGGCTAATTTAAAGCTACAAAAGTTATAGATTTTGCCGGGTTTATGGCCATGCACATGCACGCTTGCACTAGGAATGTGCACCAGAATATTGTGAGGTACACCTTGCAGACTTTTGGCAGCACCGGAGGTCAATTGATATAATTGATATAGTGCATAACATTGTTTATAGCAATAATTATGTGTTATAGCTGTGTTAACCGGGTTGAAAAAAAGACAGAATCAATTTGTGGTGGTCACTGTTGATTCAGGGGGGCCAATATCAGGGAAGCTGTGTGGAAAAACACAGTCTTAGCATGTGTGCACACACTTTACAGTAGCTGCTCGCCGTAGACCAGTCCATGCTGAAAGTGAGTTCAGTTGTCCCGCAGATCAAGGTCAGTGAGCTGTGTCCTATTTGTGGAGCTATGTGAGGCTCTGGGGATGGATGTATAGAAAGTTAAACACATTCACCTATGTTTGAGGGAGGTTACTGTCAAGATGTAATCTATTACTTATAAATGTAATTCAGCCATTTTCAAATTGAACAGGCCCACACAAAGCTTCACATCTCTGATCACCACACAAGGCCAGGAATCATTTTCATATTATTGTTTTCATGTGAACATGGGGATAAAAAAAAAAAAAACCTAGATTAATAGTGCAGATTAATAATCAGTCCACTTCAGGTCATTACAGCTGGGCTCCATGTAGTAATTGAAAGGTCAAGCTTCACAACAGAGTGCTCACTCTCACAGTGTGTAATTATCCATCAACATAAATAGCAATTTATGACTTGAAATGAACAAATTAACACCGAGTGCAAATACTAAAATGTTAGGCCTGTGTGCTGACCTGTTAACACTGGATACTTGTACATTAAATGTCACATAAACGGAAAATATCCTATAATTTAAACACCATGGCTGTGTTTTATTCCTTATAAATATTTCTTCAAATCTGTCATACAAAGTGCTCTGCGTAGGTTACGCAGAGTCCTCTGCGTCGACGCAGAACCTGTTGTAGAGTCTCTGCGTCGTCTCCGGCTGCACAGAATATTTTTTAAGTGTCCGTCACTCTGTCAAGGGACAACGGAGACGGCAAGAGCTGCGATTGGTCCTCAGGACAGGCCGAGCGAAGCTGCTCTGTGCCGGCTCACAGTGAGCACCGAGCGTCCACAGAGGGCGGAGCTGATCACCGCCGATAACGTCAAACTATAAATACGTCATATCTTAACACACACAGCACATGTTTAGACTCTAAATGGCCAATTTCTCGCCTCAAATTATCTTAAAACTGCGTTCCGGGACACAGAAAAGTGACGGCCACTGTTTCAACAACAACAGTCTTTCTCTCTCTTTCTCTCTCGGACGCCATTTCTCACTGTAGCCAAAAGCACCACAACCTTGCGCAGCGACCCCTACTGATCGGGCGGGAAATTGCAGCGCCTATCCGTCACCACGACGCAGAAGTATAAAGGCTCGAGTGGTCTACGTGGTGACGCAGACGGATAACGCATTACGCAGTCGGAGAAGTATAATGTGGCCTTAACATGTTTCTGCCTACATCTGACTCTGATTATGGTTGAGTGTAGTTATAGTTACACTGCTGCTCTCACACCTATCATACGAGCTCCCTTCTGAGGTTTTGGTCTGTTGACTGAAAAGCTGTCTTCACTGAATCATCGACCCAAACCTTCTTGACATGTGTCGGCTTTGCTGTAGTCGGATGAGTGAGTGAAGGATGACATGCCTCTGTGTGGAATTAAGAAGCACAGTATGTGATGATGTTTCAGTGGTGAAAGGTGCCAAATGTGGCATCAGAAGTCTTCTGGTTTATCATGTTGAAATTAATTTATACAGGTAAGAAGAGCATCATCTGAAGTCCCAGATTTTTTTTTATTTTATTTAAATGTTTATGGAAAAACACAGAGGGTTTGATCAGCAGATATTGAATCATATCCAGGTGGTTTGCCATGCTTGCCACGCTTGCCACTGTCTGGGGTTTTCCCCCATAGCCTTTGCCAGAAGAGTCACAATTGCAAAGCAGCAGGTAGCAGATGAACCCATAAGTATGTTTGTATAAGTGTAAAAAAAAATGTTCAGGTTTTGTATCCTTCGAGTAAGCATTTATATTTGGAGTTAAATTTGTTCCACTGATATTTGTATGTGTGCAAATTGTGATCCACATGTATTTCTTGATTTGTATATGTGTTTTGAGATCCACAAATAAAGAAAATCAAATTTGTAACTTGTATGTCGATTTTTACAAATGAAGTGTGCATTTGTAAATGACGTGACATTTGTAAAACAGAAATTTGCATCTGTGAACTGTGATCTCGCATTTGTGGATCGCCAGAACACGCGTTCCTCGCTTTTGCGAATCGCAAAAACACACATTGGAATGCATGGTATATTTGTCCCAGTAATGCCTCCCTTTATCAGCAGGTGGCAGTGTTTTTCCAAGTAGAATCTAGCTTTAATCCGTGAAGTTACAAATTACAAATTACAAGTTACAAATTGGATTTTTTTTATTTGTGGATCTCAAAACACGCATACAAATCAAGAAATATGCGTGGATCACAAGCTGCACATTTGTGTGGATCTGTGCGACTTTTCATGCAAAGAATGTCTCAAAAATCCGTAACTGTGGGAAGCGAGGAATGCGTGTTCTGGTGATCCACAAATGCGAAATCACAATTCACAAATGTAAATTTAATTTTTTTACAAAGTCACATTATTTACAAATGACATCTTTATATGTAAAAATCAATATACAAGTTACAAATTGTTTTTTATTTATTTGTGGATCTCAAAACACGCATACAAATCAAGGAATACGTGTGGATCACAATTTGCACACATACAAATATCAGTGGAAAAAATTGAACTCCATATGTATATGTACTGTAGACAAAGGGCTTGCTTTTTGGAGGCTGCCATCTTGCACTGGCAGTTTTATAGCAGCCTAAACTGACCTGTGTTAAGCGTAATGCAGCTCTGCCTTCATAAATGTGATACATAAACTAATGAAGGAGGAAGGAAATGATATGGAGAGTGGGAAAGTGAATGAGTGGATGCAGTTAGGAAAGCAGAAATAATATGCATTATTTGTCATATGTGAAGGCCAATGTAATTTCCTGACGTGCTTGAGAAAGGGAGAGGTAGGCAAATGAGCCCTCCTTTGTTTGTACTGTCGCACTCATTAGGAGACTTTTCAGTGATGGACATTCATGCCACTTGGAGACATTCAGTAATAACACTCCACTGTGATCGTTTAAAGAGACATCCATCCATGCCACTCATCTGTGAAAAGCAATTACTCAAAAACAATATTGTTACAGTAGTTGTTGTGCTCCTAATAAGCAATAAGGTTCCAGTAAAAGGTTATTATTGACCCTGATCCTGGTTTGGTTAAAACTATTCAAACAACAACAAGGATGGAGCAAAAAGATTAGGGAAAGAGTAGATGCCATTGGGAACCCTGTTGGATATGGTGGAAGGATGTTTCTGAAGCAGCCCGTGGCCCCTGTGAGTTTCAATCTCAAGACAAAGTTGTTTTTTATCCACAAGACAAAACCCTGATAAACTACAGGCCACCTGTGTGTTCCTGCAGTGGAAACAGCCAGGAAGCAACACTATCGAGAGCCAACTATCACTTGAAGCTCACTGCTCCAATGGGAGCCATACTCCTTATCCCAGCCATGCCGTTTATAGTGAACACACCTGGCTGACCAAGCTCTCTGGTTGAAAAAAAAACATTAAAAGCAAAAGAGTTTTTACCCCCTGAGATGATGCAAAATATGTTCATAATTTTCATTAGTAGACTTTTTCTTTTTTTGTTTCCACCACCACCTTGTGTGATCCACCACATCAGCCGAGCTTCTGCTGGAACGCTGCTGATGTTGTTTATGTGCTCATGCTAATTAAATTACCCAGATCTGAGTTGGGATGATTAGCATGCTAGCAGTAACAGCTAGCAGGGAATCCAATAGGCTATTATCATAATGAGTCCCTTCGGCGTTGTATGTGGGAGAGGGAGGGGGGGGAGCGTTTACGCCGATCGCCCAGAGAGACCTCGCTGGAATTAGATGGTAGACGCGCACACACAGGCACATTCGGTATGTAAAAAGCTGAAATAAAATTTGTCATAGTGCTTGGAATGATGTCCCAGCTGTCAGAAGCCCTGCGTTACTGTGGCGACTAAAAAAAACAACCACAGACAAACATACCCATGGAATTACACAGTGTCTACGCAGGTATTCCTGTATTATAACACAAAGACTCTTGCAGCGAGGTTCTGTTCCACACTGCAACAGGAAACCAGCAGCTCTGATCATTATCCACCTGTTTCCAAACACTGGACTTGTGCTGAATGTATGTTCTCAACCTTGTGCTTTACAGGGTCAGCATCATGCTAATATGGTCTGACTTTAATATTATAATAATACAGATTTTGCAGTTGATGTTGATTTCTTAATAATTAGTCACTGCCTTTACTCATTTGCACCGTTCCCTTCATCCTGCTGCTCGTCCTGTCATTAAGAAAAAAAGGTGGGAATGCGCCACACTCATTAACTTTAAATTTTAACAACACTGTCTTTCTGTCCATCTCCAGAAGAGACGACACCATATTGCTTCATATATTCTTATTCCCCTCCCACGGAGTTTAATATAAACAGTGATAATTTAATCATATCTGTCCTCTGACTCATTTCCTCATCTGCTGTTCTCCCACGTGCATTAACATCTGCGTTTAGAAGGATTTTCAAGTGGATGTAGTCTTTAGTTGACAGTTGACTTTAGTTTCCTTTCATCTAAAGCGGACCTAGACCGGAAGTTCCAATTAACGCTGTTTTTTAGTGTGTATCTGCGTCATTACCTTGTTTAAGAAGCCCTGAAGGTTCTAAACAAACAGTTCAGCCACTGCTGAGATCGCTGTGTTTTATTGTAATCTCGGGCTCAGCGAGATCTCTGAAAAAACCTGGTCCGGTTACGTAAACACCGGTTCTCCTGAACAGCAGATCGTCCTGCTCCGGGCACTAGTCCGGGCACTTCCGGTTGCGTACATTGAGCCGCAGAAGAAGAATAACGTCCGTTGTGGAGGTGTTTCAAGAGCAACAGTGTCTTCTGACTCTTGGTCTGACTCCGGGTCAAAGTCATAAAAGGGACTGTGGCGGGGAGTCGTGACGAAGCTATTTTTAAACATTGTTAAAACAATGTTTTGAAAATGAGAAGCAGTGCATCCACTGTTCCAGAGGGGGGAGCTGCGCTTCTGAGAGCGGGTGTGCTGAATAGTATTGGCCAATCACAACACACTCTGTCTTCTGGGGGTGAGAGTTCAGTCTGAAATATCGTGGCTCAAGAACAGCATCAGAAAAGAGGATCGTTTACAGCAACTAGGAGGTTTTTGACCATAAAAACAAGTTAATGTATGTAAGTAGACCTCCATAACTAACATATATGTGGAACAGGACCACTCTAGGTCTGCTTTAAAGCACACTGTGTATCAAACTTGCAAAACAAATGTAATCAAAATTAAGGTAACACTTTACATTGAGAGAAGAAAATAGATGACAAAAACAACTTCAATTGGTAACACCAAAGTTTAGTAAGGTCAATAAAACGTGAAGATTCATCCAGGTAATTGAATCTTCATGAGTGTAGATACAGACGATTAAACTTGCTTGTTTTCCCTCTTATCAGAGAAAATTCTTCAGTTCTAACTGACTGGTGGAAAACTCAAAAGTAAAGTGTTTAACCTGTGTGGGCTGAATAACTGTTGAGAGTTGATATGTTGAATAATGCAGGTCATTCACCCCCTGACCTGTAACTCTGCTGCTTTTGGTGTAATCGGCTCACATCACCGCCCCCGAACCGTGTTTTTCAGCCAGCTGTAAACACCGTCCTGAGCATGGATTCTACAAAGTTGCCTGTTGGAACCTAGTGTGATCCAATTGCTTGGGCCAGGTTAAAAAGTAATTTGAAATTTTTTGAGGTTTTGTCTCATGTGCTGGGCCAGCCATTTACACTGTATACAAGCAGTAGCCATGGCAACATGCTGTTTGCCGGGAACAGGCTAACACAAATACAGCTTATATTAATATAAAACCACCTGATCTGTTTCAGACAAATGTTACCAGAGCTGCGGTCTAATTGAGTGACCCTCCTCTCTCAGTGCTTAGCTTTATTAGATATAATTTATAATAAACACAGAGCCACTGGAAATTGAAGTCCAGTTGTTAGTCAAACGTGTTATTGGACAGACAGCTAGTTTCGAGGTTGGCACCAACAGAAAGCTGTTGTGATCATTCATTGTCAGTAAGAAGCCAATCAGAGCCCGGCACACCTAAAGCAAACGTAACAATGGAACGATGTGCAAAATATTCCTTCCTTATTCCAATGAAATATATACTTGATCACATGATTATGTGTGTCATCTTTGAGGACTGATTTTCAGAAGTGGAGACATGCCTCTCCGTGTTGCCTCTGTTCTCCTTGACCACGTGAATTCAAAATTATTCCTACAGCTTAAAGGGACAATATGTAGTATTTATGGGTTTATATAACCCAAAATCCACTTTTTTATACATATTATGTGCTCCTGCATTGTCTAGTCGCTGTATAATAGTTTTTGTTTCATTTTCGTAGTGTTTCAAAAAGTCATGTAAAATAACATGGTCGCGGGCCGCGGTTGCATAGCCACTGTTAGCAGCGAGACGCCAAGTTTCTACCGGAGCCTGTATGGACAAACGCCAGAGAACAACTCAAGCGTCTCTTTACTTGTAGCGGAAGTCCCGCCTCCTCTCTCTCCGCTTCGTCTGCTACGGCTGCGGTAGCTCGCCCTCTCCCTCGCCTCGCGAACCTCATCTGCTGACACGGAGAAAGACGACGAGGACGAGATTTGACCAGCTGCGGATACCGTAGCGCTCAGGGAAGGGAGGGGGTGAGCAGAGCAGCAGTTCTTTGTTGTAAATTTCAGCCTCTCCTCTAGATGGCACTATAAACTACTTACTTCACCTTTAACTCACTGCAGACTCCAGGACCTTCTTCACTGCTCTCCAAAACCTTGATAACAAAAAACTCTCCAACACTTTTATCCACCAGAGCAACATCTTTACAGTAAAGGAAATCGTATTCAGTGATGAGGAAATGTGCATCTAAAAAGTGCAACTGGTTTACACTCACACGCTCATTGTGATGGATTAACGTCTGAACTTTCTGTATTTTTTTTCTCCTCTTATCCTATTCACAGATTCCAAGGCCTGCCCCCCCAAATATTTCCAGTGCCGTAACGGCAAGTGCTTGGCGCCCATCTTTGTGTGCGACGGCGACGACGACTGTGGGGACAGCAGCGACGAGGAGAAGTGCTCCACTCCCACCTGTGGTCAACACGAGTTCCGTTGCAACGACTCGGAGTGCATCCCCGCCCTGTGGAGCTGCGACGGCGACCCGGACTGCAAGGACAAGTCGGACGAATCCATGGAGCGCTGCAGTAGAAGGACGGAACCCCAGAAACCTCGCTGCCCAGCGGGCGAGTTCCAGTGCGGGAGTGGGGAGTGTGTCCACATGAACTGGAAGTGTGATGGAGATGCAGACTGCAAGGATAAATCCGATGAAGCAAACTGTGGTAAGTCAACAGGGGGCGAATTATTAGTGTGAACAAGCGAAAGGTAATACTGTCTATCAAGGAAAGATAATTATTTTTCTGTGTGATGACACAGTATGGTAAAGCTTTTCCCCAGTGCAACAAAAAGTCCAGTGTTGTTGAGGGTTAGAATTATACATGAAAGAGGCTAACGGTTGACATAATCTTTAATTATAATTAATATAGCATAAAAGTTTCTCTATAGCAAGTTTCACTTTCTCAGTGCAGCCTCAGCACTTTAGGCTGAGAAGAATTAGCTGTAAATTACATTCGTGAAATAACATTTATAGTGTACAATAAAATAATGTTATCTAATTGCTATGTTTTTCTTCTATAATAATATTAATCTGTTCTACATTTTTTGTACGTGTTGTAGTATTTAAAACGTAATGCCAACCTTAGTGTTTAATAAGGTTAACGGATACAATATTAATATATCTTTTATTTTTGGAATAATGGCTGTGTCGAGTGGATCCTCACAACTAAAAGACAGCTGACATGCAGCTTAAAAGAATGATGTGACATCTTGTTGTGCCACCGAATAACTGTAAGAGGAAGATGATCAATGCAAACTATATCACTGTGATCCATGGCGTGTGTTGTGATCCGCAGGAGGACAGCGTCTATACATTTATCTGTGTGTTTGTTGTGCATGGATGTGTGTGTCTGTGTGCATTGGATGTGTGGGAGGTGAAGGTCCTTCATTAAGCGAGACTCCCATCTGGTCCCCTCTGCACACTTTCACACACCACTTGGGAAGATGAAAGCATGCGTGACACATATGACATGACAGAAACATACTGTGCTGCCACACATTATGTGCACACACAGAAATGCTTTGATAATGCAAATATAGCACACGTACCTTATGCAATAACAGATTCACAGGTTTTTGCCCTGGAGCTATAATAATCACACAGTTGAGGGTTGCTGCTTAACAAAAAACAGTCCAATCTATTGTAAAAAGTAAAAAAAAATCTTACTCAAATGCTGTAGTATTTGCAGCAAAGCACGATGAGCTATTTCAACGAAAGAAGCACTGTATAAATAATAGGACATTACTTTTTTAATGTAGGCTTTTATATTTGGATGAAGTTTCATACCAGTAATATTGGTATGAAAATGTGCAATAACTGCAAAGTTAATAGGTTAAGAGCACTTAATGCTAATGAGCCACAATGTTACACTCAAACCTCCCTGGTTCAAAGTCTTTCTTTTTCTTAAGAGCACTTCCTCTTTTTCTGCAATAGTGAAGGATATTTTCCTGAACAACAAAATGTATACTGTTTCATTAATGTCTTTATTTAAACTTTTACACTATTGTTAGGATGTAAACACCATCCTTGCCCCTTCTGTATTTGTAGCTGTATTGAACTTTTGTTAAATGAGGAATAGTTCAATTATGTATATAAAATTCAACTATATTGGTTATCACCATTGATGTGGTGTGGTCTACTGTACTGAGTATATTATCATTGAGTACATTATCTGTATTTGCACTGCATTAGCGTACAGTGCTAGTAAAGTGCTGCAGTCGAACGTGTCAAACAGATGACAGATGATTCCAATGATAGTAATAGACAGGGTTGATCAATATTCTTCCTCATTTCTTAAGGGTTTATAGGGAAAAAGTAGTTTTGTAGTGGGTATACTGCATATACCTGCTTTCATGAATTCTACACCACTGATTATTCACTGTCCACAACGTGTAATGTAGGCCTACATGTATTTAAAAGACCCACTAATTAGTTTTCTGTGGTCCAACCCATTCTATACGTCTGTGTGTAAACATCTGTTTCAATAATCTTGTTTTACTCTTTATTAAATATGATGAAACAGGATTTACAAATAGTATAAAATTGATTGCGTCGTTTGCGCGAGTTTCTATGAAGGTAGCTGTAATAGGTGCAAATCTCTAACGAGAGAGAAAGGAGATTATTGCTGAGAAGCATTCGATAATTATTGCATGTCTCCAGTTTGCTCTCTCTCTCCTGAGTGTATTCGCTTCACTCATTTGACACATTTGTCTCAATAATCCAATGTTCTTTTATAGACATGCTCAGACAGGTGAGTGTGAGCAGGTTGGCAGGAGGTTAATGTAAATGAGACACGGTTCAAATTGGTATCTCTCGTCAGTTCTTTGTCACTGTGTCTGCAGATGGCAATCCGTTATTATTACCATTCATCTCGGGGATTTATCATGATTAGTGGAGCTCAGATCCCAATCATTTGGCTGAAAGAACAGCACATTTTCTGATGGCACAGGAGTATGTCTTTCACACTCTGCTGATTTAGGCATTAACATACATTTGTCTTTATTAATTTGCTTTATTTATCTGTTTATTTGAGCACTAAGAAGCACGAGTCAGCTTCTCTATGTAAATCTAAGTAAATCTGCACACATGTAACAACATACACGCATTAAAGTTTGCTTATTGTGTGTATAAATTTGTGGATGCATGTGAAAACAGCGTGTGGTACTTTTTTCTGCCATATTTCCCCATACAGTAATTGTGTGTGGTGTATTTGCAGCCTCCACAGCAATTGATCATGTCTGCATTCAGTCCCCTGGCAGAGCTAATACAAACCCAAAACATGAATAATATAACAGCCAGTTAAAAAGACAAATGAGTTAAATAAACCTGCCCTCTGCTGTTGGAGCATTTGCACGTACACACGCACTCAGTGGGTCACTGGATAGGGATTTTCCTTTAGATACTGAATGAACACTTGCCTGGTTTTTGCTCGGAGGTTTTTATTGAGGTTATGTGTGACTGATTACTGCTGGATTCACAAACACTGTTCTTATACTGCACATGTACATCTTCAGAGATACAGTAGTGGAACAAAAAAAAGATGTGCTGATTTATGAGATGTATGTGCTGCGTTTTAGGATTAATCAACAACTCGCCTAATTCTTCTTAATGTGTTTGTGGCTTGTGTCCCTCAGCCCAACTTACATGTCGGCCTGATGAGTTCCAGTGTGGTGATGGCTCCTGTATCCATGGCACCAAGCAGTGTAATAAAGTGCATGACTGTCCAGACTACAGCGATGAAGCTGGCTGTGTTAACGGTAAGTGTCAAGACGCGTACAATATAGACATCAGCGATCCAACATGCACGTGTGTCCCTGATTATCAGCAGTATGACAATACCCCATGGATTATGTTGGTCATATGTTGTTTTGTTTTATTAAAGCGGAACTAGACCGGAAGTTCCTATTATCGCTGTTTTTTTGGTGTGTATCTGCGTCATTACCTTGTTTATGAAGCCCTGACGGTTCGAAACAAACAGTTCAGCCATTGCTGAGAACGTTGTGTTTTATTGTAATCTCGGGGCTCAACGAGATCACTGAAAATCCCGTAATAGTTACGTAAGCAGCGGTTCTCCTGAACAACCGATCGTCCTGCTCCAGACGGTAGTCCGGGCACATCCGGTTACGTACATTGAACCGCAGAAGAAGAATAACGTCCGTTGTGGAGGTGTTTCACGAGCGACAGTGTCTTCTGACTCTGGGTCTGACTCCGGGTCAAAGTCATAAATGGGACTGCGGCGGGGAGTCGTGACGAAGCTATTTTAAAACACTGTTAAAACAATGTTTTGATAATGAGGAGCAGTGCATCCACCGTTCCAGAGGGGGGCGCTGCACTTCTGAGAACGGATGTGCTGGATAGTACTGGCCAATCACAAGACTCTGTCTTCTGGGGGTGAAAGTTCACTCTGAAATCTTGCAGCAGAAAAATACTGTCAGAAAAGAGGATTTCTATGCTAGTTCACAGCAACTAGGAGGTTTTTGACCATAAAAACAAGTTAATGTATGTAAGTAGACCTCCATAACTAACATATATGTGCAACAGGACCACTCTATGTGACCTTTAAAGCAGGTTTAGCTGTGTGCGACTCATCATGCAAGAAAGACAGAAAACTATATTTAACACACTGTATTTTGTATACACAAGACTGGAATGTACCGTGGCACACACATCTATATCCGTTATGTTGTCGTATGCATTATGAACAGAGGAGTTAGAATGGGTCAATGTAATGTAATGTAAAGTACTCTATAGTAGTCATCAAGACTAGAAAAGTGCTCTATAACTCCAGACCAAATTCCCATTTACAGACAGTGTATGACATCTACTCTCCACTCCAAAAAACATTATGCCTAATGTTTATTGTTCAGTGTTTATTGACTGTTTGTTTAACATCCATTTGTATCCAGCACTCTCACAATTTAAAATAAAATGCATTTAATGTGATGCATATTTGTTGGTCAAACAAAAATGAAGCAAAATTGATTTTATGAGTGTGATAAGTGTTTTCTCCAGCAGTTTTTTCTTTTTTTTAAAAGTATTATTAGAGAAGCTGGTGTTGCTTTCAAGGGAGCTTGTTTACATACATTATACATTGTCTGTGTGATATTCAATAATTATTGTACTGATTTTAGACACTGAGGCATACTGCCAAGGGATTAACTTTGAACATAGGTTGTGATGGTGGTGAAGGAAGCAATATGAAGGTGATCATGGATTTTAAAGCTCTGTTTGTGTCAGTTTTCTGACCTTCAGCACAGAATAGTTTCACTTTTTTGACAAATTAGCTAAATAATGTGTTATATTGATCCCCCCCCCCCCCCGACCCTGCAGATCGGTAGTGTTGCAGTTGCAAATAGACACTTTCCATACTGTTTGTGAGAGTTTGCCAAAACATCAAATGGTTCCGTTCAGAGCCAGAAATGGAAATGTTTGTTCAAATGTTCATGATTTAGGCCTTTACTAAGCTTTTCTGGGCATCATATATTCATATTGCACTATCATGAAACAATCAAGCATTTTATATTCCTATTTATAAACAAACCAAACCGTTATTTATTCTGTATATTCCATTCCTCATACATATTGCACTCCACAAAAATAAAAAATAAAAAATAAAAAATGCTGTGACTGGAACAGACTGTACTGCTAAACATTGACATGTTCACAGTTTGCATGTTGGTGGATTTCAAACGTTACACCAATTAAAGTAGTTTTCCAACTGTAACGTGGGGATATACTACTTCCACAGTAAAAGCTCTGTTCTTAAACTCAATGGTATGTTTTTATTTCCTCACAACAGTTACAAAGTGTGACGGGCCAAGAAAGTTCCGCTGTAAGAACGGGGAGTGTATCGACAGCAGCAAGGTGTGTGATGATGTGAAGGACTGCAAGGACTGGTCTGATGAACCCATGAAGGAGTGCGGTAAGATGACTCCCTCACTCACAGAAACACCCACACACTCGCTAGTTCATCATCAGTACGTACGTGAATGCACATATTAATAGCGCAGATGCACACATTAATTCCTGGGGCATCATCAACTACTTCCAGCGAGGGTGGCCGCTCTTCTTTAGTAAAAGAAGCTTCATTTGATCAAGGCAGGGTGAATCCAGGTTTTTCTGAACCATTATGTTATGATCAAAGAGCCGAGCAACTCTGCCCTGTAGTGCAGTCTTAGCCGGGGAAACGTGACCGGACTACATTACCCCACGAGGAGCCACACAGATTATCTCCACATCATAAATAATTAGCTCTCGTTGATGCACAGTCACGGATTTTACATCGGAAGCAATTCAATCGAGTTGTAAACACAGCGAAGAAATTGAGAGAAACATGCGAGTTAATAAAAATCTATCAAGCAAATGTACTTGTTTGATTGCAGTTGAAGTAACGTGTGATGCATCAGTGAAATCTTACTCCAGTGCACGTGCAAGCACAATTCTCGTCTCAAGGTAACACGGCGCGGAAAAGACAAAAAAAATAAATGGTGCTGCGTTTTCAGCAAGCTTTGATCTTGAGTCAAATGAAGATACGCCATAATGAGATTGCCCCCGAAAAGAAGGCATTAATGTTGAACTTGATTTTCTGGGTTTAGAGGTCAAAGCAATGATGAATGGCAAGTCAGCAATAGAAGGAAAAACATAAAGATTCCTAATTACATTATAAGATCAAAAGCAAATTATGTGAATGTTGAAAGATGATTTTCCACGTCGAAAGTCACCACGTAATCGATTTTAAACATGACGGACCACTTTATTAAAAAGGTAACTGTATATTCCACAGCAAGGATGAGACCTTGAAGATTTATGTTTAACATAAGTCCATCCATCCATCCATCCATCCATCCATCCATCATCTACAGCTTTATCCTCCACCAGAGGGTGGAGAACGTATCGTCCCCAAACTGGTGGCACCACGCTTGGAGTGATCAATGTACTTTGTACATTTTTGAAGATGTACAAAGTAACTCCACATATTTCATATACCAGTTAGTCAAGTCTGTAACCCAGGGATGTTGTAAAAACAGCACTTAAACAAAACCTGCATGTCCATATTAGTGTTTATTGTAGCCATCCTCTTATAAAGACAATTTTATTTAATGTATTTTTACTTTCTTTTATTTCAGACCCGATTGTTATTGTGGAATAATTCAAACAATTCTTACTATATACTCTCTTACCCTGTCAGTCCTTCTCAATTACTATTTTTGCTCTCTCTCTTAGTCTCACTGTCTCGCAGTGGCACATGTGGCCTTGAAGCTTAAATCTTTAATGTAAATCGGTAATGAACTAGTGGCTCTAGTTTTCAGCAGTGATCCCCCTCTATTCCCTGGAGGGCATCTGAAAGCTAAGAGGATGACTGGAGACATAGAGCAGATACAATAAAAAAAAAAAAAAGGGGAGACAAACAGAGAAAGAACAACTGAGAGACTAAATAAAAACTGTGCTGAATAAAAAACAAGGAGGAAATGGAGAGAATGCAGTAGGACGAAAGGTGACCATGTGCTTGTGCAACAACAAGCCTCTTAGTGGAGTGTCACCTGGTGCACATGGCCAACCTTTCTTTCAGAGAATGTATAATATTCCAGGTGCAGCTGGCAAAAAGAATGCCTCAGGGCCATGAGCACTATCACAAGCAGTTCTGTTTATACAGTGTATAAACACATACACACACCTGCCTGTCCACCACTCTTTTCTTTTGCAAACTGTATACAGGCAGATCGTCTGAACATCTTTCCTTGTGTCTTCCTGATTCACGAGGTTCTGTCCTTAACCCCGCTGCAATTATTTCATACAAATTCAACTCCTCTTTCCTTGCCTTCACCCTAACCCTCTATCTGACACCTCACCTACCTCTTGTCACCCGTTCGCAGGCCTGAACGAGTGCGCAGACAACAACGGTGGCTGTTCCCACGTCTGCAGGGACCGAAGAATTGGTTACGAGTGTGACTGTCCTTCTGGCTACAAACTCCTGGACAAAAAGACTTGTGGAGGTAAAGGAAGGCTGCTACTACTATACCGACCTACTTTTGTCCAAATGTCTGTTTGATTTCGAGTGGCTCACTAACACAAAGACTGGTAGCAGATGTGAACTGCTCTGAAAATGGCTTCCTCCAACAAGTGCAGATCATCATCTCGTTTATTGCCAGTAATAAACATTATTACATGCAGGAATAAAAATTTACAGTGAGACATTCTGGATTTAAGAGCGTTTTAATTGGACTCAGTTCTTGACCAACAACGGCTGACTATAGACTTTTAATGTAGCATCTCACGAGTCCTGAAATGTGCCAGAGTGGTCTCGTTTGACTGTTGAATAGAATTATACGATTTAAAAAGGTTTTTTAACATACAGTACATTCACTGACAATCCACAGCAGCTGGAGACACAGCACAGAATGTATAGATCACAACAATGCACGGTTATTTATGGAATATTATGAAATCTTGCTCTGAAAACTACCGCACAGTTTGGTCATTTAGAAACCAAAAGTTAAAAGTGTCTTGTTGTCAAGGTCAGCCGAACATATGGAACGCTGCTCTCGGTGAGAGTGAAATTAGATTTGAACTCATCCTTCTATTGGATTATTGCCAAAACATTTTAAGTGACGGATACTTAAATAATCTCTACTCCGTGTGTCTCTTTTTCTATCACTTTGAAGTTTCCAACCTAGCCGTGAGAGTATTTGGACCGTTCTCTTTGACTGGCAATCTGTGTGGATTTTCTGAAATCCAATTTTATTGATCTAAATCAAAGTACTATTTCTAAAGTTATGCCTAGTTAAAGAAAAATATTATATAATTGTTGATCCTAGAAATTCAATATGGAGAATCTGTCTTTCCTTTGAAGTGAAGCTTCTCTTTTGAACAACATTTAACACATTAAAAACTGAATATGCCCTTTCTTTTTTTACGATATTCTTTTCTAGTTCTCATTCCTACTTCCAACTTTTAGTCGTTTTTTTTTTAAACTCACTTTCTTTTTGCCATATTTCCGTCCACAGATATAGATGAATGTGAAAATCCAGATGCATGCAGTCAGATCTGCATCAACTACAAAGGCGATTATAAGTGCGAGTGCTACGAAGGCTACGAGATGGACCCCGCTTCGAAGACCTGCAAGGCTGTGGGTGAGTAACTTATTGCCTACGCACACTCCTTCCTATTTGTTCAGGGAAAGAGACTCACTGTCATAGATGGATGTTCTTCCCAAAAGTGTAGAGACCGTACTCTTACACACACTCTTACACTCACATCCACACTGTTCTTGTACTGTGGGACTGTGAGGAAGGAGTCACTTGCTTTGTATGCAGGCCCTGCAAAGCAATCTGTGCAAAGATAAATATTTGCCATCTTTTTCCTTCAGTCCTCGCTAATGAAAATTTGCAGCCCAGCTGCCTCTGCTCTCCTTAGAGTGTCGAGGGAAGGATGGTGTGTGTGAAAGGGGGCTGCTCACTCACTATAGGACACAGACAGGGTCTGTAGCTCTGGGTGGCCTGGGTAAACACTCCACGACAATGATGTGAATGAAAATTAAATTGTGTCCTCGTAGCTGCACCATAGCATGATTGCTACTTAAAGTTGTCTGAGCTAAACATTGCTCCATGGCTTGTTTGCTGCATCCTCAGCACCACTGACACCTGGGATACGCAGTCATCACTCATATCCACAGAGGTTCCCTGGGAAACTTGCCTTCTCCTTTCTTATGCAGTGCCTGTGGTGTTTTGTGGAGGTTTTTCAGTCATCCAGGTCATTGTATTTTCAACAGTGTGGATAAAAGATGTTTCACCTCTTACCCAAGAAGTTCCTTAGCATGTTTAACTCCCTGAAACTTGCCGTAAACACGTCCGGGCACATCCGGTTACGTACATTGAACCGCAGAAGAAGAATAACGTCCGTTGTGGAGGTGTTTCACGAGCAACAGTGTCTTCTGACTCTGGGTCTGACTCCGGTTTTAAGTCATAAAAGGGACTGCGGCGGGGAGTCGTGACAAAGCTATTTTTTAACACTGTTAAAACAATGTTTTGATAATGAGGAGCAGTGCATCCGCCGTTCCAGAGGGGGTGTGCTGAATATGTCACTTCCGGCTACTGGCCAATCACAAGACTCTGTCTTCTGGGTGAGAGAGTTGAGTCTGAAATATCGCGGCTGGGAAACAGCGTCAGAAAAGAGGATTTCTATCGGCTCGTTTACAGCAACTAGGAGGTATTTGACCATAAAAACAAGTTAATGTATATAAGTAGACCTCCGTAACTAACATATATGTGCAACAGGACCACTCTATGTGAGCTTTAAACGCCATGTCTGACTGTGACTGTATCAAACACAGCGAGATAATAGGAACTTGTACTTTTATCTTCAGTCGGACCAGAGTCAGACTCAAGCTGGCCCGGGTGTTCTTGGTATCTGCAGGAATTTACGCCCCCTGGCTAAAGCATGATGCTAAACCCTGATCTGCACTTTAAAGATTCTACAGGAAAGAGCAATTCCATGGAATTGAGTTACTCAGCAAATTCACTTTTCAGCAGGAAAAAAAGAGAGAGCGGGAAGAGCGTTATTAGTGATTACTCTCATCAGTCTTCAGCGCAGTCATTATAGGGCAAACTGGTCTGGTAATGAGGGAGCTTAAAGCAGAAAACAGGCTCTCACTCTTAAGCTAAGTGGCATAAAAAGCGCTATTGATTGCTTCACATGTCTCTCTGTGAATCTTAGCGAGAGCAAACAGTCTTTGTCAGAATCCAAGGCATTCGTTAGAGGAGAAAATAAGCAAGGGGTGAAAAGACCGACACGTGAATATCTGCGTTTGCTTATATAGTGCTGTTGATTGTTGCATGTGTTGTCGTCGTGGGGAAGTAGAAATGTGACAGGATTATTGTTGATGTGAAGGTATGATTTTTATTGTTTATGTTAAGGATAATTTATTCAGAAGCTCACACACACAGAGACGGGACCATAAACCAGAGTGGTGTCTGCTTTGTGAAGCTGAGGTAATTTGGACTTAATGAAGCCATGTTTGCCTGTGAACTCATTCGTAGACACACACACACACACACACACACACACATGCACACTCGAAGATTTGCGCACGTTAGTTTCTGGTGACACAAATGCCCACGTCTTTATTAAGAGGAGTCGTGTCAGTGTTAGAACGGAGAATACTCCTGTGACTGAGTGCAAATGAGATCCATGATGAGATGTGACATGTGCCACGCACCGCTTTCATTTGCACATAATGATATTATTGACATTGTCTCTAAAACACAAGGATGTTTGCATACATAGATACAGTTTTTTGCATTGCCTGCTTGCTTTTGCCGTTATTGATACAAGATATTGCAGAAGCTTGTTCGCAGAGTTGTTCAAAGCTTGGCACAAAAACATGCGTATTTCATAGCGACCTCTGTGGGTCCATTATAGAGCGATAGGAAACTCAAACACCAGGAGTTCTCATTAAGAGTCAGTTCAGGAGTCGTCGCTAAACTGGTATTTTTGTGTGGTTATGTTGGTACACTGGAGCATCCTTTAAGTCCCCCAATGAAAAAAAAAAAAACCACTCTACTAATTGCATACGTTGTTTTTTTTATTTATTTACACCTGTATGGGTGTTTCACCACTCGCTGAGCTGTCAAATTGAGTGATTACTGTTTATTTAGAAGAGAGAGAGGATGTGGGAGTTTGTTGTATATTAAGATGGATGGATATAAAGAATAACAGGCAGTACACACGCGCACAGTTTGACTGGGTTTAGTCATCCACTTCACACACACACAGTAACCAGATCTGATAAGAGAGCTGAATCTAAAAGGCAAAAAAACCTTGTGTCACAAAGACATGGATAAAAATATCAAAGCTTATCACAATAATAATAAAAAAATCTCTTTTATAAGAGAGACCTGGCCAAGGGAGCAGTCGTACAAATATCACGAAAATCCCATTAATGCGCATTAATATCATCAAAGCTCAATAACACAAAAGAACACCCACAGGTCTTTGTAACCACATTCTTTATGATTCTCTTAAATGCTGAGAGATATGAGTGAAGCTAATTTGAGCTCTTTTTTGAATGTTGCTCCATGTCCAAGGTGCATTATAGGAAAATCATTTTTTACCCAAGGTCTGAAAAAAAGCCAGGGGACAGTGTCGAGTCTCATTAAATAATAATGCAAGTCTGATAACAGCCTAACAGTGACTAGCTGATAATATGAAGTGACTTTCATCACCATTAAAATATGTTGAAACATTCACATTCATTTAAAATTTCTGCAACAGACGTCTGAGCTCTGTAAACGTGACGTGAGAGAAGTGAGCGTAAGGATTTGATAGCACAGGCTGATAAAACAGGCTGCATGACACGCTGTCACAACTGTGCAGTGAAAATTTACAAACTGCCAAAACGAGCAATGTCTTTATTTCTTTTTTTATGTCCTCGTTGCCTTCTCCTGTTCCTTGTTTTCTCCCACATCCACAGTGTGCTGCAGGCTCGACTGCAGTGCCAGGACCAGTTTGTGCCCATACTTGACAGTTTGAGCACACACTTTTCAAAATGGGTTTAAAGCTGTGGTCACATTTTCCCCCAGGTGTCTCAAGATTTTGACATGGGACCCTGAATGAACTATAAAAAAAACGACATCACAAAAGTTTTTCTTGCATTTTAAAGTTTTAAGTTTTGCATTGTCTTCAACAAGGACCAACATTGACTGCAATGATGTAAAATGTTCCAATTCAACACTTATTTTTAGAATTTATGGGCAACAGGATGTTTTAACACTGAAATATTGAGTAAAGACCATGTTTTTGAACCATTTTAATATTGTTAAAGGCAGCACAAAATACTAGTTCAGTCAGGAATACTCACGTCAAGTTACACTTGGTGTGTATGGCTCCACTCTTCAGCTTTTAGCCTTTCTGGTGTAGAAAGGTGCAGGCTGTGCTGGTGGTAGAAGACGTGTGCACTCACTCATCTTCTACCACTTTATCCTTCACATGAGGGTTCGCGGAGGGGTGCTGGTGCCAATCCCATATAGGACAGGTCACCAGTCCATCACAGGGTCACACAGAGACAAACAACACTTTACTCTCACACCTAGAGTCAATGTAGAGTGTCCAATTTGCCCATTAATCCCCCATTAATCTACAGGTTTGTGGAATGTGGGAGGAAACCACTGAACCCAGAGAAAAGTCACGAAACCAACCACGTGGCCCTCAAATGTGCGCTATTACTATCATCTGTATCCTATTTTCTTATTTTAATGACTTTTAAATCTCTGTCATGGTCACAAGGACAAAATACAGATGCACAAATAGTCACAATTTGTGTGATATTTATCAGAGGAGAATGTCTCCTTTGCCTTCCACCACAGAAATAATGAAGAGCCTTATATCACTTGTCTTGTCATGAACGATGCACTTTGTGTCACTTGACACAAGCTGCTCACTTCTTCTGTTTTCTTGCACATCTCTTCATTATCACGTAGCGTGGTGACTTATGAGTAACCAAGCACAGCTGACCTAGATGTGTGTGTCCACTCCCAGATGTAAGATCATTATAACAACCTCACCGAGCGCGTGCACATTCACACCGCAACTGCGACTAAACGTTCCCGTCAGCTCGCCTGAATTTCGCAACTTTTATTCCCCGACCTTTTCGACTGTCTTCTTGTTGAGTTTTTCCCTCTTACTGTGCATTTTTCCCACGACACAAACACCTGCTTTTGTCCAAATCAATTCAATGGCCCCACAGTCGCTGACAGCATTTCCCAAGCCCGTATTTATCTCTTCACCGTGTTATTTTAATTAGCGGCAGAGCGGCCCTAAACTGGCAGCACTGAGTTGAGAAATATCTGGGGGACTCTGCTCTTATTAAGAAAGCTGACTGTTACTCTGCTGGGATCTATTGAGGAGGGAAAATGATTGCACTTTTGATGACATCTCTAATGCCGTGGCCTGAAGACAAAAACACAACTCAGCTCTTTCTTTTTTTCTTTCTTTCTTTCATTTTTTTTTTTTTTGTGCCTCTAGGAGGACGTATTGCTGTGACAACAGCAATGAGGGAAGTGATGAAAAATGGAGTCGGGGAATTGATGAAAGATAATCCATCTCTGTCCTTATTATACATACAATAGCAATAAAATATTCTATTCTATACTTAGAGATATTCTTACTTTCATTTTCAACCTGTCTTTCTCACCTTCCTCTTTCTTCCTTCGCCCCCAGTTGACTTGTTTTTTCCTCATGTCATCACTTCTTTCCTTTACACATAATTATCTCCTTCACCTCATTTTGTTACTCAACGTGCAGCCATCATATTTTCTTGTGCTTCTCACTGTATTTCTGAGCGAGTGGAAGTGATGGTTTCACACCCAGTAGTCAGAGGGAAATGATTGTATAGCCGTAGATGTTACATCTTCCCCCACCACTGCAGTAGCCCAGAGTAAACCAAAGATGAGGAAACCTATTGAGGCATGCCTCTGCAGTGCAGCTGGCAAACCACACCAGCTTGCTTTAAGTAAGAACACTTTCAGTGCTGCAGTTGTGGAAAGAGAGAAGTAGCTGTGAGGCAGGTTTGCCTCTTTTAAGTGATCTGAGAAAGTAGTGTTGCCTCTATTCTAACTTCCGTTGACCAGGTGTGTTCATGGTCCATGTAATGGCCGGGTAGATTTGTTTTCCTAAGAGCTTGAAGGAGGACACTGTATTCGTTTGTGGATGGCGGAGGAAGTTCCTCACCATGTTTCCTAAAGTTAGTTAAGTGGGAGGTTGTTATTTGTGCACCCTTCAGCCAGTCTGCACACTCAATCCTTCACTGATGCCAACCTTACATTTTCCACATTCACGTTTAGGCATAGGGTGACCCAATTGTTGTTGAGGTAAAGGGTTAAGTGAGTGACGTTTATGGACTAATTGGCATGTCCAGTGGAGATTTTTGGAGGCTTTCACATCAGATCCAATGAAAATAAGTGTACTGTCATAAAACTAATATTGATTAGCAAGTTGTATAGCTACACAAACCACAAGAAAACTGATTTGCATGCTCCGGAGCATGCAAATCTGGTCATTTTTGGTCATGTTAATCTTCAGCATGTCTGCTGAAGTGGTGACGTATCACTTCTTGACGGGGTGTCCCATGTTGTTGGGCTATATTCATAGCTCAACAACAACCACTACCCCTTGTAGCGGGAGGGGTAAGAGGGCATGGTCATGAGAAATGGAATTCATATCTGTTGGCAGACTCATCACCATGGTGTGTCACCTGCATACCGTATTGTTATGTTTATGTTGTGGTTGGGTGAACGGCAGTAAAGGGAAAACAGTAGAGGACTCAAGATGCATCCATGTTGGGCTCCATTATGGAGTGTCAGAGGTCAAAGAGTGACAGAGCCCAACTTAACAGTGATGTGTCAGTTAGAAAGTCTTCCAACAGCTTGTGTACTGGCCTATCCCAAGATCCCACAGTTGGGTCTCTTAGGTTTTACTCGGCATGACTGTGGCGAATAACAGCATCCCAGTGGGCAATTTCAATGTGCAGCTATTGGGGAGGTTAACAAAAAACAAGAAAATCTGAGCAAATCACCTCTCCTCTGCCAGCAATCTACCAACCTGTGAATGTAATGTGGCCTTTGAGCAGTGAGAAGAGGAAGGACACAGAGGCCAAGGGGAACAGAGGGGCACAGTTTGGAAATACCATAGACAAAGTTGACCTTGTTGACTGAATTAGAATTATTCAAAGGCTTGAGTCACCTTCAGCCTGCAGAGAAATGCACCTCGGGTCATTGATGTGCCAGCAAACATTACACACTTTGTCACCTGAAGATGGGAACCTAGAAAACACAGTTCTGACATGCTGGTTTCACTAAAATACATGACATTTCTATTTGTTGGTCTTTGCTAATTTGAGCACCAGGACACACAGTCACACTGTGTATTTGCCAGGATCAGGAAAATGTCTCCATGTCACGTGTACACTGTCACACGTATTGATTGACAGTATTAATAATGGCTTATGTCTGACTCTGGGAGTGGGCAGGGGATGATAAATGTGCTGTGTTGGGGTCACAATAGTAGGTTAACGATTGTCAAGGGGTCTGCAACAAACCCTGAGCTTTGTGGCCTCCCTCTTCCATTTTGCCAGTGTCAAGTAGTAAATAAATGACAGAAAATGTTCTCCCAGAGAGGTCCATATACATTACTGTGACATTAATGTGTTTTTTCCCCTTCCACCAGGAAAAAGTCCCTACCTGATGTTCACAAACCGCCACGAGATCTGTCGCATAGACCTGCTGAAGAGTGCATACACGCAAGTGGTTCCCACACTAAAAAATGCTGTGGCCCTGGATGTAGACGTTTCCATCAACAAGATGTTTTGGTGTGATTTATATCATCGTAAAATATACAGGTACAAACTCTCTCTCACACACACATACTACTGTGCTCAGTAATATGATTTGTGTGGTCTATAAAAAAAAAATGAATGGCAGTGTGTACAGTCAGGACTTCTTCTACCTGTCACTCATTTTTTTTTTCCCACTATCCATCATTGTGTCTGCTTCAATCTGTCACACCCTCTGGTAGCAAGACACACAGACGGTGCGTAAGATTTTACAAATGTGTGCTTACAGAGTGAAGGCGTTTGAGGAAAGTGTGTACATTTTCTCCAGTCCTCACTCTGTGATTCAGCTTCTTGATCATGATTTAGGTCCAGGTTCAGGTTCAGGTTCAGGTAATGGTTGTTGGGTTGGGGTCAGGGTCACCCATTTAACCCTTAGAGCACAGAGCATTTTGGCTGATTTTTTCCATTACTATGCTTAAACGTACAGTATATGCAGAGGGTACACCGGAGCAAAAAGTACTCAAAATGTTTAAAATCGGATTGAATTTGTGAAATTTGGAAATATATCACAGTTCAAAGTTCACTTGGCTCGTTTTTTCTGAACAAAAAGAAAGGAAAAAACGGTCTATTTTGTGAACCTGCACAACCACTAAAAACGCGATAAATAAAATGAATAATAACAAGACTCAACAACACATAAGACGAAAAAACACCTATAACCACACACCCCCAGGATGTCCATATTAGGAGTTGTGTTTTATTCCCCTCGGCAAATTACCATGGGTGCACCTACGGCGCAGATCCTTGAGCACTAAGGATTAACTGAGATGATTAGATTAAGATCGGAGTTATGCTAAAAGACGAGGGATTGTAACATCACTGTGTGTGTGTGTGTGTGTGTGTGTGTGTGTGTGTGTGTGTGTGTGTGTGTGTGTGTGTGTGTGTGTGTGTGTGTGTGTGTGTGTGTGTGTGTGTGTGTGTGTGTGTGTGAGTGTGTGCGCGTGTGTGTGTGGTGCGGGTGTGTGTGTGTGGGTCAGTGGGTGGCTCAGGGAGAGATAGGGCTTCAGTCCCACACAGACGTCACATCTGACATTAAAGCATGGAGCTGTTTGTCCTTCACAGTGCATGATGTGCGTTCATATTATTACTTCACACAATGTGTGTGCATGTGTGTGTGTGTCACTCTAATGACTGACAGGTAGTGGGAGGGGTCTTCTATCATCTCAGCAGAGCCATATGCTCTCTCCAATTTCACAGCTTCAATAATCACCACCATTACTTATCTGCACATAGACACAAACATGCACATGGACAGATGGACCAATTTGTCTTGATAAGGCAACAACTAAACACACACTCGGTGGCTTTAGTTTTGTTCTTGTTCTTATTCGCCTAATTTTCCTGCTTGTTTGTGTCCTTATCCTTTAATATTATATTTTCTTTTTTTATAAAAAATATAAATGTTTGCTGCCGGTTTTGTGTTGCATGTTAAGCATATTGATGTTTGTTTGTCCCAATTAGAGAAACAATCACCAAACCAGTGTTTAGTTGACACGATTATGGCTAAATCCATACTAATAAAATGTTTGTTTTATGAAATGGCATTTTAAAACATCCTCTGTCCCAGCAAGTGTTTTAGCTCTGTATTAATATTTACACAGTCTGCTTCCATACCATCACACCTACAAACACAGATTTTGTACTTGATGCAAAGAAATAAAAGTCAAAACAGCGATATCTTTTATTAGACAAATGATAAGGTGAAACTGACACAGAAACAGGATTTTCTTTAAGAACTATTCAGTTGTAAATGGCAAGTGTAAATGTAGCTGTTGCGATGAAGTTGAAAACTAAATATAGTCGGTCGAATGTAGCCTTAGAAAATGTAATGTCAACTTCCTCCCTCCATGTTACGTCCTTGAGGGCTGATGGTGACAAAGAAATAGCAGCTCTAGCGTAACAAATCTCTTAAATTCGAGCTACTTGTGTGTAATGACAGAATACATACATCACTTATTAATAACCGGTGTAACTAGGACAATGATTAGAATTATAAAGGCACACGGTCTCAGGCTGAACAAAATGGCAATTATCCTGCAACCATTCATCACCTGTAAAACTGTAAAAAGTGACTTCATTGTTTCCAGAACTTTTGTTTTCCATTTTCCTTCTTCCTACTTATTTTCCTTTGGTTGCTGTTGTTTTAAGTTTAGTTTCATCTTAATTCCCGTGGCATGATTGATCTTAGACGTCGTACTTTGTAGAGAAGTGGTTTCCCTGCTAATAAAGGTGCGCTCCATCAAGTAGAAATAGCCGAGCATGTGGTTTCACCTCATCAGCCCTCACCGTGACGGTGTTTTTCCAAGCTCATTCAGGGCGATTAGCATGCTAGGGGTCGATGACTTGTTAACTTCTCCCCGTGATGGAGATGTCTGTTGCAAACAATAATACAGCCAATTAAAGATGCAATCTGCTCGGTCGTATTGGACTCATCTGTCTCTGCCTTATTCTTCACTGCAGCCTGCCTCCCAACCTGTTCATCCTAGTCTATGATTTACACGGAAGTGACAAGAGGATCCTACCTAGTTTTACAGAATCTGTCTTTACAGTATGTAGATGTTTAACTGTAAAACTTATTATGAATACTTAAAAAATAAAGTTAGATTATACGTACCTTTTGAGTATAACTTGCATAAATATGATGTTAAAGGTGCCATATGTAAGAATGTGGTCAAAAACGGTTACTACATTCAAATTCAAAATACCGAGGTCTTTTAGGTTTCGTTTAACTGGCAACCCGTGGTTGCTCGGCAGCTGAGACTCTACTGACTGCAATGATTGGTAGATGGCGGTAGGTGGCGCCACGTGCCAAAAACATAAACATGATTTGCAGTCTGCAAAATACTTGTTTTAATGCAAATATTTTGTCTGCACTGTTGTTGTTGGTGAGTTCAGTTTGTTATATGAACATTATTCCTGAGTCTCTGTGACATATTAGGAGGATTGTATGGCCAGTTGCTTTAGATTTATTACATAATGCACCTTTAAATGGCACATTATGAGACTTTAACAAGATCCAGTGAAATTGACACAATAAGAAATGAAAGTATGAAAGTCTTGACTTAAACTTAACCCAAAATCTGGCAACCTCAGCTGCCCGGTTGTTCTGTAAAAGCAACCGGGGTTTTTTTCAGTGTTTGTAAATGTTTCAGCTAAAGGACACTGTGATTAAAACTAAGTCTCTGAGAAAAAAGGTAGCCAGTTGTCTGTGATCTATAGTGCACATACAGCCCATTGTTGCACACGTATCATGAGACATTTCATCCTCGTCCACTTGATTATCTTCATTTCAATTTCCCCCCTGTCTGAGAGACAGGTGTTGTGTCCATGCTATGAACCACAGGACACTGGATTATCCGTTACATGGCTGCAGCAGCAGCAGCAGCAGCAGCAGCAGCATGGTTTTTTCGTAACCTCATTCATGAAGACGTCTGGAGTCGAAAAACAGTAATTAACAGCACAATCTGCTTCAGAGTCTGACTCGTTCATCCCCACCTCATCCCTAATCTCGCCCCCTTACCTGCCTCATCTGCAGTTAAGCTGCTCCTCCACCTCTTCAGCTGTCAGCCTCAGTTTCACAGTTGTTGGTGGGTTTTTTGTAGCCACTGCCACAGTATTAACACTGATGGTCAAATAATGCCTCATTTCATGTTAGAGCAGTATTTATAGAGCTTTGATTCACAATGAACACATCAAGACTTGTAAAAACTTATTAAAAACTTAATTTTGTTGTTCCAAAAAGAGATCCCATCTCATGTGGTGACACATCCAGGACAGTTTTTTTAATACCAGGTGTGAACAGTGGATGTATATGGGAATGAGAATATATCATGTGCCAATACTTGAGACATTTTCTTTTCAATCCTCTTTCCTCTCAAGGTTACCATGTAGTGTCTTATTCTATGTATTTCAAATGATAATGTTCATTGTCAGAGTGAACTTCACATTGGAATGGAGAGCAAAGGAAATATCGACAAGTATAAGAGAGAATTCTACACATATACGAAGAGTGGCAAATAACACAAAAAAGGAGTCATGCTGTTTTGTAAGTCACTGGTAGATGAAGATGGACTTGTTTTCTCTGGACAAGGCTGGTTAGTGGCTGAGGTTGTTATAGAGGTGTCAGGTTTGGGTGCCCCTGACATGGCGTCATCTGGAGGGAAGAATACCAGGTCTAACTAGGTTTCAAAGGCATGTAGTGTCCGCCAGTCTGTCTTTACAAGAAAAGGAATCCGAAAAAGATGATCAAGTACAACTTTTACGATGGATTTTTTTTCCCTGCCTGTTCATGGGGTTTATGTTTTTTGTAACGCTAACTTACACACCTCTTCTCTATCATCCAACCAGTGCTTACATCAACAAGGCCAGTGACGCGTCACAGCAGGTGACGCTCATCGACTCTCTCGACTCACCCGAGGGCCTCGCGGTCGACTGGGTCCATAAGAACATCTACTGGACCGACTCTGGCAACAAGAGCATCTCGGTTGCCACGGGAGACGGCATGAAGAGGAAAGTGCTGATATCCACTGAGCTGAGTGAGCCACGGGCCATCGCAGTCGATCCACACCAAGGGTGAGTGGATAAAATTTAAGAGTGGAGAGATTTTTTTTTCGTCTGTGGTCATTGTTCTATTCCTGAACATTTCAGACACTGTCATTGTTTGAATGGGTTAACAGCCAGTGTTATTATGAGGAAAGACACTTATCTGTTGAATTAAGCAGCTTCACAATTTACAATCAGTGCATTTCCATACGCAGTGAGGTTGAGCTACAGATGCGGCTTGACTGCGCTGTTTAATTGGACAACTGTCCTTGTCCCAGTATCCAAGCACAAGTGGGGAAATCGATTTATCGATGAAAGTAATGATATGTATTTATGGTAAATGGTCTGTATTTTTATAGCGCTTTCCTAGTCATGATGACCACTCAACGCTGCTTTAACGCTACAGTTTTGCAATGTACACACATTCATACAGTGTATCTGTGTGCATCACTGGTTCTATCACACATCTTTCATACTCATTCACACACTTCTGGCACAGTCATCAGGAGCCAGTGCTGGAGTAAAGTTTAATATTATTCAAGGAACGCCAGGAATGCCAGGAACCTTCACCCCATGAAGTGCGTCTGCCTTTGTTACACTTATGGCAACATGTGTGACGATTATAAAATGTAAAAACTGAACCCCCAACTAAGAGGAAGTCAAAACTCGCATCTTGAAAAAGGTTGAAATCGGATTTATTATAAAGAACTAAAACTATGGAACACAACATTAAGCGATGAGGATTCCAACAAAAAGAGCGGAGGCTGGCTCAGCTTGTTGGCAAAAGTCAGAGTCAGGAACCTGAAAGTGAAAAGAAACACGAGTGGTTAGTGGACGAAAAAAAGGAACAAAAGAAGAAATACTAGTAAAGCACAGAGGGAGCCTGATACCGCGTGTGGAGACGAGGACGCACTGGCGAGGAGTGAATTAAAAACCAGAGAATATGAAGCAGCAGGTGATGCTGAGATGATGGGTTGCAGGTGTGTGACTCCTCCCAGCACACCGACCAACCCCCTTAAACGCTCAGACACAGACAATTGCACAGAAAAAAAACAAGAAATAGGAAAACAGGAACCAAACAAAATAAAATGCAAAACATGAAGCCATAACAATAAGTCTCCTTTCAGCCTGTTATTTGTTAGCACTATTCCAAGTCTTCCTACTGTCCTTGACCTTTAAAATATTTAGTTATTTCAGCTGGCAGAGTGTAAACTTGACAGTCCAAAGTAAGTATTTGCCTGTGTCTGCCGCTGTGTTTTTTTTCTCATTGTTGTCTTCCTCTTATGTTTACTGCCCTCTGTACTGGCTTGGAAACACAATACAAAAATACAACTCCAACCGATGCAACTTTTAGAAATTCGATTCAGTTCAGTTTTCAGACTGACTAACTCAACTTTAATTGAATCCGTAAAAGTGATTCCAGGCTTTTCACAGATTCCTCATGAACACACACACACATTTGAAGGAAGTTTGCAGAACCTGTTGATGATAATAAGAGAAGAGAAAAGATAGACTTGGACTCCACATCTGACCTGTCACTATAATGTTTCCACAGGTTTATGTACTGGTCAGACTGGGGAGGTCAAGCCAAAATTGAGAAGTCTGGGATGAACGGAGTGGACCGTCAAGTTTTGGTGTCTGAACACATTGAGTGGCCCAATGGAATCACCCTGGGTGAGTAAAAATCATCAAAACACTCATCAAAAAGAAAGTTGATCAAGAGACTGGGAATTCTGCCATCACAGAGCTGAGAGTTTAAAGCCATTGTCTCTGCAGGAACAGGAGCGACGATAAGAGGGAGGAGGGGCAAGAGGGTAACAGCAATAGCTGAGAGAACAAAACAGTCAAAGGTCTTTGCAGCCCCTGAGTAGTTCTTATTGTTGTGACTCGGTTTGTGTCTGGCTCTCATCAATCAAGCCAGCGAACACAGGCCCCTGAATTAATAAGCCAGACGCTATGTGCCATCGATACCTACCATCATTCCACATTCAACTCCCTCCGTGGCCCAAGCCAATTTCTCTCCGTTGCCCTTGCCTGCGGAGAAAGAGAGGCGCACGCGGTTGCCACACTCTGTGGGATTGAGGTGTCGCTGCATCTGTATGAAAACAAATTATTTTTTTGACAAAGGTGAATGAAAGACTTGACAAGCGGCGCTCTATAATGCTGTGGGTGAATTATTTTCCCTCAGACATTGATTTAGAATAGGTCAAGCTGTGAATGAAAATGACTCTGGTAGTTTCTTGGTTTCTCTTCTTGGCATTCCATTGAACATGGATACCTCTTTAATTCCCTTAACTGGCTTGACTTAAGCGTATAATCAAATGTCCGCTTTATCAGGGTAAGTCGTTATTCTTATGTCGGCGAGGAAGTGTCGACGACTGCTATTCATGTCTCCTGGTGGTTAAATTGTCTGAATTTAATGTGTCAAAACATGTTTTCTATGCCAGAGAAGAGCTAACAACTTTGCACATTTTTTATTTTGACAGTTTTAAATGTCAATTTCAGACAGGAAATGCATTTAGGGAAATCTGAAACATCTCACACTTGCATACTTCTTTTCAAATTTAGACATCAACATAAGTGCTCCTTAAGAGCAAAGTCGTACTGAGATTGTCGTACGTCCTTTGCTGTCAAAATAATGTGCAATCTGCATATGTTAAACTAACCACCACACTTTTCTGTGGCCCACAGCAAAGGCGACAAAGAGTCGTAATTTAAACACCATCGGAGACTTTAACCTTTAAACGAGTCCGGCAAGAGTAATCAGTTTGCTCAAGGGCACGTGTATTTTTATTTTTTTCTCAGCAAAGAAGTCAACCAGCAATACAACAATCACATCTGTGTTTTCTCAGCGCAGGGTCTCAGCTGTCATGTCAAAGAAGATTGATGGTGTAGCTACTGGGCCATTGCATTCACACACATTTCACCCCGTAGGCCTTTTCTGTTTGTATGACTTCTCTCTCCTTCTCTTCATCCGTCTCCTTTTCTTTCCCTCCTCGGTTTTTGGGTCCCCCCCCCCTCCTCCCCTCCTCCTCTCTTCTCTCTTCTCTCTTCACAGACTTGTCCAATAGGCGTCTGTACTGGGTGGACTCCAAACTGCACCTGCTGTCCAGTGTAGATCTGAATGGAGACAACCGCCGAGTGCTGCTGTCCTCCCATCATCACCTGGGACACCCGTTTGCCCTCACTGTGTTTGAGGTACGTGAGAGCCGATGTTTTACGATGAAGCCGTAGTTCGAGTGCAACAAACGATATGATGAATATCTCAGAGCCGTATCACTGCGCCGATGCTTTAACAAGCTGTAAAACTTTATAACCTTTGATGTGATATGTTTTAACACTGGCACCGTACCAATATTTTTATGTAATTGCCCATAAATGATAGATCGCCGACACTATTTATTTACTGTAGTGTAGTGTGATATTGGTAAACACGTCAAGGCGTGACATTTCATCAGATACATTATTGTCATCTGTGTGATGATGCAGTTTAAATTAAGATTGTTTTTTGCTGGTGGCATCTGTCCTGATGACCACTGGACTGTTAAAATAATTCTGCACCAAATGGGTCTCGGTCCATAATGCAATATATTAAAAAAATAAAAGCTAGCGAATGAATTATGCAGCCTCTTTTGGCAAAAGGGGTAAAATGAATTATAACCAGCTTGATTTAGTGGCTTAAATGAAGCTATGGTCCAGTATTTAAATAGAAAATAGAGGAATAATAACCTTGAAACAAAGTGAAGATATATTTTGTTCATTTAATTTCTTTTGCTGGGACTTGGCATGGAGTTCCTGCAAGCAATTGACAGTGATGGTATGAGAGATATCTCCTTAACGCCGATGCTTACGGCCTTATTCCACCTCCAGATACTGTAGATACACACAGAGAAATTGGTTTGGCCCGATTTGTCCCTGACATTCGTTAGTTGCTTCTGTGGTTTTGGATTTCCAGATGTAGGCATGTGTGGATGGAAGGGGTTACCTGTAATGTTGCTTGTTTTTGTATGAAGCACATAGAAGTTCATAAACATCATATAAAATAAGAAACGGCAGAAAACTGGTGGTGCCGTTTTGTATACAGTAGCAGGATACACCCAGAGGATGGTTATCTCAAAGCTAGTGAGTGTGGAGTCACAGTTGAGTCCAGCAATCAATGAAACTAATTTGAGTGTATTTATTGCGGCAGGACTAAGTAAGTAAGTCTGTTAGAGCCCATCAAATACAGAAGGTGTGGACGCTGGCAAAGAGAAGCAGAGGAGGTGAGGATGAGAGAGAGAGGGAGGTGAAGCGTGTTCAGCGCCACACACTGTGATGATGGGAAGGAAAAAGAGGAGAGGGGACATCCATCATCTCCAGCTGTGTGTGTGTGTGTGTGTGTGTTTGTAAGGGAGATGAATAAAAGCAATGTTTCAGGCAGCAGTGAAAGTTCATCCCAAGAGATTAATGGCCCTCAGCTCGTCTGCTCTTTGTTCTGTTCTGCTTATGATACTGAACAAATTAAAAGCCTGTTAACGGTGCAGCAGGTAGTCCACGTCCAAACAGACCTGTTTTTTGCTCAGTTTGTATCTTTTCTGGGGAAACTGGCTTCATGGGTGCATTTTTGTCTCAGAGTCTCCATCCATCCATTCATCTTCTACTGCCTTATCCTCCGCATGAGGGTCACGGGGGGGGTGCTGTGCCAATCTCAGATGGCATAGGGCGATAAGCGGGGTACACTCACACCTACAGTCAATTTAGAGTGTTCGATTAAAAAAAACAAAAAAACATCTAATTTTAAATTTTAAGCCCATGTTCCCGACAGGGTTACAAACCCGGGTCTTCTTGCTGCAAAGGCAAAAATGCACCTCAGAGTCTCTTGGTCTCTAAATAGGCCCAATCAAGACACGTGAAATTAAATGTTGAGAACATTTAACTACTCTTAAAGGTGAAGTAAGTAGTTTATAGTGCCATCTAGAGGAGAGGCTGAAATTTACAACAAAGACCTGCTGCTCTGCTCACCCCCTCCCTTCCCTGAGCGCTACGGTATCCGCAGCTGGTCAAATGTCGTCCTCGTCGTCTTTCTCTGTGTCAGCGGATGAGGTTCATGAGGTGAGGGAGAGGGCGAGCTACCGCGGCCGTAGCAGACGAAAGCGGAGAGAGTGGAGGCGGGACTTCCGCTACAAGTAAAGAGACGCTTGATTTGTTCTCTCGCGTTTGCCCTTACAGGCTCCGGTAGAAACATGGCGTCTCGCTGCTAACAGTGGCTATGCAACCACGGCCCGCGACCGTGTCATTTTACATGACTTTTTGAAACACTACGAAAATGAAACAAAAACTATTATTCATCGACTAGACAATGCAGGAGCACATAATATGTATAAAAAGTGGATTTTTGGTTATATAAACCCATAAATACTACATAGTGTCCCTTTAACCTGAACAGAAGGATCATCTGTTGTATTGACAGAAACCTTGACAGAAAACCTGTCAGCTGAAGCCTAATATTACAGTACAATTCCTGCTCTTATCACGACACACACTGTTATTTAAGACCTACTCCACCATCCAGATCAGATTCATTTTACTATCTCTCCTCATCACACATTGTCAGATTAGCACGACCATACGTGGTGTCATTTATCAAACATTTTATGATAAGACGTCAAACTAGCATCTCTCTTTTGTCATATTGTACTTTTAAGCAGCCTATTCACATATTAGTATAAATTGTACTTTCTTTTTTTCTCTTTTTACTTTTTTTTAATTATTCTTCATTCATTCTCCACACTGGATTTGCATATGTAATTAATTCAAGACGAAGATTAAACAAAATTGATTTATTTTATGAAGTGTGGGACTATATGCCACAATTAAGGTAAATTTCAAGTTCATTTAAATCTTATCGATCTTTTCAATCCTTTGGATCCCGTCCCCTTATATTGAAGTCGATTGTATCAGTCATTTGTGCAGTTGCAGTCATCTAATGAGGAGCTCCCTGAGACGAGCGTTTCAATCTCTTACGCTGCGCTACCAGCGATGGAGAGAGAGAGGCGACGAAGCTACCTTGAACATTACAGGAGCATTAGTGCCTCTCCAAGTCTCACACACAAGTCTTAATTAATTAGATGCATGTAAATGTTAGGTATACTGTTTTGCCAGACTTTTACGATACTAATCCGAGCCATTTATTGGTGAAAACATGCTCTTTTTATGTATATAACTCAGAAAGATTACACTGCAGCCATTGCTGCCTGCCACGGATGCCGCTCAAAGTGCTCTACAGGACTAATTATGTAACTTTTTGTCAGAAATTTTTCCATACAAAGATATAAAAGATGCTGGAATTCCCTTTTTAAGTGTCATCTGCCATCTTCATATCAGTACTGATATGTTTTACTTAGGGCTGTCAATGGATTAAAAAAAAATTAAGCTCATATTTTGAATCGCGATTAAAAGTTTGACTAAACGAATGAGTAATCAGACTCCATTGTTTAAAGGTGCATTATGTAATAAATCTAAAGCAACAGGCCATAAAATCCTCCTAATATGTCACAGAGACTCAGGAATTATGTTCATATAACAAACTGAACTCACTCACCAACAACAACAGTACAGCCAAAATATTTGCATTAAAAAAAATCTTTTGCAGACTGCAAATCATGTTTATGTTTTGAAATCATGTTTTGGCATGTGGCGCCACCTACCGCCGTCTACCAATCATTGCAGTCGGTAGAGTCTCAGCTGCCGAGCAACCACGGGTTGCCAGTTACGTCAGAAAACGAAACCTAAAAGACCTCGGTATTTTGAATTTGAATGTAGTAACCGTTTTTGGCCACATTCTTACATATGGCACCTTTAATTGTATCTTTATTTATTTTATTATCACATAATTACACATACAGATAAGGCTCAGGCCTATCAAGTGCCATCCAGGTCTCAGCAGTTAGTCGCGCATCTGTTTTTTTGACAGTCAAGGCAAAGGATCGCAACTTCCAGTCCTTGTCAATAAATTGTGCCGTGACACCCAGGTAACATTCGTTTTATCGATGGTTCAGTCACTCAGCTTCTTAAAATAAAACCTTCCATCCAACAATCTCTCACCTCTCACGAGCTTCAGCTACTATCTATGTCTCTCTATCTGACTGACTGCAGACTGGTTCGCGCGGATCATTTCTGGCTTTCATGTCGGAGGTCAGCACACACCAGAAGTAAACAAACTTGCGTTAATTAATTTCATTGCGTTAATCTCGGCTGTATTAATCGCAACGATTTACGTTTTAACTTTGACAGCCATATTTTTTCCTAATGCCACATAGAACAGACACATTAGTCCGTATCAAAGTCTTAAAAAATGCTACCACCGAACAGAATCTTACAAAATCCTTCCAGTCGGTGCCCAACCCCCCAACCAAGTCACAAAGCCCTGAGGAAATGTGGATCACACGGATGAGCAGAGAGTGACATTTTCTCTTTCTCTACCTTTAGTATCATTGCATTATGTATTTTTTTTTTTATTCCTTTCGTTGTTTGACTTGAGGGAATAGGAGAGAAGATGAGATGTGTTTGGGGGCGGAAGAAGCCGAGAGGAGCATGGTGACTGAAAGAAGTAAAATATGATCAGGGAGACAAAAAAAAAAAGATGTTAGGGCTCATGTTTATTCGTCTGCCATGAACTCCAGCATAGAGGTTGTAAAGCCTCTGCATCCTCACAGGTGCAACAAAATGTTGCCTTGACTAAATTAAAAAGACATTTTGCAGGAGTTGATCAGTGGTCATAGAAAAACACATTCTCACACCCACATAGGAATAATTAAAAGAAAAATAGAACTAAAGTGAATATCCATGAAGGTTTAAAGGTACAATATGTAGTATTTATGGGTTTATATAACCCAAAATCCACTTTTTTATACATATTATGTGCTCCTGCATTGTCTAGTCGCTGTATAATAGTTTTTGTTTCATTTTCGTAGTGTTTCAAAAAGTCATGTAAAATAACATGACCGCGGACCGCGGTTGCATAGCCACTGTTAGCAGCGAGACGCCATGTTTCTACCGGAGCCTGTAAGGACAAACGCGAGAGAACAAATCAAGCGTCTCTTTGCTTGTAGCGGAAGTCCCGCCTCCTCTCTCTCCGCTTCGTCTGCTACGGCCGCGGTAGCTCGCCCTCTCCCTCGCCTCACGAACCTCATCTGCTGACACGGAGAAAGACGACGAGGACGACATGTGACCGGCTGCGGATACCGTAGCGCTCAGGGAAGGGAGGGGGTGAGCAGAGCAGCAGGTCTTTGTTGTAAATTTCAGCCTCTCCTCTAGATGGCACTATAAACTACTTATTTCCCCTTTAAGCATATTTGAAAAACCACACCAGCATTTCAGGGAGGAGGTCACCATGGGTGGGGAGGTCTGAAAGCAGCGATTAGCACAACATTCCACAATGGAATTTTATAACATGGGTTTGATACAACAAAGAAAACACATCAAAGTGAAAAGTTGATGTGGGATTGCTTTGTTTGAGCTTTCATTTGTAGGTTGCTGGCATGACATCTCAGTAGGCAGGAGGCACCAAAGGCACGTCAGACGGATGTGTCAGTCAAAAGGCCTCGGCGTTAGTTCTTGCGGGACAGCATCATGACAAAATCATCAAACGCTTATCTCCCCTTATCACCAAAAACACTCCACGTCCATTTAGATTTACACTACGCTCTCCCATCTCCTTGACAACCACAGATGGACCTGAATGAAGTGAGGCAAAGCTGTGTGATTAGGGGAAGCTTGTGCTCGCACACCTGGTTTATCCTTCCACACATGAAGGATTTAGCTTGATCGTACAATGAAGAGTGCTGACCCGCTTGGGTTTGCGCTGCTTTCTGAAGCTTTCAAGGGGGTAACAAAAAGTAACAGATGCTGAGACTGAATGTGAAAGGAGAAAAGCAGAGGAAAAGGTTGTCAGAGAGACAGAGGGAGACATCTAGAGAGAAGAGAGCAGTGAAATGATAGATATTTGAGCCTTTTATTTCGTGACCATGACTGATATTTGTCTTTCATTGTTCCAGCGCTGCTGTCACACGAGTAAAGGTTATCAGAACCTGAGAGCTGGGTGATAGGGAACACAGTGAAAGATGGAAGAGAAGCATCGGAGAAAAAAGGTTAAGCCGAATGATACCCAAGCACAAAGGGAGAACATGGATTACAGCTCTAGCATACACAGCCATGCACATGCTGTCATAAATACACACACTAGATGAATCTGTGTTTGGATCCATATAGGTCCTTGACCTTTGGAGGAGACCATACAACAGTAAACACCATCTCTGCCGGATGAAAAAAAATACAAATGGCAGCCAACACGACCTTTTGTCTGGCACACACTTATCTCCTGAAATTTTCCCTTTATTATTATTATTATTATTTTTTTTTTGGAACCTGCCCGTGGTCACAGCATCTCCGTGTTTTCTTTCACTGTAATTTTCTGTGTTTTTCTTAATTGATGTGTGTCTCCGTGCAGATGAAGCAATCTGTGGTCGCCATGGAAACCAGGCACTGTAGTAGAGTGGTGTGAAGAGGGTTTTAGACAGATGACAGGAGAATGAGAAAGAAGCATGAGTGAATAACATCCCATGTCTATGCCTGCAGTATTTATTGTTTTATGGCCATGTAAATATCACCAGCAAATGGCGGAACAAGTCGTTATAATTATTTAATTTTCTAGACAAAGGTAGTCAGTTGTATGACTATTTCATACACTCCATTAGGGAGCATCCGGCAGTTGCTGATCTCTGGTTTCTGTTGCATGAAGCAAATTGAGCATTTCTCATGGTAAGCAGCCAGGGTTTAAACTGCCCATCTCCCACTCCAGAGACACCCACTCTTACCACAAGGGGCTATTTACAGCAGAAGCTACACGACTGATTTATGCATTCATTATTTGTGTCATTGTCAAAGTGATCCAACCCTCATTGGTGTTATAAGGCATTAAAATAAAAATGACAGTTGCAGTGCCCTCGTGCTGCGCTGCCCACACAATTCATGTATTTCATACTCATCCATCCATCCAAAAGAAATCATCTCTCATGAAGGGCATTCTACTAAAAAAAGCACATCCCTGATGTCAGCATAAATTAATGTGCAACACAGAATGAACTTCAGAGCTACAAATAATGCATGGGATGATGTGCTTTTGTCACCATTCAATTGATATTGTATTGTGATTCGATGGTAAGATCATTATGATGTTTTCCTCCTCAAACCAAAATTTAATGACACGTTGGAACAATCATTTTCACAAAATCAACGCATGTCACCTGTCACTTGGTCAGTCTATTATTTATTTAAGATGTAACTAAACTCTGTTTGTGTTAATTACTGTTTCAGGTACAAATCTTGAAATTATGATATACTGTAATTTCAAGATTAAAAATCTGCATACTGACTGCCTCTCTGGTCAGACACCAGCTACTACATTGAAATGTTGCCATTGCCTTTCTTTAAGTCCACTCTTCCTGTTCCTGAGTCTGAGACAAAGAACCTTGAACTCGGTGTACCAGTATCTCTCTCCCCACCACTCAACTGAGCATACGTGTTCAAAGTCCAAATTTAGTCAGACTAAGATAACAATTTGTTTATTTAATGTCATGTAAACACGTTAGTCCGACTAAGTCTAGCTCAATCTTAAGGCCACATTATACTTCTCCGACTGTAACCACGGAGACCCCTTGAGCCTTCATAATTCTCCGTCGTGGTGCCGGATACGCTGCAATTTCCCTGCCCGATCAGTAGGGGTCGCTACGCAAGGTTGTTGTTCTTCTGGCTACAGTGAGCAATGGCGTCCGAGAGAGAAAGACTGTTTGTTGTTGTTGTTGTTGCAGCTGAATAACATTGAAACAGTGGCCGTTTCTCACCTGAAATAAATATTTTTCTGTGTCCTGGAACGCAGTTTTAAGATCATTTGAGTCCAAACATGTGGTTTGTGTATTAAGATATGACGTATTTATAGTATTTATAGACACTAGACACAAAATGATTATTAATTAAATGTCTTGAATTCATGCACCCGGAGATGACGGAGAGGCTCTCCGACAAGCTCTCTGGCGATGTAGAGGGGTCTCCGTAACCGACATAGAGCACTTTACGGAGGAGTATAAATTGGGCTTTAGTCAGACTAACGTGTTTACATGACATTAAATAACTAACTAATCAACTAGCATACCTGGATAATGTGGTTCATAGTCCGATTACTCCTGCTTCTGTGCACTTAGTCGGACTGGAGTCAGACTTGGCATGCACCAAAATGTCCTGCCTGGTCTTTGACCCGGAATTAGAACGAGACAAAGTATAAACTGTTGCTGGACATGAAACGACAGCGCCGTGTTTTTTTTTAGGATAACACAACCACAAGAGCCTTGCTCCATCTAATGTTTATCACAATTAAAATGTACAGCAGGTGTGAAACATACACCAGGATCATCTCACCATCCGTCTCGCAGTTCACGTTTTTTTCCGTGATGTAAAGTTCAACAGGAAACTGATTCAATATGCACTAGCTTATAGAGAGATACAGCGCCACCTACGTGTATATACTCAGACTCTGCAAATTGTCCGGGTTGCCTGTCTTAGTCGGACTATGGCCTTAGCTGGATTAAACTGTGCATGTAGACATACTGACCTGCGGTGAATAAATAGATTCAGGCCAATTTTATTTGAACTTTTCCCACTCAGTGTTGGCTGAGCTTGTGTCGTAAGAAAAGAAAATGCTGGGCCTACATGAACAGAGCCTCTCAAAACAGGACACAACAATGTGAGCCTGCAAATTAACGAGCTTCAAATGAAACAGAAAAAAAAAACAAAAAAAACTGATGAGTAGAGAGAACTGAGGTTCCACTCTGTCTCAAATCCTCAGGGCATTGTTTGTACACAGACAGTTTGTTATAAGATCCCCCCATAAAAACAAAGCTGGGACATTTGCGAATTTAATTGAACAGCCATTTTTAGGGCGTGCTGATCATTTTCGCTGCAAGCTGCACAACGTGTTCACGTCTAGTCTTTCATCTCTAAAAAGTCCCACATGACTCCCCTGTGCATTTTTTTTTTTAACAATCGCTGTTAAACAGATGAAAAGCGAATTCATTGTAATTAAATGTGCTGCAGTTGCAGGTGGATGATAAATATTCACTTGGTATGATGGCAACATTTTGAGGGAAAGGAGCACAAAATAAAACATAAAACATTGTATTGAGCCATAAATATATTAACTAACAATTTTTAGCTTCTTGGCTAGAACTGAACCGAACTGGTAACTGAATAACAATCTTATTTTAAAAAGAAACTTACACTAATACTATGTATTTATGTGTTTCTGTGTTTGTTTATTTTCCAACACAGGATCATATATATTGGACGGACTTGGAGGATGAAGCGATATACAGTGTCAACCGACTGACGGGACATGATGTCACAAAGGTGGCTGAGCACCTCAACAACCCACTGGACCTCATAGTGTTTCACGAACAGAGGCAGCCAAAGGGTAAGACATGCTTTTTTTTTTTTTTGTTGTTGATCTGTTCCTAGGGCTGTATGGTCAAATACTGTATGGGACTAACTTGGAGTAATGGGCACTAATCATGCTGTGTGCCATCATTTAAAGGGACACTGCGTAGTATGTATGGGTTTATATGACCCAAAATCCACTCTTTTATACATCGCTGTATAATAGTTTTTGTTTCATTTTCGTAGTGTTTCAAAAAGTCATGTAAAATAACATGGTCGCGGGCCGATGTTGCATTGCCACTGTTAGCAGCGAGACGCCATGTTTCTACCGGAGCCTGTAAGGACAAACGCGAAAGAACAAATCAAGCGTCGATTTACTCGTAGCGGAAGTCCCGCCTCCTGATTAGCTAATGAGCTAAAATAGAAAACAGGTCCAGCTGCTGTAGATGATGGCCTCTAAAGTAAGGTCCTTCCCTAAAGAATATTAAAAAAATGCTTTATTCTAAGGCTACAAAAACGTACTTACCAACAGTATAATACTATTACATTTCAGCCTGTAACCCCTCCTGATGGTTACACACTGGACTTTTATATGATTGCAGATATAGACAACATGACAAGTACCAATACAAAATCCTAAATCCTCTCAGTATTGCACTTCTTCTAATCTTCTTCTAATCTTGAAATATTGATGTGTAGACCAGATGACACGTTTTGTTTAGACGGCCCGAAACAACAAACAAATAACCTCATGCATGGAATTAGATTGAAAAGTGCTGAGCATGTCAAGTGATTTACCACTATCTGTTCATTCCCATGTGTATTTGTGTGCAATTTGCTGCTGAAAGTGCTGTTTGTTTTTTTTCTTTGTTTTCTCCCCTCACTCTGAGCTCAAAGCAAGTCTTTGTCTCAGTGCCGACTGGAAGCTAATTGTCTTCTCTCATTAATAAATCAGGATTTCTGCTCAAAGAAATATCACAGAATTTAGCATGTTCTCTATAAAATGCCAACAAGTCGTACGAACAAAGAAGCCTAACTGTGTGAATTAAAGATTTGATGAAGCAACTCCAGTCTACTTACGTGTCTGAGGAAAGGAATATTCGATCAAATCTGACCTTGACTGAAGCAGTTTACAAGTAGAGCTCTATCTCTTCTGGTTTTTATCTTTTTTTCTCACTATCAGCTTTAATTTGTCTGTAAATATAGTTTACTAAACCTAACGACAAAAGAGAAATTCATCACATTCACCTTTACTTTATATCTTTATATCTTTCCCTTTTTTTTATCCTATTTCCTATTAGTTTTTGCTACTTTTTCCTGTTTTTGCCCTTCAAGTTCTCTCTGTTCATCTCCTTTACTCTTCTTCTGCTGTCCTTTTTATTCCAGCAGAAATTGAAATGTGTTATCATTGTTGGGTCATGACATTTTTCAAATGGCTCCATTTGGTATTAGAAGCAGGTGTTAAGTATATTTGAAGCTAAGTTTCGACAGCTCTTTGTCACTGTACTGTACTTGTTTGGCTGAGATACTGCACCGAAGGACACATTTATTAAATCTTCACTGTGTGTAGCGAGCAGTAATGTTTCCCTTTCACTTCCCCTGATGGCTGATGATATCCTTTTTAAACATACGTCAGGAGCCAGGAGTCAGAATCAACCACGACCTGACCTGATTGTTGTAAGAAGAGCAAACTTTACTTCATAGACTACGTTTAGAGATTCCTTCAGTGGGTGGTTACACAGTAAAGTTAGTATGAAGATGATTATAGCATTTCTACTTAGCCCCCGAAGTGACATGAAAAAAAAATAATTGAAATCTCAAGTTTACCAAAAGTTTCCCTATTGTTTTTTTTTTTTCTTTTTACAATTTTTTTTGGAAACTCGTACGGAGCCTGCGAAGTGACATGAGAAAAAAAAATGACGAAATTTTTTTTTTGGGAAACTCGAGATCACAAATTTGAAACTTTCCAAAAAAAATTAAAAAAAAAAAAAAAAAAAAAATTCCCATATTTTTTTGGGAAACTCAAGATTTTTTCTTTTTTTTCATGTCACTTCAGGGGCTCCGTACATTTCTGCTGAACACTGTATTACTTTATTTATTTAATTATTAGTTAAGGTGACATCTCTGCAAGAAACATCAACAGCCTAATAAAACACATTTCCTAACCTTAGTTGTGAGTGTTCATGTGTACATGTTAGGGCTGATTTGAGCCATGGTCTAAGATTCATCTAAGATTGACAAAGCAGCAAAGCCATGGGACTCTCTGATGTCACTGAGTATTGTACTTCAAAAGGTCATTGCTCAACAGGAAAAGGCTGATGTGCCACCCTCCATAGACTTAGACACTGATGACAAGAAACACAAAACTATCACATCTCAAGAGGTTGTATTTGTGAATAATGTCACTGTGATAGCAGCTTTTTGTCCAACGTAGAGCATTTTCCCCCCCCGTGTACGATACAGTGAGATATGTGTGTGGAAATCTTGAATTCTGGGCTGAACACATTCATGTGTTTCATCTGCACAAGTGCACCACACTTATATTGCATTTAAATGTCCATTGTGATTAAGTGTAAGTGAGATAATTCTAATTATACTTAATTATTTCTAAGTGTACAATCACTTAATTGTCTGAATTGTTTTTGTTCATTACCCCTGATGGAGCCTCTTATATCAGGAGCTTGGTCAGCTCTATAGAGGCTTCTATTTTGGACCACCATGTTTTTTACAGTAGCCCACAATGGACAAAATAAACATATTTTGGGTTTTAGTGCACACTTGGAAGAGAAGGGAAGAGTGAGATGAGGGATATTCAGCTGCAACACATTTTTACAGCTGTACATCTGCATTAACATGAAGGAAAAACAAAGAAATATACTTAAGTCTGCTCTACTAAGTCATTTGAGAGTTGTACCTGAATGTAGTTTAACCTTTGTACAGGCGCTTATAGTTTTTTAACAGTTCCTTAATTTTGCGGCTACTTTATTTGTAGCGCATCACCCTGCCACTGATGAACGATTTTATAATCTCTTTATCATCCTCTTATCATTCTTCTTTTTTCCCTGCAGCCCCCGACACATGTAATATGGGGAGTCTGCCCAACGGTGGCTGTGAGTATCTCTGTCTAAAGGCCCCTCAGATCACAGACCACTCCCCCAAGTACACTTGTGCCTGTCCTGATGGCATGGAACTAGGACCGGACATGAGGCGCTGTGCTATAGGTGAGTCAGTCAAACTGTGTGGACCCATTAATCACACAGTGTGGATGCTAACGCAGCTAACTGGAGGAATTCACTGGGAAATGTCATACGAGTTCTGCATCAGTCATTGAAATGATAGTGTCAGACCATGATGAGATTAAAACTGGACTGGACATTAAATTGAGTTCACCTCAAAATGAAGTATTTATAGACTTCTATAAATACGTTTTCTGTGTTAAACTGTTCTTGAACAGGTTTTTAAGGGTTCCTAAACCTACACATGATGCGCTGTGTAAAACATTTTTTTATACCAAACCAAATACATTTCTTTAGTATGGAAGAGTATTAGGGCCACATGTAAAAAAAAATGTTGAATGAAAGTGAAAAATAAATAAACAAACATTAATTCTGAGAAGAAAAAAAAGTCAGAATTTCGAGATTAAGCATCCAAATTTTGAGATAAAAAAAATTTTAAATTTGAGAATTCTTCTTCTTCAAAAATAAAATTCTCAAAAATCCTGACCTTAATCTCTGAATCCTGATTGTAATCTCGTAATTTTTACATGTGTCCTATAATACTCTTCCATACTTTATAATGTGAATTCCAGCACTAAATGTTTATTTTTATAAACTATTAATATTCCAATTTCAGTCCAGGTCCATGCCCGAATCTTTAAATATGCACTGAAACCTTTTCGAGCTCTGGATTAAATATGTACAGTAAAAGTTGTATATGCGCTTCATATTAGGAAGTGTGTTATTATATTGTTAATAATATGTGTCTCATATCACAACAAAACAGCCTTTTTTTACTATAGGTTTTACACAAATCACATTCTCACCACTATCAGCTGTGAACAGTGTGAGTTATATCCCTCAATCCTTTTCCATCGATTATAATGGACCCAAAAGTCGATTCCTTTGGTGTGTTTGATACCTGTGCTGACAGTAACACAATTTTGTGAAGTGGGTCAGGGATTCCCTGAGCTTATCTGTGTTCCCAGCCCATGTTCATTATTTTTCTGACCTATTTCACCACTGTGCCTGTACACTGCCTCACTACAGTCACCATATCAGTTAAGTGTTTATCCTCGATGCATCCTCTCTGTTTTGTACTTGATGTCGGAGCAGGTGAGTTAAGGGGAGGGCTGACACAGAAAACGAGAACGGCGGACGATTATATTTAGGCTGCTGTTCGGCGAGTGGCTCTGAGGAGAGAGAACGTGGTGATGAAGTGTACAATTAGAGAGGGGGAGAGGGGAGGGAGAGAACATTTACTCCTTCTTAATGTAGTACGGGCATTTCTGCTGAGAGTTGGTGATGTTATGTCTCTTTGGTTTCCTGCTTTATATATCTATTTTGGAACAACAATAAGAACCTGTGCTGATGATACCCAGCTGTATCGGTCATTCCCACCTGACGACCACACGGCCTCGGCAGGAATCTCAGATTGTCTCATATGTGACATATCTGCATGGATGAAAGCCCATCACCTGCAGCTAAAACCTCTCCAAAACGGAATTGCTGGTCTTCCCAGCCAAGCCAACAATACTGTACATCTGCATTAATATCGACTCCCTATCTCTGGCTCTTTCCAAGACAGCAAGAAACTTGGGTGTCATGATTGATGACCAGTTGACCTTTAAAAATCACGTTGCTTCTGTCGCCCAAGTTATGTCGCTTTGCACTATTCAATATAAGTAAAATCAGATTGTATCTAACTCAACAGGCTACCCAGCTCCTAGTAGAATAGAATAGAAATACTTTATTCATCCCCAAGGGGAAATTATTTTGACGTAGCAGTAATACTGTTACGATCGACAAAGGAGATCGATCTTAATTCGAACAGGAGGACCCGAAAGCAGAGGAGACGGTAAGTAGAAGAATAAAAAAATAACAACTAAGGTTAAAAAACGACTTCACAATTCAGGAAACGAATCAGGAAATGGGGGAGTGATGGCTGATGCAGCTGTGTCGGGATTTGGCGTGGGAACGGAGTGAGAGACGATGTTTTCGGGCGGAGTTCCGTCACAGAACAAACTCACTGGGAGACGGAAAAGTCGGCAGGAAGAAATCCCAGGAGAAGAGGGAGGACTGGCGATGATCTGTGACTCTCGGAAGTGCAGGAGACGTGGTGACCAACTGGCGTGATGATCTGACGCAGGTGTAGCAGATCACCAGCGTTCTCGGGGAAAGTAGGTCGGCCACGCCTTGGAGAGAGAGGGGAGGGAGCAGCACAGCAGCAGCAGAAACCAAAATAATAATACAAAATAAAGACAAAAGTGCTGAAGGTGCAGGTGAGATCGTGACTAAATACGATACAAAAAAACAAAGAAAGAAATCGACATTAAATAAATGTACAAATGTATAGGAAAATAGTGCAATACATGAAAGAATGACCCATAGGATCAGGTGTAATGGCATAAGAAGTACAGGCTCCGATCATCTCGACCGCCTTCACTACTGCAACACCCTGCTAACAGGCCTCTCTTCAATCAGCCCAAAAGGGCACATGTCACCGCTCTGTTCATTGAGCTCCACTCGCTACCCTTAGCTGCCCGCATCAAATTCAAATCACTGATGCCAGCCTACAGAGTGCTTCACGGGTCTGCTCCCACCAACTTAAATGCTCTCCTAAAAGCTTGTGTTACCCCACGACTACTCCGTTCATCAAAGGATTGTCGTCTGGCGGTGCCAACACCCTGAACAAGATAACGCATAATCTTTTCATGAGTCGTTCCACGTTGGTGGACCTACCCAGCGTTACTAGAACAGGGGCATCCCTGTCTATCTTCAAGAAGCTATTGAAAACCCAGCTCTTCCAAGAGAATCTTCTGTCCTAGCACTTACCCTACCCCTATCCCCTCCCTTGCCCAATCTCATTCTGCACTTGGATACACCTCTGCACGCTCACCCTCTATCAGTCTACTGTTCCTGTCAAGTGGAGTTCTTTCCAAGACCTTGTTCCTCTTTCGTAAGTCGCTTTGGATAAAAGTGGCTGCTAAATGCTTAATGTTAAAACCTTGAAAAATAGTATTTGCAATTCCCATTATAACACGCAAGCCATTTGCATATGTAAAATATGTAATATTGATACACGTTAAAGTAATGAGAGGGATATTTGGTGGTGACATTTTTTTAAAAATGGTAGTGAAAGGGACAGCGGACCAGATGAGTCATGTTATCTCTTAAGAGAATCACTAGTCATATTTGCTACAATCTTTTAGGAGGCAGTTTTGCAACATTTTAGATGCCAACAGCTGTAAAAAGAAGGAGAAAATGTTTAATAAGTAATGTACTATTACAGAATACAACTGTCATAAAACACCAACAACGACAGACTTTCAGTGCAATCGTTTTTGTTTTTTATGTGCAAATGAAAATATTTATAGTATTGTGTAGGTTTTCTTGTATATATAGATCCGAAATATCCCAGTTATTATTAACCATATCACCCAACTCTGTTTATACTACAGGATCATGTTGTAATCTGTTTATTTACTATATTTTATTTCCTTCTTCATGCTGTCTTTTGATAAATCAGCAGCAACTGAAGTGACGAGCATTGTTGTGCCGTTTTTGTTTGCTGTGCCAACACTTTTTGTACCATTTATTGTATGCAGTTCGAGCCAGAACAACCACAACAGCTGCTCCGACCACCACCACCACCACAACTCCCACCACAACTCCTACCACAACCACCACCAGCACAACAACTACCACAACGGTAACCACCACCACACCTCCCCCTCCCCCTCCCCCTCCACCTACCACCACCACCACCACCACCGCCGCCGCCACTGTGACGAGCACCACGGGCACCTCTGCAGCGACCACACTCAGACCCACAACCAGACGCCCGATGACAACAGCAGCCTCTCCTCAGATCCCCAGAAGAACGACTACGCCACAGACTCGCACCTCCGCCGCCGCCACGAGAAGAGAGACGACCAGTCTCAGGAGCACAATTCAGACGTCGACCACCACCCACACGCCTCTGCTCGGCCCGTTGGCCCCGAACAGCATTCAGAGAGAGAGCAATGGAAACCTCTCCCACAGAGGTAAAGATGGTGTTGAGCTGGAATGTGAGTTTGTCTGAAGTAGGTTTATGCACACAGTGTGTGTGTGTGTGTGTAGTGTGTGTGTTTGCACGCGATTACCACAGATAACACCCGCCATTAACGCAGCATGGAGCTAGAAACCAATACTTACATCAGTTTCTCTCCACCTCCCTCTTTCTGTCTCTGACTCATAGACATAATGCATATCCTAGCCCCCCTTATCCTAACTTTAACCATCACAACTAAATACCCAACCTTAACCCTTAATCTTACCCTAGTAACCCTAAGGAGTCATCCACACAAACACGGCATTTTAGGGGACGTGAACTGTTTTTTTTTTTTTTAAAAACCTCTCAATGACTTCTGTCTATGAAAAGTAACTAATGTCAGTCAGAAAAGACGCTAGATATCACTGGATCAAGTCCTGTCTCCAGAGATTTCACACACTCGGGTGAAAAAAGTGTTGAATCGTAAAAAATAAAGAGAGAAGAAAACCAAACCGATTTTTACTCAAATAAACAAAACCGATCAGGGATTGTTCCACACACGCAGTCCGCTGCGCTGAACACCCATAGCTCGTTTCTCATCTGAATCTGTTCATGTGCTTCTGTGTGTCCCGCTCTCCACCCGCGGTAAATACAGTGAGATGGATGTCACTCATGCGGCAGAATTGTGCGTTTCCTTTCTCATATGTATTTAGGTTTATGACAGAAAGTCGGTGAATTTGCCGCTAGTCACAGATCGTCTGTAAAGTCGCTATATATGCATGTGGAAACGGCATGAAACATAAACAGACAGTTGTTATTTCTGTTTCTGTTTCTGTTATTAATGTACACAACGTCTTCTTCTCTGTGTTTCGCGTTACGTTGCAACTTACAGTTTTGTCGTATGAAATACAGCATTTTGAGTCGTTTAAGTGTTAGGGTTAAAGGTGCATTATGTCATAAATCTAAAAGAAACTGGCCATAAAATCCTCCTAATATGTCACAGAGACTCAGGAATAACAATTACAATACTGAACTCACCATTGTTGGTGAGTTCAGTTTGTAACTGTCGTTGTTGACAGTACAGCCAAAATATTTGCATTAAAAAAAATATATTTTGCAGACTGCAAATCATGTTTATGTTTTGAAATCATGTTTTGGCATGTGGCGCCACCTACAGCCATCTACCAATCATTGCGGTCAGTAGAGTCTCAGCTGCCGAGCAACCACGGATTGCCAGTTAAAGGGACACTATGTAGTATTTATGGGTTTATATAACCCAAAATCCACTCTTTTATACATATTATGTGCTCCTGCATTGTCTAGTCGCTGTATAATAGTTTTTGTTTCATTTTCGTAGTGTTTCAAAAAGTCATGTAAAATAACACGGTCGCGGACCGCGGTTGCATAGCCACTGTTAGCAGCGAGACGCCATGTTTCTACCGGAGCCTGTAAGGACAAACGCGAGAGAACAAATCAAGCGTCTCTTTACTTGTAGCAGAAGTCCCGCCTCCTCTCTCTCCGCTTCGTCTGCTACGGCCGCGGTAGCTCGCCCTCTCCCTCGCCTCACGAACCTCATCTGCTGACACGGAGAAAAACGACGAGTTCGACATTTGACCAGCTGTGGATACCGTATCGCTCAGGGAAGGGAGGGGGTGAGCAGAGGAGCAGGTCTTTGTTGTAAATTTCAGCCTCTCCTCTAGATGACACTATAAACTACTTACTTCACCTTTAAGTCAGAAAACGAAACCTAAAAGACCTCGGTAGTTTGAATTTAAATGTAGTAACCATTTTTGGCCACATTCTTACATATGGCGCCTTTAAGTCTGGACGGAAATGTTTCTTGAAACAATGCCGTATTTACGGGGGAAATTTAAAAAAAGCAAAGAAGAAGATTGTTTCCATTTTGCGCCGTTACCGTCTGGACTTGGCCTCAAACGAGGTCTTTATCGGTCTGAAAAAAAAGGCTAAAGTTGTGTGAAACCAGCCAAAATGTCGTTGCTTGCATTTACTTTATACCTTTGTTGGTCTTCATGAAGATATACATGCAACTTCAGTCATTAGTGTTTCTCTCGGTCTGCTCGCTGTTGCTCCCTGATGAGCAGCGGGTAACAGAGCTGTCAGCGCTAACAAATGACAGTCCCCTCCATTCTTGCCTTGCAACTCTCATCACTCATCCTTACTTTCTGACAGCCTCTCTCACTCTCTTTGTCTCCCTCTGTCTCACCCGCTTACTCTCTCCTCCTCCTCTCTTTCACTTTCTTTCCTTGGCAGCATTTTTTTTTTTTTTTTTTTTTGTTCTCACACCAACCAAGCTTTACTGGCGCGCAAGAAAAAAATACTGGTTTACAGTTTGTTGCCCAGACAGACGAGAGCAGAATAAAAACGGCACTAACAATGGCTCAAAAGCCATTGCTAAGACATAAATGGCATCTGGAAGCAGAGGAGAATCCTTGATAGCGGCACACAACCGAAGCGCTGAGCGACGGTGCCGCAACGCCACATGCTGTGTTGTAATTTTCAGCTTTCTGATTCTTCTCACCTTTGTAACACGGAGACATTAAACAAAAGATGCTCAGGCGTGTGTTGGACTGCTGAGCTGCTCATCAAAACAGTGAAAAAGATGAGCCTCTATATGCATCACTGCAGCTCTGTGCTCTCCAGGATTGTTTTGATGGTAATATGATGTAGTTTACTGCCCAAAAAGAGAATAAGAGCGAATAAAAGTAGTGGTTAGCTTGTGAGAAAGATGGATACAAATGGCTGTGCAGTGTTTGAACTCTAGTTTTACACTATTGCGTTTACAGCAGAGACTTTTCCTCATTATAGTGTAAAGCCAGGAGAGCAAGGTTCAATGATGAAAAGGTAAACAGAAGGGAGAGGATAATAAAAGTTTTAGATGAGTGTGAGAGTCGGGGCAGGAACAAGAGGAGAGCAGGGAAATGAGGCAAAGCAAGGAGTAAAATTAAGTGTTACATAAAGAGGTTAGACTGTGAAACGATAAAGACACCACAGAGGTACAAGAGAGAGCGTGGAGGGAAAAGGAACTGGTGGAGATGGGAGTTAAAAAAGACAATCTGTTTCGGGGGGAACCAGCATATACAGTGAGATACATGAGGAGATACAGGGTGGGGGGGGGAGCAGTGAGCACAGCAGAGACAAAGTGATTTTCTGTGAATAAATGCCTGCACCAGATATTCACATCACTTTAGTGGCCTGGGTTTTTCATTTGAAGCAAGAGCATGTTTCCTCTAGTCTCTGAAGTTGTCAGAGCTCCTCACCCCACCACAGATGCTCAGATGAGAGGTGGAGAAAGACACGGCTGAGAAAATGGGGCATGAACAAGGAAAAGGCGCTTCTCCAAACTCACAGGCCATGTGTTATCATTTCTAACTCGGTGCACGCTGTCAAGTTTGCCAGCATCAGCTGTTCCACATGTGTGGCCGTTGCAGCTGGCGTCGCGCGGCAAGCAGAAACCGGGAGATTAAAAGAAGACAAAAAAACAGCTGGTGCTGATGCCAGTAACAGTCATCAATCTTTAAGCAGTAGTGGACAAGAAAGTGTGGTCTTGCTGTTAAAGGATTAGTTCACAATTAGAGTAAGATTTCTCCCAAGGCACTTCCAATGTGCAGTAAGTGATGAGAGACAAAATCCACAGTCCTCTCTCTGTGCTTGAAAGCAAGTTTAAAGTTAATCTGAACTTAATGAGGCTCCTCCGTTTGAGTTAATTAAATCAAGCAAGGTAAAAGTTAGGTTTTTTAGCACCCCATTCCCCTACTGTATTATCTCACTACTGCAGCCGGGCACATAAACTCTTATCGGCCTTTAAATATGCAGGGCTTGTTTTAATAGAAGTGTGCAGCAGGTGAGCAGTATATGCATCTGATACAATTTATTTCCCACAAAATGGCTTATAATCGCTATATTTAAACACACAGCGTGCCATTTCATTTACCTAATCCCCATATTGAATGTTTTTGGACTGTGGGAGGAAGCCGGAGAACCCGGAGAAAACCCTCACACAACAAGGGGAGAACGTGCAAGAGTGCTAACCACTACACCAAGCGTGTGGCACATCCATCCATCCATTATCTACCGCTTTACCTCCACCAGAGGGTCACGGGGGGTGCTGTGCCTATCTCAGCTGACATTTGGCGATAGGCGGGGTACACCCTGGACAGTTCGCCAGTCCATCGCACGGCCACATATAGAGACAAACAACCATTCACTCACACTCTCACACCTACGGTCAATTTAGAGTGACCAATTCACCTAATCCCCATATCGCATGTTTTTGGACTGTGGGAGGAAGCCGGAGAACCTGGAGAAAACCCACGCACACACGGGGAGAACATGCAAGAGTGCTAACCACTACACCAATCGTGTGGCCAAAAGTCGCACATATTTAAAGGGATACTTCACCGATTTGAATGTGGCTTTGTATTGCTAGAATAGCAGTAGTATTTTTTAGAAAATGTGCTTCCCTCCTTCAGTTTTTCCCTGATTTGTAAAAAAATCCTGTTTTCCCTTATCCAAATGTGCCCTACTCTGAGTCAAATGACTCGTTTTGCATCACAGTAGGGCACATTTTGAAAATGGAAAACAGATTTTTTTTACAACTCAGTGAAAAACTGAGGGAGGGAAGCACATTTTCTAAAAAAATACTACTGCTATTCTAGCAATACAAAGCCACATTCAAATCGGTGAAGTATCCCTTTAAAGAAAATAAAAAATAAAGGTCTGAAGTCACTTCTGTGGACTCAGAAGATAAATAAATACAGCAGGTGATAATGAAGTCTCATCACCTGTACCCACTTTATGTCCTCGAGTGCGATTTATTAAAAAGGCAATTAATTATCAATATATGACTGCCGTCGTGAGATAATATATATACCTTCGTCACATCAAGCTCGCTCCTTTCTCCTTGTTGGATGAGCCAGTCATTAAGCGCAGCCAGTGCTGTGATCTGTTCTTTTTAATCTTCTTCACTAGACTTCATTAGGGCTGTCTGACCATCACACTGCAGCTTGCTGGTAATGCTTGTGCTAGTAGGAGCCGGGTCAGTGTCAACGCTCGACACTGACCTGTTGGGGGTGAGTTGAAGCGGTGTTGGAATACAAATGTGTCCTGTGGTTGCATTATGATACAATATGGAGACAAGCTGTAGAAAAAGAATGTTTCCACACAGGGTCACAAGGACAAGATCTGTTTGAACAGACTGTTTTAAGCCTCACATCAATAATGCATTTCTTTCTAAATCTAGATTTGTTTTTGAATCTCGTCGTGGAACAAAATATGGTGTGATGTTTTCTGAAATTGCTTTTTTTCCCTCGTCAATAACAATGCAGTCTCATTCACATATAGGTCATGATGTGATTCATCAGCATTTCGTTTGCACATGCTCTTGTCCACAGTCCACAGTGAAATCAGATGTATGCTGTGCCTGTTTATTATGTCAATCTGTTTTAATGGCATAATGCGGATCTATCTTCTTTTATCTTTATGGTGGATGATTTTTGAACCAAACTTTGTTCAGAGTTTTATGTTTTCTCTCTCTCTCTCTCTCCTGTTCATTCCAGCTTCAAGTGATCACTACCTGATAGGCAACAACATCACAGTAGCTGTTCTGGGGATAGTCATTCCTATTGGTGAGTACTTTCTGCTTAAAGTTGTTGCTTTTTTTGTCTGCCTGCTTCTCCCTCCTTGCTTCTTCGTCCCTGCCTGTCGCTCAAGTCCTGCATGTTGTGAGAAGGTGTGACCGAGAGTTTTTGTTTCTGTATCAGTCATAGCAGTGATATTTGACTGCTATAGTAATAACAGTTTTGTCAGGTTCTATCCGTCAGTAGTCAAAGCATCTATGGGGTCGTAATCTCATTATTCAAGGATGACCAGGCCTTTACAGTGTGCATTTTTTTAATCATTATTAACGACATCCGAGCAAACAACAAATTCGAATTCATGTTTTCCTGTCACGTCTGACCAGCTGTTATGTCCTGCTCCCGTTCTGATCATACAGTTCCCTCACGCTACGATAAGTTCACTCCTCTGACCCAGCAGACGGAGAATCTTTTACACATTAGCGGAAGGTGGAGGAAAAGAAAAAAAGACACATTAATGAGATAAAACTGTGTTTTTGACCCTGGGGCAGTGGAAATTTTAAAGTTTAAAGTGGGAAAAATATTATGCCATTACACACAGTGCTAAAATAATAATGTTCAGGCTCATACGAAGTCAATGATTTTTCTTACAATTGCACCAGCTTAGTCATGTCAATATTTTACGTGCGCACTGATTCAAATTACATTCGATAGAAATGTGTATTTCTTTAGTGTCGAGCCTATCAGAGAAATCAGCTGAATGTGCAAATGGCCTCACAGCACTATATGTCGTTAATTGAGCTCTCTTTCATCCATAATATTGAATAAGTTATGATAAGTGAATGGAATTTTAGATACGTGCATTTTTTTTCTTTCTCTCTCTTCATTTTCAAAAATTGGGATATCAGCTCATTAAATCAAGCACAGAGACTTGTCAGCCCTATCCAATTCCTCCCCCATCCAGTCCCCTCATCACAGCCATAAATCGCCCCATTCTGCATTTTTCTGGCAGCTTTGGAACAGTAATTATTGTTTAAGGTCCGCCAGGGCCAGATTTCTGCACCTCAATCCTCCTCTCAGTTCTGCTAATGCACCACGCCCACCCACAGCTCCACCGGGGACAAACGGCCCAACGATCATTATTAGCTAAAGTCAAGCTGTCACGCCGCTCCCTAATTGGGATAGAATTTTCTAAATGATCCAAAAGCGTTTTTTTTTTTGTTTTTTTTAAATAATAAAACAAGTGAGATTTTGGAGAACAAAGGAGGATCTGGGGTTTCCAACCCATTCTTACAGGGATCTCAAGAGCCTATCCAATAAAAGGGCAATTAGAAAAGGGGGGCTTACACACACATCTAATTTTGCTCATGGTCTCTCAATTGCTCACATCTATTCCTATACACACACAGGTCCTATGGGGGCAACTAGCCATGCTGATATGGTAATGGAAGGATAGAGACTGAGCTTATCTCATCACCGCAACCCCCCCCCCCCCCCCAATCACATTCCCCTGTCCATTTTTCCTCCCATACAATAACACCAGTCGAATTCCAAAAATTAAAAATCATTGCCCAAATGAAGCATGAAGATCATATGCTGAAATGCACTTTTAAGCAGCCTTGCTGCGTTTTCATTTAAAATGCTAAACGTTCTGATCTCAAGTTTTAGGACCTGAATGGTAGAATATTTAAAGGGAAAACCTTGATGTTCAGTGTGTGTGTGTGTATGTGCATGTCTACATGTGTCTTAGATGCTGGGGGCGTGTCGTATGTGCGTGAAAGAGCATGCAGGGATTTATTGTTGCTATTTGTGCATGCGTTTGTGTGTTTATGATGAGTCTGTACCTGGAATGAAAGGGAATGCGATTAAATGCAAGTGTATGCACAGTCGTATGGAGGCTCATAGTTTCTGTTCATTTACAAAAAAAATGATACCATCATTGTAATGGCATAGCTACGGGGGTTTCCACAGTGATTAGCTACCACTACGTTCTGTAGATGAAGTCCTGAACATTAGTGTACAGCACATTTCACTTCGGAAAATAGTTTATGTACCTAAATATATAAAAAAAAATGTTCTGCCTTGTGTTGCACGAAGATGCCGAATGCCACAGTACTGTGATGATAAACAAGCACCTTTTGTGGCATAAAGAAGATAAGTAATTCAATAGTTGTGAGTGAAACACTCACTGATATCTCTATAATCCAATGTATACCCTACATCTTGGAATCTACACATATATATATATGTGTGTATATATATAGATATATATATATCTATATATATATCAAGGTAATTCTTTCCATTTCCTTTATAAAGTTTACAGTTAAAAATAAAGGTAAAGATCTCATAATCAGTGATAGACCAGGAAAAAAACAATTGTGCTCCAATAACATGACTTTAATTTTGTGCCCTGGTTACTCTGCTTCTCTCTGCGCTTAGTGAGTGTACTCTCCTTGGAATTTCTTTTACAGATTGACCTTTGATCAAATCTGACTTTGACAAAAGAGTCAGAAACTAATGAGCCCTCAGCAGTTGACGGAAAGTCTGGCCGGTGTGTTTGTGTGCGTGTGTGTGTGAGAGAGTGCTTAAAGCGCCGCTCTGTGTCCCCTGGGCTGTGTTAACGCTCCCGCCCGTGTGTTGTTGTTGTGTGTGTGTTAAACACATGCAGTCCCTATCCTTGCCACAGTGGTCATCGGATTGCTCTGCACCGGCGGTTACCTGGTGTGGCGCAACTGGCGGCGCAAGAACACCAAAAGCATGAATTTCGACAACCCCGTCTACCGCAAGACCACGGAGGACGACGACGACGAGATCCACATCGGCCGGCACAGCGACTCCATCGGCCACATCTACCCACCAGTGAGTGGCAGCCACAGTCAGCCGTTCATAGCACTCCCTCTAGGGGGCGGCGTCACAGACAGCAACTCTCACTGGTACTCGGGGGCACCGATGCTCTCCAGCGGCAAATGAGAGGATCTGCAGGAGAAAGGAAGGAGTTTTTTTGGGGGGGGGGATATTTGAGATTTGGGAGGATCTGCTGTTTGTTGTTACATGTAGGCCTGTTTAAAAAATTATTTCACGAATCACATTTACCGAAATCTACAAGCATACACGCGCATAAGCTCTTCACTACTGCACTGAGTTCACCTCATTCACCTTCATCGTCCATAGTCTTACAGACATCTATCAACGCGCCGTCCTTGTCGCCAACCTGGCATCCCATTTATTTAAACATTGTGTTTATTTTTGCGGTCGTGGGAGTTGTTTGTCCTCCTTCTTGGGAGACAAACTCGCCACACAGGCACATATCACCTTGTGTTTAAAGACACAGCTGATGCAGAAGTAAAGCTTTTTTTTTCCCCAGCGTGGTCTCTAGACAACAGGAAGCGTGTGCCACATGGAAGCATGCTTGTTAGAGAGGAAGAGTTTCTCTGTTGTTGTTTTTTTTGCTGCTAAAATGATAACAAATGGCCAGCCGTGCATTAGTGCACCAGTGGGGGGGCTGATAATGGATAATAAATGTTGATGTTTATCCATGTAAGCTAAGCTACTTCAGTGGCATCTGTTTATAGAAGAACAAAAGTTGAGACGTGCTATAGGAACGCAGGGAGGACAGTAAAGCACAGGACTGAATATAAGTGCACTGTAACGCCACAACATTGACACGATGTGAATGATGTGACATTCAACGTAAAAAAAAATGGGAGCATAAATCAGAAACAAGGACAGTTAACGGTAGAAGTTTGTGTGGTTGCAGAAACCATGAATCTCCACATTGTGAGGTGAGGACTGCCCTGTTGATTTCTCTTTGATATAGATGCATTTTTAAGAATTGATAAAAAGAGCACAAAGCTTCATGCAGTATCTTCTACAAGCCTGTGGCGGGACAGTGTTACAGCTACAGCTGCACTCAGATGTGTTTAAATGTCGAGGTGCCACGTGTTATTGGGACACTTGTGACATTTACCCCAGTTGTGTTTCTTGGTTTTTTTGGTATGGCTGAGCGAGCAGGGAAGGGCAGCTAAATGAATTACTGGGGGGGGGGGGGGGGGATGGGAGAGTAGCGCTTTGATCGGTTGGCATGGTAACACAGATTTCTTTGTGGCGCTCCGTGGAGAAAGGAGGCAAAGAATTCTGGGTATCACGGGCATGATCACAGAAGAGACGCACGCACGCACACACACACACACACACACACACACTAAACAGGTACAAACAGGAGTCGTATTAAGATTCAAGGTTGAGGTAACAACAGTCCCTCACTGATAGTAAACAGAGGACTGTGTTGTCATCTCTATATTCTATTATTTACTTCTTTACAAAGAGGTAAATAATAGAATGTTTTATTTTATTTTTTATTTCCCTTTTCCTTCCTTTTGGTTACAATGTGTTTACTCAGTCAGAGGAATCAGGTTGTGCACGCTGCATTCCCAGCACAGAAACAGCCATTAAAGGAGGTGGTGACAAAGAGGGGAAAAAAGGAAGGTCAGAGTAAGTGAGCAGGAGGAGAACGACACTACATTCCTTGAGTCCTACCCAGTTTTTTTAATCTTTCCCTTATTTCTCCTCTGTTCTTCCTACCAGTCATCTGTTTTCTTTCTTTCTTTCTTCCCTCTCTCCCTCTTTCACCAGCCTACTGTGGTAACGGTGTTTTATCTGCTGTTTGCAGCGTGTGGCTCTCAGTCTGGAGGATGATGGTTATCCCTGAGGGGTGGGATGCAACCTGCCCTCCCCCCCCCAAGTCCCCATCCAGGCCCCTCCTCTCATCACAGCAATGAGGCCAGTGCAACGCAGAGGAGAAAGAGAAGGAGTCCTCCTTTATATAAGGAGCAGGGGTGACATGTACACATCATACTTCTTCCACTGGATTAATATTACTACCACTACTAGCAACTCTACTCACCTCCTTCAGTGCTAGTTATTAGTGCCAGTAGCCTCTGCTCTTCTCCTCTCCTCTCGTCTCTCTGCCTCTTGTTAGTAGTTGTGGTGTGTGAAATGCTGCTTAACGATTTCATCCGAACTAACCTCATTTGGCTGTCTCAGTGCACATTGTAAATAGAGGGCTGTTTGGGCCACTGTACAAGGGGGGAAAAGGCCAGCTTGCGTTACATTTTTTTTCCTCAGACTCGTTATTTATTTGTACGTTTTTGCTGTTGTAAATATGTACTTGGCGTCAGCGAGCGCTGATTTGTTCACCTTTGCAGGAACTCATGGTGATAGTGCAATGGAGTTATTTTCCCCACAGTTCCCTGCATTGACAAGACAGATTTTTCATCCTTTTTGACACACACAGCCTTTCACATTTGCTCCTCAACATAACTTTGTTTGTGGAGGGTTATATAAATGTAGCCAAGGGCAGAGAGGGGACAAACAAATGATGGCTGTTGTCTCCATATGTGGAGGTGCATTTGGGTGAAAAGAGTGAGGCAGGATGCCGGAACGGAAGGAATTGTGCCAGGGGAGGACATCGCCTCGAGGCAACAAGCATCTGGGCAGAGAGTGCAAAGGATTGTGGGTAATCCTCTTCCACTATGTGAGGAATTGGTATACAGTTGATACAGAACTTGAATTAGATTGGAAGAGTTACTTTTTTTGTTTGTGTTTGCTACTGTCAGTTTCACTTTGAGATACAGATGAAGTTTTTCCTTTAGAGTCTCAACATGAGCGACTTTATGAATCGTAATAATGATAAAGACGGGGTTGTCTGATTGGTTTATCCTGTCATGAACAGGAATGATTAAAAAAACTAATATTAATGAACAGGAGAAGGGAACATGGGCTGGTTCCTAAGATGTATCCAGAAACAGGAAAAGGAAAGCATGCTGCGTTGTTTAAAGCTACTTTACATTACCAATAGTCTGTTTCTGCTGCTCTTTAACATCGTCGACCCTTTTCATTTTCAAATCACTTGACCTTAGTTTTAGACTGTGACTGCATTTTAAAATATCAGCCTGGGATTCAGTGGATTCACACCACTGGCTTCAGGCAATTCAGAGCCTGATAACTGCCACGTCTCTCACCCCCCACTTTTTTTTTATTAACTCATCTGTGTGTTTTCTGGATGAGTCAGTGTTGAAAGCAAAGCCCACATTTAGAAGAAATCACTTCCCGCTGTCACTGACTGCTGAAACGTGGTCGTGTCTTTTTGAACGAGCAGATGACAAATTTGCAGAGGCTGACTGAGCCCGGCCTTGATTTGATGTGAAAGCTGCGTAGAGATGATACGTGTTAATAGGCATATAGGACGGATCTCTCACTGAATCACCGCAATACTAAGATGCTTCCAGCCCATTGAACCAGATAGAATGATGCGCTCGCTCGCTGAATATTGCAATAATTGCTCATAATGTGCTGTAGTGGTGAATTACCAGAAGCTTCACAATTGTAATCTCAATTGGGGGCATTTTGATTATGTCAAGAACACTTATAATGTGTTACATATTGTGTTGTTGTTGTTTTTTTTATCACAAACCCTTGTCTTCCATTCTTGGTATAAGAAATCTGAATACTCGTAAGCTTTTACTCGTCACATCATGCCTTTATGTCAAATTGAATGCAAACCTTTCAGCACTGACTCCTGCCAAGTATACAGACATGAGTTCATATCAAACAAAGTAAAGATTGGTTAGATCATTCTTCACAGTGCCCACTGAGTCATAGACATAGCTTTTGTGTTGTAGATGCTCTGTTTACCACCAGGGAAGATAAGAGACTTTAAACCAGGGGTGTCAAACTCAAATACAGAGTGGGCCAAAATTTAAAACTGAACAAAGCCGCGGGCCAAGGTTGAACAAATTACCCTTTTAATAGGGACCCAAACAAGTTTTGCATTGAATATTGAACAATCAAGGCTTATATAACTTTATAGTGACATGCAAAATCGAGTTTCAAATAATAATAATAATAATTAAAAAATATCAATGGCATATCAAATAAAATTTAAATAAAAATTGAATGCACCCTAAATACAGGATAAGCGGTAGATGATGGATGGATAAAAATTGAATGCCTCTTTTCTATTTGCAGCCTTCTGAGGTAAATATCAACATCATGGTGCCGCTGTATAATATCGGCGGGCCAGCTCTAATGTTAATTTGATATTGCCTCAAGGGCCAAATGAAATTACACGGCGGGCCAAATTTGGCCCGCGGGCCAGAGTTTGACACCCATGCTTTAAACAAACAGAAGCACATGGGCAGAAAGTGACGGCCAGGATTAAAGCCCAATTTATACTCCTGCGTAAAGTGCTCTGCGTAGGTCACGCAGAGTCCTCTGCGTCGACAGAGAGCCTGTCGAAGAGCCTCTGCGTCGTCTCCGGGTGCACAAAATATTTCTTAAGTGTCCGTCACTCCGTCAAGGGACAACGGAGACGGCAAGAGCTGCGATTGGTCCTCAGGACAGGCCGAGCGAAGCTGCTCTGTGGCGGCTCACAGTGAGCACCGATTGTCCACAGAGGCGGAGCTGATCACCACCGACAACGTCGCTGCCGAACTATAAATACGTCATATCTTAATACACACAGCACATGTTTAGACTCTAAATGGCCAATTTCTTGCCTCAAATTATCTTAAAACTGCGTTCCGTGACACAGAAAAGTGAGAAAACGGCCACTGTTTCAACAACAACAGTCTTTCTCTTTCGGACGCCATTGCTCACTGTAGCCAAGAGCACAACAACCTTGCGCAGCGACCCCTACTGATTGGGCGGGAAATTGCAGCGCATATCCGTCCACGACGCAGAAGTATGAAGGCTCGAGGGGTCTCCGTGGTTACGCAGTAGGATAACGCATTACGCAGTCGGAGAAGTATAATGTGGCCTTCAGACTGTACCGTATGCAAACAGATTTGTGCTTGAGAGATGAACGGTGGGTCGTTTATTTCGCTGGATTTAAAGTGCATTCTGACTCTCACCCCTCTCAGAAGGACTTGCTCCAAGACATTCATCTCAGTTTATGATGCTCAGCTGTGGATATGAGGTGTAGGTGATGAGTGACATACGAAGGTAAATAGTCTTCAAAGTAATCCTCTGTCTCACTAAAGAAGGAGGAGGGGGGGGGGATCCTCCCTCCCTTCATCTTTACTTTGTTCTGATGAAGTCAAATTAAAGGTATTACATGGTGGACAGACTCAGTGTGATCCTGGATGTGTGCCCTCATACAGAGTTTTCATTTTTAAGCAGGATTTAGAATGGACATGCCTGGAAACAGTTTAAGGGGCATGTCTCTATTTTGGTCATTTATGAGATTATCAGGAGGTATAATAATGGCCGTTTTATTAAATGCTCACAATCGTGCAATTTTCTTTCAAATAAACCCAGCCTGAAGGTCGTAAGATATTCCTTGAAAGAGTTCCCAAGAAAGACGGATATCTATATATGAATTTGAAATTAATTAAATCACAAACCTGCTGCTAGATTGAACCCTGGACTGAGTCACTACTGTGACACCGCACTTTCTTTCACGTTCATGTTAAGCTCCAGGTCTAATAGAGTTCCGTCGCGAGGCTTCGAAAGGTAGTCGGGGAATAAATTGAGGTGGCAGTGTTGAAGTTATTATTGCTACAGTGTGGAGACATATTGGCTGATCCACTTTGTGGCCACCTTGAGAGCACTGAAGGGCGGCGGGAAAATTCACAAGAGATTCTTCTGTCGTTCACGGCGTAGTGAAGCTTGCAGTTGTTGTGGTATAGACTGTGGCTGTCTCGGCTCCTGCTGTGTGTTGCTGTGCATATTTACTTGAAGCGTGCAGGCACTTATTAATGCTCGATTATATCGTTGTTTTATGAAAGGTCAACCTCGTGAAGGCCTCACTTACGTGTGTACTTGTTACCTCTTTTCTGGAATAAACACTGACCTTGACCAGTCGTCGTCATCGTCTTGGCGACCAAAATCTGGTCCTAAGGAGACAGGAACTGGTTTTTAGGGCCAGGGTTTGAAATTATGATAAGGTTAAGGTCAGGGTTAGGCATTAACTGGTTATGGTTTTTGTTCATTATTTACTGATTCAGTATTATAATGTGACAGTTGCTAGTTTACACGAGGAAAACAGGAATTGTGTCTCTTCTCTTTTTTGAAGAGATTTATTATCTACAGCCAGTTGGACTCACAGGTGTGAAACAACATCAGTGGGCATTTACACATCACTAAGTTAAAACGGGGTATGAACTTGTTCTTTTTTTTTTTGCAGAGACTGCATATTCAATTTCAGTAACTGCCCCCGTGTGGCTAACTGATAAAAGCTTGACTATATATAATTTAGGTTTTGAACAAAGTAATGGCATGCGGTTGAAATGTATATTCTAAATTTACCATCAATGAAAGTAAATTAGCAGATAATGGTAATGACTTAAGGGGAAATGGTTTGAGATATTTGAGTTTGATAATAATTGTCACCCCTTTAAAAAAACAAAAACATATATATATATATATATATATATAATATTGCCTCGTGTTGTTTCTGCTTAAGGTTAAAGGGTGATTTCACTAGTTTTACAGGAGCTAGAAAGGCCTACTGCTACTCATATGACATACTACTTAGTGATGTGTAGTCCATTATGTGCACCTGTTGACGGAAATTCTCTTCTTCTTTTTTCTTCTTCATTTTAATAGTATAAAGTTATCTGGATGTTTAGCTATTCCCAACAAATCCTCGTGCAGCCAGCACCCAATATGTCAAACTAATCTGTAAACTAAACGGATCAAAGCGAAACGCTAACATTCCCTAATAACCTGGTGTGTTGTTATGTGTGCAGTTGTTCCTGATTTGTGCTCCCCCGTCTTCCCTCTGTGTGCATTCGTCTAATACCAGTCTTTCTTGAGCCGACAGCGGCTGCTCAGACGTTTCTTTCACCTCTTTCACATCCTCATGCATTATATAAAACTAATGTTTCCAAGTCTTACGTTCCTGCAGTCGAGCTTATGAGGAGCAGTCGGCGCTTCTTTTGTCCCATTTTCTCTCATTCTTTTTGCCATCCCATCGTCATTTTCACCCATCAACACATTTCTTTTGGCAAGGGCTATCAGTCTTTCTGTGGACAGACACACACACACACAAAGAAAGGGGGAAAACACTGGAGGAAATAAACCTGAAATTTGAAAACTAACAAGGAAAGCCCCCGAGCTGAGAAGGAAGGAAAGAAAAAAGTCATAAAATGTGAACCAGCAAACGCTCAGCCAGGAGAGGCTGCTCCCTCCTCCTCCTCCTCCTCCTCCTCCTCCTTCTTCTCCTTCTCCTTCTCTTCGCCTCCGGCTACAGTTTGGACCATCATTGACTCAACCCGGCTGGCATTTAACTCTTGTTGACCCAGTGACTTTCCTTCAGCAACTGGTTTCTTATAAATGATCATGTGGGTGTTTTGGGGGTTTTGGTTTTTTTGCGCTGTAAGTCTGTGATTTGTAGTTTTTTCTTTCTCCTTCACCAAACCATTCCCATTTTCATATTTGATCTACATGTCTTTTTGAATAATTCTGTCGCCTGCATTTTTCTAGCAGTCAGATTAAATTGAGGTGGGGTGAGGGGGTAAAATCCTGTTGGTGTGACTCTTTTCCTGGGTTTTTCAGTACAGGGGTGACATTTTGATAAAGAACAGTGCTGGATCATCACTCCAGAGTTGATTTTTTTAATTTTCTGTCTACCTGTGTTTTTCCCCAATGTTGCAGATAAGTCACCATGTTGAAGGAAATCTCAACATCCACACACACGTCCATTCTTCAGTCATACAGTACAACAGGCATATATATTTTTTTTTTACGCTGTTGGTTGCACAAAACTTTTTAAGAAGCCTTCTGCACTGTGTAAAGAGATAACGTTCTTCTGGGGTAGTGGGGGGTTGGGGGGTTGGGGGGGGGGGCGGGGGTCCTCTGGTACAGTCGAATGGTTTTGAATCATGACTTTGTAAATACGTTTTCATACAGCAAGAACTTTTTTAATGTTTTAAATGTAAATGTAAAAAAAAAAAAGATGTACATAAACCTCTGGGGGGGGTGAAACAAACAAAAAAAAGGAGTGTAGACTATATATGGATTTATTTGTACACACGAGCACTGGATTTCTTTACTACTTGATTGTAACTAAAAATTAATAATCTGCCAAAGTGTTTTAGTTCGCCCTGTCTTTTCCCTCTTCTCCTTTAGTTGTTCCATTTTAACAACACTAAAGATACTTCTTTCTCTTCTTTTTTTTTTTACCGTATTTAATTCAGTTGAATAGATTTTGTTGTTGTGATTTTTTTTCTAAGAGGGGTTTTCATTTTAATTTATTGGTGCCTTGTTTTGTGCTCCTGTATACTTTTCTCTCTCTCTCTCTCACTCTGTTTTTCTGTGTTATGTGTTGTGGGGGAGTTTGGGTTTGGGGGGATGGGGGGGGGGCGGGGTGAGCAAATGGGTCGTGGGGGGGAGGGTGTCGGCAGGTTGGCGGTTAAAAACTTAGCATTTTCTGTACTTACATGGATTATGTGTTACTGTATGCCAAATGGTCTCACTCACGTTTCTATGAAATCAAGCTGTTGATAAATATCTATATATATTGATATATTAAATTTATAAAAACTGTCCCCACCTCTGTGAGTCTTTTGTAATCATCATCCATTTTACTAAGCACGCACGTTCAAGCAATATGAGTATATTAGTTTAATAAGATTTGTATTTGTATTTTTTTTTTACTAATTGTTCATATATTTTCAGAGCGTTCAAGTGGACAAACTTCGTCTTTTACCACAACCACCTGTCCTGCCAAGAGTGATTGTGTGTTTATCTCTTGCCAGCTTATTTATTTCACTCACAACATACTGCAACACACTCAACTTACTTTATATAGAAGTTCTGACCTGATCCACGCGTTTGGTGTAGTTGCCTTCTAGAGTTTGCATGTTCTCCTCGTGTGCGCGTGGGCTTCTACCCAGTGTCCAAAAGCATGCAGTGGTGATCAGGTAAATTGGTCACTGTAAATGTAAACCCTATGTGAGAGAGTGAGCGTGAATGGTTGTTTGTCTCTATATGTGGCCTTGCAATGGACTGGCAAACTGGCCAGAGTGTGACCATGCCTAGCGCCCTATTTCAGCTAAAGCCCAATTTATACTCCTGCGTAAAGTGCTCTGCGTAGGCTACGCAGAGTCCTCTGCGTCCACGCAGAACCTGTCAAAGAGTCTCTGCGTCGTCTCCGGGTGCACAGAATATTTTTTAAGTGTCCGTCACTCCGTCAAGGGACAACGGAGACGGCAAGAGCAGCGATTGGTCCTCAGGACAGGCCGAGCGAAGCTGCTCTGTGCCGGCTCACAGTGAGCAGCGAGCGTCCACAGAGGGCGGAGCTGATCCCCGCCGACTTCGTCGCTGCCGAACTATAAATACGTCATATCTTAACACACACAGCACATGTTTAGACTCTAAATGGCCAATTTCTCGCCTCAAATTATCTTAAAACTGCGTTCCGGGACACAGAAAAGTGACAAACGGCCGCTGTTTCAACAACAACAGTCTTTCTCCCTCGGACGCCATTGCTCACTGTAGCCAAAAGCACAACAACCTTGCGCAGCGACCCCTACTGATCGGGCGGGAAATTGCAGCGCCTATCCGTCACCACGACGCAGAAGTATAAAGGCTCGAGTGGTCTACGTGGTGACGCAGACGGATAACGCATTACGCAGTCGGAGAAGTATAATGTGGCCTTAAGATTGGCACAGCACAGGATGGATGGACAAAAATCCTTCTCTGAAGTAAAGAAATATGGTGTATATTGAACCAAAATAATGTCCTTTCACTGCATATATATTATACATTTTCCCACACCGATAATACCATTATCAAAGAGTTTTGTGGTGACATTTAATTTTTTCTGGGAAACTTTGTGCCTTCTGTCCCAAACAAACAGACCTTTGCTAAAATAATTCAACAGTTGTTTTCCTGTGACTATACAGTACATAAAGATGACACTGGCACCATTTGTTTCCTCTCTCCCTGCAAAGCACGATCCTCCACAGTCTTTTAAAAACAGAAGTGAGTGCATCAAATGGTCAGACATTCCAACCGATAAAGAAAAAGCAAAAACACAGCGATGTGTGTGTCGTCCTTGGAGAGTTGTGAAGAGTGACAGTTCATTTGAGATTTGATGGATGAGCCGGAGGGCAGAGTTTGCTCTGGATGTGGAAGTTTCTTTGGACTTCTCACTGCTCCAGAGTTGCCGCGGCTCATCGTTGAAGATTCCATGCTCTTTTCGCTACGCTGTCTTCTCCCCAAGCACTACAGTCGTGAAGGCCACTCAGCCGTTTCATTAAAGTTTCATAGCAACAGAAGCACTCATTTCGTTTTTTCGTTTTTTTTCCCCCCTTTGTCCTGTCCAGCAGGGAGGCAAGCAGAATGGGCATCTGAGTGCCTTTTTGTGTCAGGCAGATTTTTCTTCGTCAGGATGAGTCTGTTGAACGCATCCTGTATCGTCAGTATTAAGAATTGATTTTATAAATGGATGTTGGACCTCTTTTTTTTGGACCTGACTGCTGGGACACCCACAAACAAACAATATGAACAAACAAAAAACAACAATCCTAATACAACAAACAATATGAAAAAAATATATTCCAAAAAAAGGCATGAGTACAGATCAACAATACATATTTACCGATCCATTCATATATGTATATATACGAATATACACACATACATACTACCTGCACATATAAACCGACAGATATAAATATACTAACTGTACCTACATATGTACGCTATTTGTAAATATAACTGAATAGAACATGATGCTAATTCTAAACAAATTAAGACCACAGCAACACTGAGCAGTGGCAGACCAGAAGGGGGAGGGGCTAAAAAACTGACGCCTGTCTAAAGTGCTTTTAAAAACAGTGTTTTACACTGCTGGCTGACAGTGAAACTCCTCCCCCCAATCCCCCAAGAGCCCTAGGTGTCTATAGTGCTTTTAAAAACATAATCAAGTTAATCTAGTTCCCTGGTGTCCTAATGAACATGTCTGTGACATACTTTGGTGAAAATACCATAAGGATGAAGCACCACAGCAGTTCAATCACCTGCCAAAACAGCCCTGTTCAGAACGCTCTGTTTTGTAGTATCTCTTTAAAAAAATAAAAACAAATACAATGAAACTTAAGGGACAGGAAATGACATCAGCCACAGAGGCTACTGGGAGCTAACAGCAGTTCGCATTTGGAAAAGTGATCATTTCCAGACTCGAGCTGGCACATTGCCATCATATATAACATGTATCCACTGGACAGATAAATCCTCTGAGGCTGAACGTTTGTGTAGAACTCTGTGTTGCACTGTGGAGCCAAGAATAGAACTTTTTGCGGAATTCGCAGACTTCCGGTTTTGGATTTCGTTTTTGGATGTCGACCTCGTCAGCATTCTCACATGTTTTTACGGACAAAGCGGAACTCCGCGAGACAACAATTCCAGGAATTTAGCGCATTGTGATTTACCAATGAAGTCAACATTGCATGTTTTATTTCCTGTACTTCTACTGAGGAGGAAACATGAGTGAATCATCTTTTTTAACGCGTTGGCGACTCCAGAGTCCCAAATATAACTATAAATTTACAGTGTTTTTTCACAAAATGTTTATTGCACTGATGAAAAATCTGTAGTGTCTCTGTCTGGTCTACCTGCACTGATTCACTATTCACGTCAGGGAAGACAGGTGAAAACGGGTTCTTCGGATGTCCAAGTACAGGAAACTGATTATCATATGTTTGGCCAGATAACGGCCCATTTCACAACAATAGCTTTGAGCACCATGTCGGACCTGATGGTGCTCAAACTCTGATGTTGTGTTAATGTCGCTCATTACCAGTTTAACGCCAGTGGTGTCATTATAAGGCAGGGAACCTCTGTGTATGTGTGTATATATGCCTGTGAATCAGTTATCTCCACCTTCACCCTCTCTTCTTCACACTTGACGTGTGTCTTGCAGTAACCCAAGGAATTGCTTTGTCAAGTTTTGTGTGGGATTTGGACAGACACAGTTTTCTTTGACTCACTTATTTCTCCGACCGTTATGTCTCTCCTCATCATGGGCCAGTGTGTATGTACAACCTACTAGACAAACTCTCACTCCAGTCCAGTGGTGGCAGTAAATATGCACTAGAACGCCAGTCGCCACTCGCGGAGACGCTTGAGTTTAAAACAGAAGAAAGAAGAATTCATAACAACGGCAGCGGCAAGCAGTGGCGGGAGTGCCGAGGAATAAACACGTCTACGGTCTTCAAATTGTGGGACATTTTTTTAACCCTTAACTCTTCTAACAATGCGGTTGTTTGCAGACACAGCAGTGCAACAGCGATGCACAAGAAATGAAAAAAACTGTTTCAGGATGGTAGCAAAACTCTGTACGCGCAGTTGATTTCCCCCTTCCCTGCCCAAGATAAACGCTATGTTAGACAGTTGTTGTCTAGTTATTGATTCCGTTCAACACACAGACAGACACGCAGGCGCGCGCGCACACACACATGCACACTCTAATCGTAAAATTAGTAACACTGCAAAGCGACACAATAATACACAATCTTCTGTAAATATATTAATTCGTATGCTTTTATAGATCCAAATATTGAAATGTTACTGTCCTATGAACTTTTGTACTATCATCACAATCAAACAAGTTAGATTTGTGAAATGTATTGAATTTGCTGGGTATATATAGCACATGGTTCTAGATCATTGTTTTCTGTAAGCCCATACAACCCCATGGCATGATCCTGATGATGCGTGGCAAAGGCAGAGCTGCACTTGTGTCAGTAAATGGTTAGATAGTGTAGGGGCAGTGATGAAGGTGTACCGTTACGTGAAAGCGTTCCTGATATCCCCTTTAGGGAGGTTTCCTACTGAGATGTCATTGCAACTCGCCCATTGTTGCTTAAGGGGGACGTGGGAGGCGGCTGGTCACTGCACATTTCAGTAAAAACAGCCCTCAGGCTCCAAGTGTCGGGGCCCCCTATCAGCTCAGGGCCCCAAGAAGTTGCCTGCCTTGCCTGTTCACAAACTGCGCCTCTGTCAGTCCCTTATATCCTAGTCCATAATGCAACAGTATAATGTCCTTATTAAACCTTTTGAGTCAGAGTGTGTCACTACTGCCCGTTAAATTATTAACAAAGGATGACATTTAATTTCTGTGTGTAACGTGAATCCTCCAACAGTGCAACTAATCTTTGACATAATGGAGCATTTCAATGACACCTCATTGTTTTGAATTTTATGACCCACAACTTCATTGTGTATCCTTCAAAAAATGTTTTTAATCGTCCCCATTATAAACTCACTGATAGACAGATAGATTGTGTGCATGTGTGTGTGTGTGTGTGTGTGTGTGTGTGAGCCGTTTCAGAAGATTAACAAATGAAGTGTTTTTTCAACGCTGCAATAAAACTTAGCTGTAAAAAAAGGAAATTAACATTCAAATTCCCTTTCCAGGTCTTTCCATTTGCATCAGCTCTTCTTTCCCTCCCTGACGTTTTTTTTCCCCTCTTTTCTTTAGACGTCTTTCACTCCCCATCTCTCTTGGTCCATTTCATTTTACCTCAATCAGCAGTTCTGCTGCTCTTCTCTTTGTGAAATTTCCCCACTGAATTCCCTTTTTTGTTGCGGTGATAAGGTGTTTCGACGCCGTGAAAGGAGCCGTTAATATGCCACATCTGGCCTCGTAAACTTAGTGCAATAAAGGCTCTCTCTGTGTTAAAATAAATAAATAAATAAAAAATACAGTCAAGACATGTCCACCCTTCCACCTCTTCCTCTCCCATGTCTCCATTCTCTGCCTCACAGATAACAGTGAATACATATTACAAATTAGAAATGAGGGGGAGCGGGGATACTGGAAATTGTGTTTATATGTTTCTGTTGGGCTCATTGTGAGTATCTGCCGAGATTCATGCCGCGTGTGTGTGTGTGTTCTTGTACTGGCAGCATACTGAGGACCAGTGAGGGTTTTAAACCAACAAAGTGAGGTCATTTTTACAAAGTGAGGACATTTTGGCCGGTCCTCACTTTGTCTTCATTGAAATCACTTCCTTAGGTTGTAAACATGCTATACTCAATTTGTCAATTTTTTTTTTTTACAATTTTGACGACATAGTATAGTTTGATGTTTTTTCAAATTTTGGACCAAACATTTTTGGTCCAATTTTTTTATTTTTTTTTGTCGACAATTAAATTTTGGGTCAAAAATGTTTGGTAAAAATTTTGGGTCAAAAATGTTTGGTAAAAATTTTGGGTCAAATTGTTTTTTCTAATTTTGGACGATATAGTATAGTATGACGTTTTTGTAAAATTTTGGGTCAAATTTTTTTTTAAATTTTGGTCGACATAGTATAGTATGACGTTTTTGTCAAATTTTGGGTCAAAAATTTTTGGTCAAAAATGTTGGGTCAAATTTTTTTTTCAAATTTTGGACGACATAATATAGTTTGACGTTTGTGTCAAATTTTGGACCAAAGATTTTAGGTCAAAATTATTTTTTAATTTTTGTCGACATGGTATAAGTATGATGTTTTTTAAGACCCAGTTTTAGAATTGGGGTTAGGTTTAGAGTTGAGGTTAGAGTTGGGGTTAGAGGTTAGAAATTCTTTTGCACAGGCCTACTGATCCGGAGTTTGGTGGAGGTGCTCCAGTCCAGGTCAGGGAGACTAGCTGAGTTCTGGGCAGGAATATAATCATTAATGAGTGTTTTTAGGGAGATCTGGAGTTGAAACCTTTTTTTTTGGGGGGGGGGGGTTAAGAGTTGGTTTTACGGTTAGGGTTAAGAAGCACAAACGTGCGTGTGTGTGTGTGTGTGCATGTGTGGAGTTGAACACGTTAGAGGAGGAGTGGATGGGCTAAGTACCATTACCAGATAATTACAGCTAAAAGTCTCGGTGCTAACGAGGACAGCTCATCACGGTGGTGCTGGCAAACGGAGAGGCCACAAAAATAATCTGCAATTCAGATTAGGTGTGTGTGTATGTGTATGTGTGTGTTAATTTCTGCGTGTGTGTGTGTGTGTGTGGTTAGTACTTGTGTGATGAGAGGATTACAGCTAAGCACTATGACTCCTATTTTCACTGAGAATCCAGCCTCTCGCTGTGTTTGCATATGTGTTGCTGTAAGTACACACACACACACACACACACACACACAACAAAAGCTGAACGCTGTACATCAGTGTAATTGGCTGGAACAGGAGCCCGGTGTGAGTTGAGTTTGAGGGCATTTATTCTCTGTGGATGATGTGTTAACGGACTCATTCCTCACTCCATGTGATGGACTCAAACCCCCCCTCTTCACTTAGGTCTGTCCAGACACAGGTAATCAGCAACAGGAATATAAACATCGAGCAATTACACAAAAGTGTCACAGCTAATATGATTCCCTCACGTGCTGTGGACGTAACCTCTGTTTGTAAGGAAATAATTTAATTAAATGTTCTTCGTGCTCTGACAGGTAATCATATCTACAATCCCCTAATTTCCTAAGAGTTCATTAGGAGATCATTTTCTTTTTACTCATTATCCTCTCTCATGCTTTCATAGCATTTGGAATTAAAGGGAAGCATAAGGGGGAAAAAAATTCTGCATCGCAGCTTTACAGTATAAGCAGCGTATTTAGGTGCACGTAATTACCGCATCTGGAACAACTCGGAAAAAACAGCACCAACACATCATCCACTTCACTGGAGAGCAAATCACTCTGGTGCTCTCAGTCTGTGATGAGCTCACATCTGTCTTCTTCTGTGAGAATGACATGTCACTCTACCATAGCAGCCCCACAGCTAAACTGTGTTTGGGTCAATTTATTTTTGTTTTAGTGAATCTTGACTCACTAATCTTGACCTGTGGCACAGATCTGTGCCACAGGTGCGCCCTTGGTAAATAATGAAAATAATAATAATGATAATATTTTTTTTAAGAATGTGCACATGGGAATAACAGACAACTCCTTATATGGAGAAACGGTGTGTGTGTGTGTTTATAGGTCACATATTCAGGCTTAAAAAAAAGAAGAAATTAGAAAATAAGAAATTTCAGTTAAATATATCATATAGGAGACAAGCACAGGGATATTTGAGAAGTGAAATAAAGTTTATATGATTTACAGAAAGTGTGCAAGAATTATTTAAAGAAAAATTAGGCATGTGCATGAATTTAGGCATTGTCATTTTATTGATTTCAATACATTCAGCACTAATTATTGGAACTCAAAATTGGTTTGGTAACCTCAGTGACCCTTGACCTCCATACACAGGTGAATCCAATCATGAGAAAGGTTATTTAAGGAGGCCAATTGTAAGTGTTTCTCCTCTTTGCATCTTCTCTGAAGAGTGGCAACATGGGAGCCTCAAAACAACTCTCAAATGACCTGAAAACAATGATTGTTCAACATCATGGTTTAGGGGAAGGATACAGAAAGCTATCTCAGAGATTTAAGCTCTCACTTTCAACTGTGAGGAACATTGTGAGGAATTGGAAGACCACAGGCACAGTTCTAGTTAAGGCCTGAAGTGGCAGACCAAGAAAAATCTCAGATAAGCAGAGGGTAAGGATGGTGAGAACAGTCGCAGTCAACCCACAGACCAGCTCCAAAGACCTACAACATCATCTTGCTGCAGATGGTGTCACTGTGCATCGTTCAACTATTCAGCGCACTTTACACAAGGAGATGCTGTATGGGAGAGTAATGCAGAAAAAGCCTTTTCTCTGCACCCGCCACAAACAGAGTCGATTGAGGTATTCTAAAGCACATTTGGACAAGCCAGCTTCATTTTGGAACAAGGTGCTGTGGACTGATGAAACTAAAATAGAGTTATTTGGGCAAAAACAAGGGGCGTTATGCATGGTGGAAAAATGAACACAGCATTCTAAGAAAAACACAGTAGAATTTGGTGGTGGTTCCATCATCATGCTGTGAGGCTGTGTGGCCAGTGCAGGGACTGGGAATCTTGTTAAAGTTGAGGGGTCGCATGGATTCCACTCAATATCAGCAGATTCTGGAGAATAATGTCCAGGATTCAGTGACAAAGTTGAAGTTGCGCCGGGGCTGGATCTTTCAACAAGACAACGAATGACGCCGTATTCACTAGACATGTCACTTATCGTGATGTCCATGTGTGGACACACGCGTTATTGAAGTTTGTGAACTTGGATCATCGACCCGCATTGTGTTCTTCCTGTCATTACTCCAGGACTTTTGTTTTGAAATTGACCCTAATGCTTGCAAATTAAAGCCCCACTTTATTGATAAAGTTGTGCTGTTATTTTTGGATAGTTACTCTGTTTTGTCACATAACAATCACTACAAGTTTTTCTTCGTGAGTTTATGTTTTTGTTGAGTGTATAAAAAGTGCAGATGTCGCAGGCTAAAAACTAATGAAATCATAAAAAGGAGTCCTTGGTAAACTCAGGCAGTTTCCCCTGAACAAAGGAAATACTTGAAAAAGACATACAAGTCTATTGATAGCAGGTGTTCATGTTGACGTACTCCGAATGTGGAACAGAAAATAGCAGTTCATTATTGAATAATGATGTATGTATTATAGTGATATATTATTCTGGTTCAAAGTGCAAGTTTTTTGAGGAATGAAACACAAAATCTGTTCCCTTAGACAACATTTAAACCGAAGCACTTTTGTGCGCGAATGTAAAGGTTATCAGCGGATCGTAGTGTGTCACACACACAGTTGGACACAAGAACAACTCTTTCCTTATCTAGCCTTTAATCTACATCCCCCGCTCTCCATCCATGACACTGAGGTCACTCAGATTCATTTATATAAATACCATGGGTGTCTTATAGATTCCGACCTGACGTGGGATGTCCATATGAACTCATGTGTCTGTAGCAGGAGACAACAGAGACTGTATTTCTAGTGGAGACTCGGGGTATTTGGAGTTGTACAGAGAATAATGTTATTGAGAGTGTATTAAAGCGGAACTAGACCGGAAGTTCCTATTATCGCTGTTTTTTTTGGTGTGTATCTGCGTCATTACCTTGTTTATGAAGACTGACGGTTTCGAAACAAACAGTTCAGCCATTGCTGAGAACGTTGTGTTTTATTGTAATCTCGGGGCTCAACGAGATCACTGAAAATCCCGTAATAGTTACGTAAACAACGGTTCTCCTGAACAACCGATCGTCCTGCTCCGGGCGGTAGTCCGGGCACATCTGGTTATGTACATTGAACCGCAGAAGAAGAATAACGTCCGTTGTGGAGGTGTTTCACGAGCAACAGTGTCTTCTGACTCTGGGTCTGACTCCGGTTTAAAGTCATAAAAGGGACTGTGGCGGGGAGTCGTGACGAAGCTATTTTTAAACACTGTTAAAACAATGTTTTGATAATGAGGAGCAGTGCATCCGCCGTTCCAGAGGGGGGCGCTGCGCTTCTGAGAACGGATGTGCTGGATAGTACTGGCCAATCACAAGACTCTGTCTTCTGGGGGTGAAAGTTCACTCTGAAATCTCGCAGCAGAAAAACACTGTCAGAAAAGAGGATTTCTATCAGCTAGTTTGCAGCAACTAGGAGGTTTTTCACCATAACAACAAGTTAATATATGTAAGTAGACCTCCATAACTAACATTTATGTGCAACAGGACCACTCTATGTGGCCTTTAAGATATGGAATGTAAATCTGAATTGCGTGGACAGAATGATCTTCACAGCAGATTTTTGAGGAGATTGTAATGAATCAGTGCTGTCTCCTCACGACGCTACAGGGTGCCAGTCAAAAACAAGAAAAGATGTCTGAACAGATACAGGAACTCATTCATTCCCACATCTGTCAGTCTCCTAAAGTTAGGCCATGGAGAAGAGCCTTGGGTGTGTGTCTTCCACTTAAATTGTATTAGTCTCTGTCATGTATTGTGTTTGTGTTTGGAAGCACGTGGAAGCCTTTGTGTCCAAGACAAGAACTTCGGGACAAATAAAGCAATTTTTAATCTTGAATCTTGAACGTTGTATTTGCTGTCATTCTCTGGCGCTGTATTTAAGAATGAGAGGACAATCTCAATTACACAAGCAACACCAGAGCCACTAAGTGCATCCAAGCAGCTTTTATATTGTGAAATGTTTATAATATTGATTTCAAATTCATGTCTCCATGTAAGCAAGAATTTCACTTCACATGGATTAGATTTCAGAGTTTTCTCTTTACATTCTTGACCGAAAATTCATGCATGTCAGAGGAAATGTTGAGTCCTCCAAGTGATGGAGACATGTAGCCTCCTCTGAGTGCTCTTCTCGTTCCATTCACATGTTCCACTTTTATGATTGTACTAAATTACAGACCAGAAAGACGATTTGTGTGGCCTTTTTTTGGTCCCTTTTGTAATGATGCAGCTGTAGTGCAATGGAGTTACTGTAAGAACACGGGTACTTTTCCTCAGAGCCCTTGTTCTCTCAAGTGTTTTAGAAAAGAGTTCCTTTGTGCTTTAAAGACAAGACAGTGACAGAGTGACAAGTGAGATCGAGGCTTTTTTGTGATCAATAAACAGGTTTGGTATCATTAAATGATAAATACATTTTATTTATCCCCTTTGAGCTTTGTAATGCGTTTCAAAATCATAACACACTGAAGCCAAACTTATCTTTTCCCACTTTAATTATGACTAGATATGATATTGTCCCTGAAGTGAGACTGTTGTTCTCACTTTGTGCCTGTGCTCATACTGTAGTAATACTGCCATCTTCTGTTTGTCGTGTGTCATTACACAATATAATAATGGCAGAAAGAGGTGCACTCAAGATGCACAGACAGTGAACACCACATAATTACTTAATATTGGCCCTGATTAGCTATTCAATTAAAGGTTGAAATTAAAACATACATTTTTTTTTTTAATGAAACTACCGAGTTACTCTGTTTTGTTGGACAATAATTAGGGTCTGAGCACTCACACACTCACACAGTGGTGCGAGGACCTATTGGAGTTCCTGGAATTGATTTGTTTTCTTCTGAAAGGATCGCATTTATTTTTGAGGCACTAAATATTGGTGAAAACGGATGAAAAATTGCCACGAGTGGTTCAGTCCTTAGCAGAAAATAAATGCATGTTTCCATAAAGTTTCAAGACGAACAAAAAAGTACGTTTGTGAACATTAACTCATGAGGAAGTCGTCCATTTTGAATTTGGCATCCGACATAATAACATTAAAAAACACGTCAATTTGAATTAGAAGCATCAAAGATGAAAAGCTATCAACAGGTCTCTCAGATTAAAAAAGGCGTGGCCATCATGGCAACCATTGGAATTTTCATCCATTCGCAGTGAAACAGGAAGTGCCCTGCAACGTCACCAAACATTTACCGATCGGCTGCAAAGTTTGCGACACGAGACAAGTCAAGGGCATAGTGCTACCTGCTTTATTTTGTAGTTCTTCCACGTGTGTGTTTAGTTTCACTTCCTGTCCTTGTTTACCTCCTTTGATTATCTGCCTCGGCCTGAAGCGATTTACCTATGACTTAATTATCCTGCTTCCTGGTGTATTTAGTCTCTGTTCTCCCCAGTGTCTTTGTGGATTCATTCCCTTTTTTCAACTCCCTGTTCATTCATTCATTCATTCATTCATTCATTGGATCCTCCACATGAGGGATGCAGGGAGCTGGAGTCAATCCCAGTTGACATTGGGGCGAAAGGTGGGGTACACACAGGTCGCCAGTTCATCAGACCTATGGTCATTTTAGAGTGTTCAATTAACCTGCAAAATAGGCCTAACTGGGATTCAAACCTGCAAACAACAGTTGTTTATGGCTGAAAATGACGTTGGCATGAAACTTGTTTTAAAGCTTAATATTTATTTATTTATTTATTTATTTAGAAGTAGTTCTCTGGTTTGTAACATACAGGCCTGTTATACAGGGGATATTACAGTGAGGTACATGTCTTTACATTTGACTCTGTCATGTACATAGACTCAGATTTAGATGGTTTATTTAAATAAGAGAGACATTGTCCTTACAACTTGAACAACAATTGTCAGACCTGCTTCGTATTCTTCCCCACGAACGACAAAGGGGCACAGTCCACAACCTTGGTAAATCACATTTACTCCCATCGGCCGACCAAAAAATCACATAATCAGGGAACACTTTGTATAATTTCTTATCATTCACATTCCCCCTCCGACAGAATCACGAGAATATTGGTCCATGCATACATAAGTATACTATATATGGTAAAAATAGAGCTTTTGGAATAAATATTTGATATCATTTGTAGAGCAAACTGTCAGACAATACTTATATATACTCTTCACAATACTATATGTACATGTATTTGGCTGGATTTACAGGAACAGATTTTATATATATATATATTTAATCCCATGTGAAACAGATTGGATTTCAGGTCTTTGGTGTTCAGCCAGTGATGCAACCTTATTACATCTGGGTCACACTGGATTAAACACATGGGTGTGATTCACTCTGAGACTTGATACACAGGCAAGGAAGACCAGATACACCACACACACCTGTTGCAGCAAGAGATTGATCGTCCTTCAGATTTTCAGTGTTTCAGGAAGCTACACAGGCTCCAATCCTTTGTCCCTTAATACTGTACAACTGTAATCAATAATCACGTCGAAATTCAGATTCGCTGACCCTGTGTGTCGAGAGAACACGTGCTAATTCGTGAAATCATGTCCTGTTCTCACTTTTGCAGCATAAATACAGCCACGTTTATGTAATTAAGATATTTTTTTATATATCATCTGTTCACTTTACATTGTTTCTTATTGACAAACATATTTATAACGTGTCCAGGGATGAGAGTACTGGTGCCGGATCCGTGGTCAAACGGCATTTCGGCCAAAGAGCACGACAACAGCAGCAGCATCACAATATGAATTTTTTTTACGACAACTGAATTGAAGAGCAAATATTTGTTACTCAAATCGTGGCTCGTCAGTTACAAACTAATGAAGATTATCACAAGGTTTTTTGTAATCAAAGATCAGGTGTGTAAAAATTGCAGACTGGATTGTCGTGGACCACACACATGGCAGTTGTTAAACACTGGACATCAAAAAATCACAATGGTGCAGTTTTTGGACACCAGCAGTGGTCACCGAGGGGGGGGGGGGGAAATGTTGAATTGTAAACAGTTTATCACACCAGTACTCCTGCTTGAAGGTATTTTTTAATATATATATATATGTATATATATATATATATAAAATATGGGTTTAAGTTTTGTGGTAAACATGAGAAAAAAGGCCACTGTCCCTGGAACGCATCTCCACTAATGTAGGACTGTCGTCTGATTAAGGCTAAACTGAAGCTACTCACCCTAAGGTTTTCTTCTATTGCTTCTTAGACTGGAAAGAAAAACAAACAAAAAAGGAAAAAAAAAAGAAAAAAAACACTAATTGCTCTGCGAGTTGATATTGAACAGTTATTTGATGAATTGTGCATGCTTGGAAGCAGAAACAGGTTGAGTCGGTGCACATAGATTGTGAACAGGCAAATCAGACTTCTATGTCCCAACGTATTCACTGCCCCCATCCATCGCTCTCTCTCTGTCTGATCCAGGCATGTGCCGTTAGATTTGCTACAGTTTTCTTTTTGGAATGTGCCACAGCCAGCCTGACATTCGTTGTGCATTTTGTAGCAGTTGCATACATGATCGGATTTGACTTAAAGCAGGCGAACAAGACATAATTTATAATCCAAACTGGGAGGAAGGATGTTGATCGGGGAGAATAGACAGTATTATAACATACTGTTGTTCATCAGTACTGTAGACCAACCAGCAGGGGGAGTGAGTGTACATCAGCATGCAGACCCGTCTGAACACTGTACTGTGTTTGTTAGAAGACTTTCTTGTGTCCAACAGGAACATAATCAACTCCAACTAAACCCTTTGTTTTTCAATAACTTCACAGATATTGGTGATGACCCCATGGCACACATGAAAAACAAAAACTATCAATATACTATAACCACTGAACGGTGGGTGGGGTTTTCTACTCTAATAAGTTTACTTTGCCATTTATACTTTTGGAGATATAGTTTCTTCTGGACACCACTATTAGCGAGGACTCCACTGTAACACGAACACAATAGAAAAAAAAGTGCAGTAGAAAATACAGTTTCTGTGTTTTTGTATATGATTATTATTAGTATTATGATCTTTTTTCCTCAAAAACATTCTACGTATGTGTATGCTTTGTTCTCTGTGATGGCTTATGTCCAAATATGAAGAGGACAATGTCGATGGCGTAAAAGAAAAATAATAGAAATCATGTGATATTTAATGTATATATATATACTGTATATATTTCAAAGGTAGATCATGTGCTTTGTGTCCTGCCGGACAAGCTTGTTTTATGATTTTTATCATAAGAGGCAGCAGAGAATCTCTTCATCCACTTGCTGTTCCATATACAGTAGGGTGAGAAAAAAAAAATATATATATACTAATGTGGCCACAATGTCTTATCATTGACGTGACCAACTGACTGATCCCTTTGTTGTGTGTCCACTGAGTGGTTGATGCAGCATATCCATTATCCCTCACGGCATGTGTGTTGGTAGAGATGTGGAAGAGAAATGTGAGCGCACACTGCAGCAGCAGACAGAGTGTGTAGCTTAACGGCGTCATCACTTTTGCGTTCCCGCTTTTTTTTACTCCGTGTCGGTCTTGGAATGAGATGGTTGAGGGGTCGGCGAGCCGAGAGTTAGTAGTGGAAGAAGGACCAGGGTCGAGCCGCCTCAGAGGAGATCTGTGCCGGACTGAGGCTCGGAGGCTCCGGTCTCCGCGTGGGCCTTCAGAAGGTCAACTATGTCTTGGTGGGAGGCTCTCTCTGCCACCGACAGTGCCGTCTGATTATTCTGAGGCGAAAAAACAGAAAACCAAGTGTTACATTTTCATATTGGAGACAATGCAGTGACTGTTCTTGTCCTGACAGTGGCAGTGTTGTGTTGCTCTCACTCTGGGCTACTGGACATTATAGTACATCAAATATGTATATGTCAGCCTGCATCTACTCTGAAGAATAATTCAAGATACTGAACCCAGCACAGTGTCAGTCTTTTTTTTTTCCTTTTTTGAAATTGTCACAGCCGAGTGAACTGGCGGTGTTCTTCAAAATAGTTAAACCTAGAGTTTCTCAATTCTCTCACTGTCGAGTTCTTCTTCCTCATCAAATAACATGTAGCCTTTGGCGGTTAGAGCAAACTAGAGCAGAGGTGACTGTGTACGAAGGGAGAAAATGTCCCAAAAGACAGTGTGAATGATACGTGTCATACTTCGGGTCATATCACAGCTGCCTTTTTAATCATTTTCTTGGATGACGTTTGTCCCTCGTTGCACTCGTGGAGTCATACAGCAAATAATTACGGTTCATTAATAGAATGACTGGCGGAAACGTAGAGATTAGCATCAGTCCTTTGACACAGTGTCTGTGGCTGGAGACAAAAATAAACTTCAAACTAGAATCTGAGTTCACAGGTGCACGCAGCTTATAAAATGTACTTGAAATCGTCAATGTAATATGAGCAGCAACAGTTTGTTTGTTTGTTTGTCTGTTTTTTAACTCATAGGATTAAAGTCCACTCACTGGCAGAGCAAGGCATCAGTGCAGCCATTCCCCAGCTCAGACTGCACAGAGGAATCAATAACTCTCTTGGTTGAACAATCAATCTACTAAGTGACGGTCAGGCACCAGCCGCTGTATAGCTGTGCCTTTACTGGCCACCAAAAGCTGACAGCGACAGCCTAATAATATAGAGTGATTTTTTTACATTTTACACCAGGCATGAGCTGGACACCACGAGCCATAGTGACTGGTCATGTTGTGCAAGCATGTGCACATCTGCAGAAGTGAAGCAGTGATTCCTGACATCTGTGTAAACAATTCATGTTTGGCCACTTACTCCGTATTTAGTTTAACCACTATGGGGATTAGTGTTGAATCTCTTTTTGAAGCCTTAGTGTGTGACTTCTGATGCGCCCCTAAGGAATTCTGAGTAATTACAAAAACACACACGGGTGCCGATACATAACATATGCCCGAGGTGATCTCTAACCCCGCTGCTTGAATTGTTTATTACTTGAAGCTGCAAGGGTATTTTTTTTTTACAAATAGTCCACAGATCTACAAATTTATGTGGACCCGTCTTGGAGTTTTCACCTACACTCCAGCCTGGTACAGCTTTACCTCCTACTTATGCACTGCAGTCACATTTTTCCCCAACAGAGAGTAACCTCATGATGTAGCGTTTGAACACAGATACACTACCAGTCAAAAGTTTGGACACACTTCCTCGTTCAAGTAAATGGAAAGGTGTGTCCAAACTTTTGACTGGCAGTGTATATCAGTGTGGCCTAAGCTATTATGTTCTTATTTATGCAACTCCACGATCCATCCATCCATCTTCTACTGCTTTGTCCTCCACATGAGGGTCACGGGAGGAGCTGTACCAATCTCAGCCGACATAGGGCGATAGGCGGGGTAAACCCTGGACATTTCGCCAGTCCATCGCAGGGCCACCGGCTCTGCTCAGCTCGCCTCAGCATGGTTAAGATGCCTTTCCACTAGCATAGTTCCTGGTACCAGGTACTATTTTTAGTAGCTGCTCTGGTGAGGTTCCAAGCGTGCTGACTAATCCTAACCCTAACCCAGCCAATTTAGAGTGTCCAATTTACCTAATCCCCATATTGCATGGTTTTGGACTGTGGGAGGAAGCCTGAGTTGTTAGTCATATATTTTGTCATGTTTTACATTGTTGTGTCTGATTCAAGTGTTAAGTCTTCCGTTGCGTTTACATTTTGTTGTGTCCTTTTAAGTGTTAAGTCTTTCGTCAATCTTGTTATTTTATCGTGTGCTTTTAAGCCGGGAGTCACTGCAAAATTTAGTTATGTCCCCATAATGACAATAAAAATTCTTGATTCTTGATTCTGGATTCGGGTGAAAACCCCCACACACACAGGGAGAACATGCCAACTCCATGCAGGAAAGGCGCTTGTTCCAACCAGGTCTCGAACCTGGGCCTTCTTGCTGCAGAGGCAAGAGTGCTAGCCACTACAACAACCGTGTGGCCCAATACAACTCTATGATGTGTTTTAAAATTAGCATCACACTACATGGCAAGGCAACATGGAAATGGGAAGTTGGACAACACCTTAGTGATAAAGCAAGATCTTAAAGGCGTTTTTTGCGTCAGCCGTCACATTCAAAGGGCACATCTCTGCTGCATATTATGTCCCTTCTAAACCACGCTGCACGAGAGCGCTGAAACATCAGTCCGACAGTGTTGACAGCGTCATTTCACAATTCCACAATGTAACAGCTTTACCTTATCTACGAGGCCGATGTCACATCGACCTGTCTCCAGCAGGAGACGTGCGATGTGTGTGTGTCCGTGTTCACTTGCACACATCAGAGCTGTGGATCCCTCACGGTCCTGGGCATTTGCATCAGCGCCGGCGCTCAGGAGCAGCTTCACCATGGCAACGCGGCCGTGGCTCACTGCGAGCATTAGAGCCGTCTGGCCTGCCTGGAGAAGGAGTGAGATACAGAACTGGGAAGTGGGTGCATGTGTGAGGGGACACAGAGTGTCTGAACATAATATAGACTATATATAGACAGGGATAACATGTAAGTAAGTCAAGAGAAAGATGCAGAGTCACAAATGCTAGAAGAGAAAGGGTAAATGAATGAATTTCAGGAGATAGTGATGAATCATAACCTTTATACTGGATAAAACCACAGCAGACATCACTCGAAGTTAAACTTAATAGTTCATTTTGAGACCTTTAGATAGATAAAGATACATTTGGCTTACATTTAGACTAAATTCTGACACTGTGTTAATAAATATCAAAATGAGACATGGTGTCCAGTGACCCATGAGTATAAGTATACATTATACCTATTACATAATACAGTGTCTGGTGTGGTCTTCTTCTGTGTCAAGGTTTTACATGTTGTGCTTTCTGTATACAGTGGTTGCAATGAGCGAATGTTTGAGATACTTATTTCCCTTTTTTTTTTTTTTTTTTTTTCGGTGTAAACTTTAAAGATGGTTGTGTGTAATAAAAATCAAAGCAGATCAGCAGTTTCTGAATTATTCAGACAATGTCACACATCGGCAGATATGTTAGTTGAGTTTTTGTTTTGGGATTCACGTTTTTTGTCATTTCCTGTTTTATTATGGTGAGGGTTCCACCTTCCGACCAGTCCATCTGGCACAAACAACAATGCCACTTTCAAAGTCACTTAAAGGTCACATAGAGTGGTCCTGTTGCACATAAATGTTAGTTATGGAGGTCTACTTACATATATTAACTTGTTTTTATGGTCAAAAACCTCCTAGTTGCTGTAAACTAGCCGATAGAAATCCTCTTTTCTGACAGTGTTTTTCAGCCGCGATGTTTCAGAGTGAACTCTCACCCCCAGAAGACAGAGTCTTGCGATTGGCCAGTATTATCCAGCACATCCGTTCTCAGAAGCGCAGCGCCCCCCTCTGGAACGGCGGATGCACTGCTCCTCATTATCAAAACATTGTTTTAACAGTGTTTAAAAATAGCTTCGTCACGACTCCCCGCCGCAGTCCCATTTATGACTTTAAACCGGAGTCAGACCCAGAGTCAGAAGACACTGTCGCTCGTGAAACACCTCCACAACGGACGTTATTCTTCTTCTGCGGTTCAATGTACGCAACCGGATGTGCTCGGACTACCGCCCAGAGCAGGACGATCGGTTGTTCAGGAGAACCGCTGATTACGTAACTATTACGGGATTTTCAGTGATCTCGTTGAGCCCCGAGATTACAATAAAACACAGCGTTCTCAGCAGTGGCTGAACTGTTTGTTTCGAACCGTCAGGCTTCATAAACAAGGTAATGACGCAGATACACACCACAAAAAACAGCGATAATAGGAACTTCCGGTCTAGTTCCGCTTTAAAATCACCTTTCTTCGCCATTGTAATGCTCGGCTTGAACTTCAGCAGGTCGTCTTAATGCACTGAGTTGCTGCCATGTGATTGGCTGATACAGTGGGTGTACCTAAGGAAGTGGGCGGGTGCGTTTGTATTACCTGTCTGGAGCGTGCGTTGACGTCCCCCAGTTTGAGCAGTTGCTGTGCGGCCTCAAGATCATCGGTGGTCTCTGCAGCTGTTAGTGCAGCGAGCATCACTGGAGTATAACCGGCCTTGTTCACATTATTCGTTTCACACAGACCTGAACACAGACAGGGTTATATTATCTCACTGAACTTTCTAGCTATCGCCCTTCATGTGTTTTGAATTCATATTTGTAATCACAGCCGCAGCTTTGTGAGTCTCACCAGTGTCCAGCAGCAGTTTGACCACGGGGAAGTTTGAATGTGACACACTGTAGTGCAGGGCCATGTTCCCGTTGCCATCTGTCAAGTTAACGACATATGGCAGGAGAGTGGGCGTGGTCATGCCCACTTGCCGCAAGTATAAAGTGACAGTATCGGCCTGAGAGTCCTTCTGACTGGAGACCTTGAACCACTCCTTGTAGAGCACCACTAAAACCTGACGCTGAGGAGAAGAAGGGAAGCGGATAAAAAGAGTGAAATAAAAAAAAAAACACAACCGTGACAGAATTGTATTGCCCTAAAGAACATTTTTACTGTTTGTAGATGAAGAAAGTAAAGTCACACACATTACACATCCATAGGAATCCTTACCATTTCTTTATCTGGGGATGAAACCTCTTCCATACGGTCTTTTACGTAGACGCAAGCGTCGATAAACCCCTTGTCAACTTTCTCCCTGAAAATAAAGACGACGACAACACAGTAAGAAGCAGACCTACAAGTAAAAGATAATAAATCAGTCTTCAACACATCACATCACGCTCCACATCTGTTGTTTCCATTGTCTCCTGTGCTATACTTTTCCAGGTTTCATGTGGAAATGCCATCAAGTCTGAATAACGTATGGCCAAGAGAGAGCGACGTTAGGTTCTTGTGTAAATTCTAAAAGTAAAATAAAAGATAAAACATGGTCCACACACACACACACACACACACACATTCTTGTACTTGCTGCATACTGAGAACAGCATTTCCACTTTATAAATCAACACAATTACAAATATCTACTTCATGAATGACATCTACAAAGAACTACTGGTTGCAGTACCATAAAATGTCTGCAGGTGGAGCCCCAGAGCAAAAAGGGCTGGAAAACTTTTTCGATTTTATTTTATTTTTTAAATTTCTGGTCCTACATTTTACAAAAACGTCATACTATACTATGTCGACCAACATTTAAAAAAGAATTTGACAAAAAAAATTTGGTCCGAAATTTGACAAAAACGTCATACTATACTATGTCTTCCAAAATTTGAAAAAAAAAATTGACCCAAAATTAAAAAAAAAAAAAATTGACCCAAAATTTGAACAAAAATTTGACAAAAAAATGTGACAAAAAAATTTGACAAAAACGTCATTCTATACTATGTCGTCCAAAATTTGAAAAAAAAAAATTTAACCAAAATTTTTGGTCCAAAATTTGAAAAAAAAAAATTGGTCCGAAATTTGAAAAAAAAAAATTTGGTCCAAAATTTGAAGAAAAAAATTTGGTCCAAAATTTGAAAAAAAAAAATATGGTCCAAAATTTAAAATAAAAATTTGGTCCAAAATTTGAAAAAAAAAATTTGGTCCAAAATTAAAGAAAAAAAATGTGGTCCAAAATTAAAAAAAAAAAAATTGGTCCAAAATTTGAAAAAAAAAAAATATGGTCCAAAATTTGAGAAAAAGTCGTCCAAAATTAAAAATGTTGACAAATTGAGTATAGCATGTTATAGCAACCTAAGGAAGTGATTTCAATAAAAACAAAGTGAGGACCGGCCAAAATGTCCTCACTCCGTAAAAATTACCTCACTTTGTTGGTTTAAAACCCTCATTGGTCCTCAGTATGCTGCAAGTACAAGAACACACACACACACACACACACACACACACACACACACACACACACACATAGGCAAGAGCAATGAACAGACAGGTGCTGAGTGATAGCTTAATAAAAGTCCTGCTTTTTGCCAGGGGTCTTGTCCACTGTGTAGACCCCATAGCCCTGATCTACATCCACATACTTGAGGATAAGAAGTGAATATTCAATCACTGTACGTTATTTGTTTACTGTCCTTTACCCAGGGACCAGAGAGTGTGTGCCAATTTCTGACTACTGAGAGACTTTAATTAGAGTGAGAGCAGCTTATACTGAAGCGTGTACGACAAAGTTTTTGTGTGAGAATCACACTGAAGCGGTTGTGGGGAAAAAAACAATGTAGTGTGTTTGTGTTTAAAAGAGAGTCTGCTGGATATTAAGAAGTAAGGAGTAGGTGCGCAGAAGTAGGTATGAGTGTGTGAAATAGATTTTTCATGTAAGAGTGCGAGGTGCACTATATATATTAAAGTGTCAGCACCTGTCATAGACAAAGTATCTGGGCTGCAGCAGAACACAAAACAAAGCAATAACTAGTGCCTCCCTCCATCACTGTGATCTTAATAGATGTGTAATAAAGCAGTTCATCATTGTTGCTTTAATTATACTGCTCACAGTAAACGTTTTTCCACATTTTCATGCACGCCTTAAAGATTGCAGACTTTTACTGGGATATTTAGAGATCCTACAGTTTGCGACAATTTGCTTTCACTTAACAGGTTTGAACGTGAGGCCGTTTGATGAAAGTAGAAGTATTTTGTTCTTATCTCTCCCGGTGACTTCACATATGCAAGGTGGAACTATAGCAACATACACTATTAGAAATAAAAGTGCTAAGTAGAACCATATAAGGTTCTTTGGCTTGTCCTCACGAGAGAACCCTTTTTTGGCTCTACCTGGAACCCCTTTAGAGGGTTCCACCAAGAACCCTTTTAAAACCCTTTATTCAGGAAAGTGGTTTTAAAGGGTTCTCTGGATCAAAATGGTTCTTACTGGAACCATTAGTGTTACCAAGAACCCTTGAAAAACCCTTTCTTCATGAATTCTAACTGAATAGTATTATATGTGTCCACAATCATTAATTGTCACATTATATTAACAATCTTCTGTTCTCAATGTCTTAAAAGGACATAATTGTACTTCGCCGTATCTGTATTTGTGTGATGGGATATACATGTGTTTTCCAGTGAACTCTGATTAACCCCCACATGCTTGCAGCCTTGACAGGCAGTTATTTGAAATTATGTTACACCTGAATATAAGTGTAGTGCCCTATATTTGAGCAATATCATCCCGTAGACTTCAGTCAAAACAGTGCACAGTGGAAACATAAAGCAGCCCACACTGATGATCCTCAGTTCTGGAATCTGGATTCCCCATCTCTGTAGCTGTAGTTAAGTTTCTCAGGAGGTACACATAGGTTATTATGGAATAACCTCTGATGGCTATAGACTGACATTGTAACCACAACTCTAATTCAAAGCTCTGCTGCCCGACTCACTGTTCAGCCTGTTCCTCCTGGCTGCTCTCTGGATCCATCAGGCCTCTTTCCACTTCCTTCTCCACTTCCGCCACAGCACCTTCTCCCTCGGCGGAGACTTCTGCATCTTTTCCCCGGATCTCCGCCGCCTCCTCGGGCTTCTCTGCAGGTTGAGGTTCCTTCTCCTCCTCCTTTTCCTTCTCCACCTCTGGCTCTGAGCTGTCTTCTTCCTCCACCTCAAACTTTGGCTTCTCATCTCCACTGGACTCCTCGCTGGATGTCGACTCATACCTAGACGAGGAAACAAACAAGCAGAAAGTTAAGCATTGACAATGATGCATAATAATGAAAGATCACCTTGTTTCTAACTAACTAACTTAACACATTTATACAAATTATATCACTCAATAGGCTATATAAATGAAACACCAAGGCTGCTGAAACTATGATGAAAGAAATAAAGGAAACTTTGACCAAGGAGAGATCCTAATACAAACAGGTCATTTTCCTGACGACCTGAAAGATGAAATGAAGATTATGGTTGTGTAATGCGACCTTGGCTAAATGAGTGAAAATATCCCTCAAATAGTTAAACATACACACATAAATCCACAGGTGTGTTTGCACACTCGCATATGAAACCTTGAACAAAACGCAACAACGTTGTTCATGGAGGAAGGATGAGGATATATTTTGTGACTGAGTGGGTGGGTGATCACAAGGGGACCGTACCTATGTTCCCCGGGTCCTAAGTTCCCCGCTTTGTATGTGACCGGGGAACATAGGACCCTTTCTCTTACCCTAACCCTAACCCTAACCCTACCCTTTTTCAAAAAAAGGGTCCCATGTTCCCCTATCACATAGAAAGTGGGGAACATAGGAACTATTTTGGGAAAACGGGGAACATAGGACCCGGGGAACATAGGTACGAACCCATCACAAGGATGTATCATGATCAGATCTTACACTGAATGCTACTGATTCATGCTTATTTGTAAAAGTTCAGAAACAAACACACACACACACACACACACACACAAACAAGGAGACACCACACCACAAGAGGCATTCAGGGGCCACAGCATTCCCTGGATTCCAGAGGAGCTCAAGGGAGACCAAAGATAGTTTAGAAGCATCTAAACGAGAAAATAGCAGCCCACTTCCAAGGTGTGGTCAGAAGCCTAAAGACAACCCGGGAAAATATTGTCGTCTGACATATTTGTCACATTATAAATAAAAAATGTTGTTTGCAAATGAGCAGTGTGACTTGGACAATGAGAGACAGTGTATTTATTTATTCCCTACAACAGGGCTTCAAAATGCAAACCAGACTAATTAGAGGTGGACTGTCCTCGAGCAGGTCTGAGTTGCAACAGCAAATGATAATTTGTTATTTGTTCTGGAGCTTTTGCTATGTTTGCTCTCCGTCCTGAAACACTGAGGAAGGAATAGACCTCACCACAGCACTGCTCTGAAAAAAACAAAGAAAGCAAAGACAAGAAGTGTAGCTCAGGAATGCAAGGAGAGGAACGTGGGGATAAAAAAATAATCTACTGGTAAATATTTCCATGATAAGCAGGAGGTGATACCACCCAGGCATTATATACTATACACTGTTAGTGATGAGGAATGTTGGACGTGCGGAGCAAAAAAAAAAAAAAGAACGAAAGAAAGAAATGTTCTGTTCTCATATTTTACTGACTAATCTACAATTTATTTTTCTAATAAATGATTTAAAGTAACACACTGTAGGATTACAACCTTCAAATAATGACTCAAATATTATTTTGCTGGTACATGAACTTACAACAGGGTGAATGTCCAACACTCAGGTCTGCATTGTTCGTATCAGCACTACGGAACGTCTGGTTTTGGGTCCATGCCAAAAAAAGAACTACAGAATTGTACTTTAAGGCTCACTTGAGAGGCAGAGGCACACCCGAAAACTGAAGAGGGTTAAAGAGTGATAGAATAAGAGGCTGGACAAGGGAGAATATTGGGCTAACGTTCACTCGCTGGCTTGAAGGGTGACCTGGTCCTGTTACTGTTGGACTAGTAAGTCTGTACCTGGTGCATTTGAGTTTGTCAGGCCGTGTTATTGAAGTCTTTTCGTCAATAAAGTTAAATAAGCAAAAAAAGTTAAAATAGCCGGATTGAGAATGCAAGCCACGCAAACTAAAGCAATATCATTCTTCGGTTTTTGTTTTTTGTCCTGGTGGATTAGTTTCCCTTTCCAATATTGTAACAAATAAAACAAGATAATCCTATTTTGTGTAAAATTCACATTCAGCATGGCCAAGCGCAGATCAAAAATATTGTGTTTTTTCGTTCAATTCATACAAAGCCATTATTTTTGCAAACAAGTGGATATTTATACCCAAAAAACAGGGGAACCACTTGAAGACAGAGAAAGATGTTTGATCACCTGGATACAGTAGATACAGTGGCCACACATATTCTGATTGCCTGTTTTATATATTCCGAAAGACAGAGAGAAAGAGAGCTTGGGATCCATCCATGAAGACACAAAAACAAAAATACAGCACCCAGACACGTTGACATCAGACATTGATTAAAAAGGAGATGTTACCCTCCATTCACCCCAACGAACTTCAGATTTTTCTTGGCTCCTTTGTTCCCCTGCTTGTCAGCCACTCCCTTTTTCTTCATAATAGATTTGAGACCTGGTGAGGAGGACGGCAGAGGGAAGGGAAGGGAAGAGATGAGAGGTAAAATTCATTAGAGTTTGGCGGAATTTGGGTGTGGTTGTGTTTGTGTTATCAATGGGCGTGTGAGGGAGAATCAACAGAATATCTTAACATGTAAACTCGTCATTCTTTCGCAGAAGATTCAAGATTTATGTCAAAGTATTTTTGTCAAAAATATACAGTAGGACGTTTTTTTTCACTGCCTGTCACCTGTGAAGTATGAATGAAAGTCTGACAGAAAGTGACCATATGGGTTGAGTAATGTGTGACTGAATGGTTTTGAGGAATATTAAAATAATGTGACTCATATGCGGTGGTCTTTGCAATTAACAAAACAAACTTGAATCTATGTGAAGGAGCACTTACAGGTAAATTATATAAGAACTGTATTGTATTAAGTCATAAAACAACCATGACACGTCATCAGCCATCAAGGCCACATGCTAAATTGAAATAAAGTCGACACTAATAACAATGGTATAGACAATAAATTCATAATTTGAATTTGAATTTATGTTCCTGCCAACTATGTTGATGTTTTGATTTAGTGTTTTTGGCCGGATGCCCATTTATTTCCCAGTTGCAACAAGTTATTTCTCTTTAACTCGAAACATGTTTTATGAAGATGCAGCGCATTTCCCCCCCCTGTTGATTGAGTGCAGGCAGTAAATCACACTGACTGGCTGAGGCAGACATTAATAGTTGTGCATGCGTTGATGGTATTTCCTTTAGTTTCTGTACCTTTTTATGAATATACATTGATGCACACGGGTCACGATTATAGGGCTTATTGACGATGTACAACCTTGACATTGTCAGACCTACTAAATGTATGTAACTAATAAATTGATTGTGCGAGGTTCTCCTTTGCTGACTCCTGTTTGGCTATTAGCCCAGAAGAGCAGTCAAAGTTGTTGCCTGACAGCAGCCATGGTGCTGGGGCTCTATAATGTTTTATGCAGTGCCATAAGGGTTTGGCTTTGAGCCAAAAGAAAATCACAGGGGCTGAAAAGCCCACCACCAATGACGAGGACCGATTGTTTGTAGAACCAGTAACTCTCAGGTGATTACATCAGAGAACAGGGGAGAGGAGAGGTTATGATAATATTTGGTATTTGAATACAGAGATAAATTCACTCATCTACACAAAGAGTGGATCTCCTCGTCTCTGATGAGTAGGGTAAAGGAATTCTCGCTGGAATGAAAGAGGTTTATGTTTCGCATAAACTGTATGTAAAGGCTAAACGCCGGTGTGATTTAGGGGCCAAAGTCAGACTGGGAATCTGAGACGTCAAAGATGCAGACGTCTACCACGAATTGTACACACAGTAGATGCGCGCGGACAAACACAAACGCTTAAAAGTACCGCTGCACACTCGACTCCCAGCACTGAACTTCACATGAACTCTGAGCATAAAATATGTGAGCGATAGCAGAGTGATTTCAATTCCACGGCCAGAAACAGAAAAGCCACACATTAGAAGAAAGGCCTCTTCTGTGTGAAAGCCTGTGCTTGAGCGTCCATTCAGCCGTGTAGTACGTGCTAGTATGTGCAAAAAAATATGCACTTTATATTCTCTTGAAGTCCATCAAACCCTGTAATTTCACCACGGCTTAGTATTTGCAACCTTGGTAGTAGTGACAACATCTTTTAAACAGCCTGTAGAGCACTTGAACCAAAAAACATTATATTGTTTTACAATATAATGTAAAGAAGACAATATATTATATGATATACTTTCACAAAGCCAACAGAATTGCCTTTAAGTTTTAAGTCAAGTGCAGTTAAGTCAAATCTGTTTGGTATTTTAAAGGTGCCATATGTAAGAATGTGACCAAAAAAACGGTTACTACATTCAAATTCAAAATACCGAGGTCTTTTAGGTTTCGTTTTCTGACGTAACTGGCAACCCGTGGTTGCTCGGCCGCTGAGACTCTACTGACCGCAATGATTGGTAGACGTCGGTAGGTGGCGCCACATGCCAAAACATGATTTCAAAACATAAACATGATTTGCAGATTTGATTTTTTTTAATGCAAATATTTTGGCTGTACTGTTGTTGTTGGTGAGTTCAGTTTGTTATATGAACATTATTCCTGAGTCTCTGTGACATATTAGGAGGATTTTATGGCCAGTTGCTTTAGATTTATTACATAATGCACATTTAAATAAAAGGATAGTACAGTACATTTACAGGTGGCAAAAAACTTGCTATCACTACAAAAACACCCTGCTGTAACTTTGATAGTAACAAGTGTATTAGTTTGTAACAGCTCTGCTTCAAATGTTCTGTAAAAGTTACACTATTAAAATCTGTGAAGACATTCTAGAATGTTCCTGTATATCTTCCTATTCAAGGAAATGAAGGATGGAAGGTTACATTTCAAGGCTACTGAGGAGATAATGCGTACATTTGTCATTAGACTTTGTAGCACATTATCATGAAAGTGTGAAGGATAACTAAAGGCCATGGAAAATAAAACAGTACAGATTCAGTGATTAGTGAAATGGATTCACCACAAAACCATGATGTTGAAAATAAACGTTGTTCTTACCCTGTTCTTGTTGTTTGCCGGCAGCAGCTTTTTGGCCGGGTGAGTAGAAGGCAGAGAGGACACTGAGAGAGCTGACCAGTTGACTCTGAATTGAGCTCATTTTGGAAGGGCCCGGTTTCCCCGCTGTTGCTGCAGGCACTGCTTTCCCTGTAGCCTTGGCTGTTGCTCCTTTTCCTGCGTCTGCTCTTTTCGCTGCGGTCTGTTTCTGTGCACTCGGTATCTCCTGCGGGCTGGTCGTCGTCTGTTGAGCTCCAGTACTGCTCCCCAGCTGTGCCCACTGCTCCCCTAAAAGCCCAGTTAACCGGGTCACAACTTGACCCAAAGCTGCTGGTGAGGTCGGCGACTCACTGGATCCTCTGCGAGGAGGTTGGGCCTCACCCGCGTCCCGACGAGTGGCCTGGGCTTCAGTTGAACTACGTCGCTGGGATGTTTCACTGGAGCCTCTACGCTGGGATTGTGCATCACTGGCATCTTTTTTCGGGGGATGAGTCTCAGTGGAACTTCTACGAGAGACCTGGGAGTGAACTTTCATATCACTTGACCCCTGACGAGTTGGGCGGCTTTGGGCTTCTCCTACTCCACGTCCAAGAGGTTGTGACACAGTTGATCCTTTCTGTGTCCCTTTAAGCTCTTTTGAGCCCCGTCGAGTTACAGATGTTTGGCCTTGGATTGATTTGGGACGGGCTTGGACTTCCTTGGACCTGGGGGGTGGGCCCTGCATCTCAGGCTGAGGTTGTGGTAGAGATGTTTCCTCAATAGACTCCCCAGGAGGTCTTTTTCTTTGGGTCTTGTCTGCAACCTGAGACGATAGTGATAGGGTTTCATCTTTTACCTGTTCTTCCAAGAGCTGTGTTGGGGTTTGAGCCTCAAGCTGAGGTGAACTCTGTACTCTGTGCTCCTGAGGCTGGGGCTTTGTCTGGGGCTGCTGGACTTGGACTTCACTGGATCCTCTATGTGGGCACACAGGTGCAGCCTGAGGTTGAGGAGGTGATGGTTGTTCCTGCTCTGAGGAGGGTTTACGGCCTCTCTGAGGTCTTACAGGAGGCACTGTCTTTACGGCAGCATTCTCTGTTGGAATTACAACTGTTTCTGTGATTTCACCGTCTTTGACCGTTGAACCCACAATATCTTCCTCAACTCTGTGTTTATTCTCTACACTTTTCACAGCAATCTGCTTTGTTTCAACTATTTCTTTCACTACACCCTTTGGCGGTATCACTTCTTTTGTTTCTAAGTCATTCTGTGCAGAACTTGCTTCACTCAAGGACTCCTTACCTTCGCCTGTTGCAGCGAGTGAACTGGCACGCTCTTCTTTCTGACTTACTTTGTCCGAAGCCACAGTTTGTTCAGCTGCGTTTTTAAGAACAGCAACTGTACTCTCGGTGATAACTTTCACGACCACCGCTTCACTATCCCTTTCAATTTGTTCATTTGCTTCCTTGTCATCCACTCTTTCACTGACCACATTGTCAACATCCTCTACTCTTACAATAACCACAGGGTCACCACCTTCTACTCTTTCACTGCTTGTACTTTCTCTCACTTGATTCTCTGCCTCTGCAGCTCTAGCTGGATTATTGTCCTGTCGTCGTTCCATCTCTGTCTCAGTCTGCTGATCAGTCCTCTGTGCTTCCTCTGTCTCTGTCACACTGTCCACAGTGTTCACCCTCTCGGTCTCTGTCCCTCGGTCTACACTGCTGGCTCTTGGTCTCTGTGGATGGTCTGTCGCTGCCTCTCCCTCTGTTTCTGTGACTTGGTTTACCCTTTCAGCCACTGGTGTCTCAGTCATCTGATCCTGAGTGGCGATCCTCTCAGTGACCATGCCCCGTTCCATGCTGTTGGCTCGGGGTCTTGGTGGGCTCACTGCCTCCATTTCCGCTTCTGCCTCTGTCCCTGTCACCTGGTCATGTGCTTCAACCTTAATTTCAGTTACTTCATCTGTATTTTCAGTGATTGCTGTGGGAATACATATTTCAACACAGATTCTATCCGTATCTGTACCCTGATCAATGGTCGCAACTGATTCTGTCTCAGTCTCTTGGTTGGCAAAATCTACTTTCTCTGTCGCCGTTCCTGTGTCAATGCTCTCCCTTCTTGACATGCTCTGTGCTTCTGGGGTACAAATCTCCACTCTCACCCCTTCGCTCAGTTGTAGTATTTTGTCCTCTTTTACCTTGTTCTCCTCTATTTGTACTTTTAACTGGCTATTCGTTCTGTCCAGCTCTTGGCTGGCCTGAGTAAGTTTATCCTCCAGGATCATTAACTTCTCCTGTAGTACCTGCAGACTCTCTGGTTCTTCAGGTGTTTTTGCATTTTGTGCGTTACTCTCTTGAATACTGCTAGTCTCTGCATCTTCAATAGCCACCCGAAGTGATGTTAATTCCTCTCCTGCTATGTCCTGTGATAGCTTTTGTACGGCATGCTGTAGTGGACTCTCTATTGTCTCTTTTTGTTTGTCCGATTTTTCTGGCAGCTGTGCTGGTCTCTGTGATTCTTGTGCTGACAACTCGCTTGTTTTTTCTTTTCCAGCTTGTGCAGAGGAACTCTCCCTCTCTTCTTGTAACACTCTGCTTTTCTCTGCCACACGAGTGGGTTGATTTGTCAGAGCTAAGTTTAGCCCCTCAGAGGGTCTGTGTCCTCGTGGCTGTGGCCCAGCACCAGAACTTGAAGCCATTGTAGAGGGTGATGTGGAAATCTGTGCCTGAGTCCGAGCTTGGAGCTGTCGCAGTAGCCGTTCCCTTTCCTCCCTCAGTGAGCTGATCTGTGCCTTTAGTTCAGGGATGGTTTTAACTTGCTCTTCCAGTTCCCTGACTCGCTTCAGTGCCACTGTGATCTGGTGATGAAGCCCCGTTCTTTCCTGGGGAATAGCTCGTCTTTCTGTTACATCTGGTGATGCACGGAACATGTTTTCTGTTGAGCCATTCTCTGGTGTACCCAAAGTACGGTCCGGACTGCTTGAATCAGAGCCTTTCCGTTGCTGTATGGTGACCGGCATGCTTGAAGCTCGGAGTAGATTCGGCCGACTTTGAATTTCCACAGTTTTCTCTTCAACACCTCGAGCCCCCATGCCAACCTCCTCTCTGGGCTTAGCTGAAACATAACCACTTCCCTGACTTGTTGACCCTTTGCTGCTCTGGCTGGAGGCTCCCCCTTCATTTGCCCTGAAGTCAAAGATTTGCTGCACCTCTGTCACCCGTGATTTAGGCTTGGGCCCCAAGGTGGAAGTCCCAGACCATGTGCTGTCCTTTTCCTTGGACACAGGCCTGGCTCCATGACCAGGGAGACTGAAATTCCTAGGTAGTGTGCTAAATTTGGGTGGGTTCTTGACCCTCCGCTGAATGTGGACCCTTTTGATGGTGTTGCCTTTTTCAATATCATCAACATACTTGAGGAAGTCCAAATCCAGGTGGAAGCCGTAGGGAGTCTCTACAGAGTAGGGCAACTGCTTCCTCTGAACACCACCCTCACTGGCCTTGGTCTGAAAGCCGTTGGCTGAAAGAAATGAATGCAAGTCAATTAATGGCCCATCTCCAATTTCACCAAATATTTACAGCAATAATTATATTAACTGTTGAAATTATAAAACATTTTTGTCATTTGTGGACTTGCTTGACAAAAACATTTTTTTTTTGTTTTACCAAATCGCACAGTATCATCAGATCACGCATTGTTATTCCTTTCTTTCACTTATAATGTCAGGTTGCACTGTGCTGCACACATGGTGCTTCATTATGTAAAATCATCAAGCCAAAAAAAACAAACTAATTTGCATGCAAAATGCTGCTCGTGCTGAGTTAACGTATGAATACAGTATGAGAAAGGGGGCACACACTCTTTTAGACATGAAATCAAGTACAACAAAGGTGTTTTTGTTTTTAAAGTTGCAGAAATATCCAAAAGATATGATCTATGACAAGTTAGAATAACGTTGATTTAAAATGCAGAATTAGCGACACACACCACTTTTCTTGTCCATCATGGGAGACAGAGTTCTCAGTCATCGACTTGTGTTTGCCACAGTTGGAGCAGGCAGCCTGGACAAAACAGAAGAGACAAAGATACACGTGGAAGTGAAAAGCTGAGCAAAACAGAAGTTAATTCTTCATCCAGCTGTATACATTTCATACGCGAATTATGGAACTGTTAAAATGAGGGAGGGACAGTTATATCTGGTCATGAAGGCTTTAGAAACTGTTTGTTGATGGTCATGTCTGTCATGTCCAAAATGAATATTTCACTGTTTTTGTACAGCGACCAGAACGTCACTGGCTTCATATGACATGAGATAAAATATTTATAAGCCCAAGATGGGATATTCAAGAACTTAGGTAAAATATTGTCTTACCTAAGTCCTTGCCTTGTCTACCAGAAAGAAAAATATACTGAATTATGTCAAATCTAACATAAAAATTTGTTTTTAGTTGCTTGGATACAGTTATTTGTTTGGATCAGCTCTAATGTGCATGCAGTAACTGTTAATGGTACAAAACAGCACATTATTATGGCAAATTTAAATTGTTTTACCACATGACAGCAGTGCCAATAGTTCAGTTTGGGGAAAATGTTTTGATTTACTCACCTTAGATCTTAATAAAAAGGTAAACATGCTAATAATTGTGCTGTCTCGGCTACTGTAGATTAAACCACTTTATTATATTATTGAAATAATACAAATAAGTTAACACAAAAAAAGGAAGGAGAGGCACTGCTATTATGTCCATTAACTTAATTTAATTTGCCTTAGTAAGGCAGACCTTTAGAAGCCAAGACCAACAGACAGACCCACAGATGGGAACATGTTCCAGTTGGTGCCACTTTGTATCATCTGTTCCAGACGGAGAAGCCAAGAAACCAGAGCTGTTTGTCCATATTTTACAACAAGCTTACTCCAGTGTAGAGTTAAGTAAGATGGAAAACAATTCAGCCGAGGGAGTCAAATCATTTAAGGGCTTATGTAAAGCTTCCTAATAAAATATCAAATACCAATAATAAAATCACCAACAATCCTCCCCGCTTTGAGTGAGCTGCATGGTTCAAATCCATATTAAATGAACACTTGTTGTATGCTCTTACTTCCCAATATCAACTTTCACGCTATTTAGCAAATAGCTACACATTATTCACACAGTTTTCATGCACATTTATGTCACTGGGGAAAATATTTGCTACACAAGGGAAATAATGTGGAAGTGCCTGAAGCTCTGGTTTAGTGCTGGAGTTCAAACATAAACATGTGAGGGCTCATTCAGGCAGAGTAAATTAGCATTTTTATTATTTTTAGTAAGGGGTATAACATCATTTATATTGGAACAGGTACAACAGTTTGTTTGTTTTTTTTAACACCAGACTTTCTCTCGATATCCTGCCTACCATGGAAATAAGTATTCACAGCTGTCACACCTTAAGACAGTCATTCAGCTCCTCCAGAAAGACCCTTCTCTGGACTCAAACCTTCCCATCAAATGTCTTGGAAAAGTTGTCACTGAACAAATAACCTGGGCATGATTGGGACAGTTTTAAAGTACTTTTATTCTGATTTATATGACAGATATTGGAGAATTTCACATTAATCGCCGAACAAAATGATGTATAGAGTGCCCCAGGTTTCTGTCCTGAGTCTGTTTCTGCTTTTATTGTACATGCTACCCATTCATAAAGACAACGTGAACTTCCAGACATATGCTGATGACACACTACTTTATTTATACTTTGTCCTCGATGACCACAACAAAATCAAAACCATAAATGAATGCATTTAAGATTTGAAATCCTGGATGGCGTAAAAAGTTCTCCAATTGAATGTTGACGAGACAGAAGTGATCACCACTTGGCCTCATATCAGTTCTGGCAAGCACTGAAAAACATCTGGATTCTTTATCCCAGAATACAACACCCTGCTGTTGAAACCTCAGTGTTATATTTTATGATTACCTTAATTTCACCCAACTTGAGTCTACCAGCTTTTTTCCCAAAAACTTTCCAAAATTAGATTATTTCATCCATGCCTTCACTTCTTCACATTTGGACGACTTTAACTCTCTGTTCATTTGCCTAAACCAACAGGAATATAAAACATTAATATAAACAAAAACTTCCAAAATCTAGGAGCCAGATCTATCACAGGAAACACTAAAAGAGAACACATCTCTTATTTTACTTCACTAGACTGACATTTTAGAACTGATTTTTAAAACAGACCTAGACCGTAAGTTCCAATTAACACTGTTTTTAGTGTGTATCTGCGTCATTACCTTGTTTAAGAAGCCCTTTAGGTTATAAACAAACATGCTGTGTTTTATTGTAATCTCGGGCTCAGCGAGATCTCTGAAAAAACCCGGTCCGGTTATGTAAACACCGGTTCTCCTGAACAGCAGATCCTTCTGCTCCGGGCACTCGTCCGGGCACATCTGGTTGCGTACATTGAACCGCAGAAGAAGAACAACGTCCGTTGTGGAGGTGTTTCACGAGCGACAGTGTCTTCTGACTCTGGGTCTTGTTAAAACAATGTTTTGATAATAAGTAGCAGTGCATCCACCGTTCCAGAGGGGGGAGCTGTGCTTCTGAGAGCGGGTGTGCTGAATATGTCACTTCCGGGTACTGGCCAATCACAAGACTCTGTCTTCTGGGTGAGAGGGTTGAGTCTTAAATCTCGCGGCTGGGAAACACCGTCAGAAAAGAGGATTTCTATCGGCTCGTTTACAGCAACTAGGAGGTTTTTGACCATAAAAACAAGTTAATGTATGTAAGTAGACCTCTATAACTAAGATATATGTGCAACAGGACCACTCTATGTGAGCTTTAAGATTATATTCCATCAATATTTCAGCTTCATGTGCAGCATTTACCCACAGCAATTGTGTGACGCTGAAAGGCTTTAAGACTCTCAGCCAAGAGCTGGCACGTTCTGCGATATTTCTAAATGTGCATCAGAAGGGTGCTCTGACGCGGAATGGCAACTCCACTTTCTGCAGTAAATTTAGACACGGTTGTGTGTTTGTAAAACACAGATGTACAGTAGTTTGATAGGGACCACATGGCGAGCTGGGTGACCTGCAGCACTGAGTTGTGACATACTGCAAGGCAAGCATTACACGAGCTGGCGATGTAATCAATCAAAATGACAACCAGTTCACCCAGGGACCATAACAAGAACCATGACATGCTTTATACGGCCCTATGCCGCATCTTCATAGAATGTGCCTTAATAGTGAAAAGAGTGTGTGACCTGGAGCAGAATTGGTGTTGCAGATGAATATATACATCTATATATATATATAGATAGATATATACAGAGAGAGTTGCAGAAGCATGTAGATCAACAGACTGACAGCCAATGCACAGGATCTGACACTGTCTGATTGCTACCATGGCAACCGTTCTTCAATCCACTACTTCTGCGTGTCCCAGGAGTGACAAGGACATGGGCATTCCTAACTTCTCCTGAAGCTTAATGCGACTATGATCCTTAAGGCTTAATTAGCCGATTTGAGAACAGAGAAATGCTGCTCGTAATTGCTGAGCAAAGTATAGCCAGACCCCTGCTGGCAATTATACACAGTGGGCAGGCAACAAAAAACCTCCTTAATTAGATCATTACTGAAACCAGGAGACAATGGTGGAGAGACAGACAGAGTATATAAATTGAGGATATAGAGTTTGAGGGGAAAGATAAAGGTTAAAAGCTTACATTTGGCCGGTGGATATGACAGGTGGGAAATAGAGCTAAAGTGGCAGAGAAGATGATATTGCGAAATAGAAGCTACAGTTACAGCGGGTGACTTGACACAAGAGCAAGGAATTTCTTTAATGAGTTAGAGTCGACCTGAACTTATGTGCAGCTCTGAGGATGTTCAAAGTTTCTTCTTTTAATTAAAGTCACTTGTAACGCTTGTGTGGCTAATGAAGGCCTCAGAGCAACACAGGTATCGTGTTGTATTTGATGAGCTTCAGTATGGTAATAAGGATGATTACCATTAATTATAAGCCATAATATCAGCCCATAAACATCCACTGAGGCTGCACACGTTTCCCTATTCACACTGCAGCGTTGTGACGCGTAGATTATTCAGGTTAGGTTGGTGCTCAAACATCAGTCGTCCCCAGTGTCAATGATGACGCGTAATCCACTGTGGATTACAGCTGTGATGGCTAATCCAAAACGATTGTATTCGCTACAAGGTGACACAACAGCTTAAACAAAGCTGCGTCTGTGTGTCAGCACCTATTTACTTTACAGTTTCTTTATTACTGTTCATTTATGTGCTTCCATGTTTACAGAGAGATTTTAATATGTGCGTCTGCTTGAGTCACTGTGTTTAAATAGCAAACAACGGGGTGCGGAAAAAACACATGCACACACAGCCCCATGCAGTACGGCACGGGGCAATCTCTCACCAGCAATCCAATAAGTGTGACAGCTGCTGAGAGGCTACAACATCGGTAATGTGAAGCCCACAGGACAAGAGTAATGAGAGTACAGTAAATAAGCTCTCACTGACAGCCAGGGGTTTTTCATATGTCATCAGCATGGAAACCTTAACCACACTGGCATTGTTTTCCTTTTTCACTTGGTTTTGGAACTCAAAATATCCAAAAAATACACAAAAATTCATGTTGGGGAATATCTGGATATAAAGCCCAATTTATACTCCTGCGTAAGTGCTCTGCGTAGGCTACGCAGAGTCCTCTGCGTCGACGCAGAACCAGAGCCTCTGCGTCGTCTCCGGGTGCACGGAATATTTTTTAAGTGTCCGTCACTCCGTCAAGGGACAACGGAGACGGCAAGAGCTGCGATTGGTCCTCAGGACAGGCCGAGCGAAGCTGCTCTGTGCCGGCTCACAGTGAGCAGCGAGCGTCCACAGAGGGCGGAGCTGAAGACCGCCGACTTCGTCGCTGCCGAACTATAAATACGTCATATCTTAACACACACAGCACATGTTTAGACTCTAAATGGCCAATTTCTCGCCTCAAATTATCTTAAAGCTGCGTTCCGGGACACAGAAAAGTGACAAACGGCCGCTGTTTCAACAACAACAGTCTTTCTCCCTCGGATGCCATTGCTCACTGATGCCATTGCTCACTGTAGCCAAAAGCACAACAACCTTGCGCAGCGACCCCTACTGATCGGGCGGGAAACTGCAGCGCCTATCCGTCACCATGACGCAGAAGTATAAAGGCTCGAGTGGTCTACGTGGTGACGCAGACGGATAACGCATTACGCAGTCGGAGAAGTATAATGTGGCCTTTAGTCACAGCCAGAGAGTTGTTGATTCACCACCAGACAAAGGCACACACGGAAATAAAATTACTGCTGACCCAACCTATCTGAGAAGGGGGAAGAGCATTAATTGAATGTCATGGGTCATTACATTGGAGTGACTGTGTAGAGGAGATTAAATTAGTCTAATACACTGACACAGACCAGGTTCAGATGGAAGACAGGCCGACAGGAAATAAGACTGGAGAGAGCGTGAGCAGGGAACAGGAGGTGGGTGGATGAGAGGGGGACATTTGGGTGAGAAAGTGAAAGAGAGACAGCGATGGGAGTGGCAGCTGTTCAAACTCATATCTCTCGCATGCAGAGTGGGCTCATTGTTAACGTTTCCCTCCTTTTCCAGCTCTGCTTCTGTTATTTCCCTCGTCCTCATGTCTCGCAGAAACGTGCATAACTGCATTATGACCTCTCGCACCGCACACTGAAGTACTGTTTGTGCACCGGCCGGAGCTCTTAAGTGCTCATCAGCTATATCTGAAAGTCACTGCGAGGAACAGCAAGCAGCAGCAGCAGAGTAGTGGTAAACAGGCAGACGAGGAAAATAAATAAATGAATCCTATACCGTTCTTATCACAGCGTTGACATGGGACCAGCTATCTTTATTTACTCTTGTACTTCCCTGAGAATATAACAGGACTGTCCACCTAAATACGCCAACTCTCTGAGACACACACACACACACACACACACGTTCAAAAACAAGCACATGTGCAGACACCCACAGAGATACAGATAAATATGCAAAGCACCAAACACTTTAGTTTAACTTGTGCTTACTGAAGCACAATCTTGCAGGAGTGAAATTTCAACACAGCCTGCACAAGGTAGTTTCTCACGGAAGCGCTTCTGTCCAAGATTATTTTGCAACCTTATCTGGGGGTTTTATAAGTGTCCATCTTTAACACTGAGGGCCACTTGAGAAACATTTGTCAATTTAAATGCTTTTTTTATATGCAGTTACAGTATGAATTCTACCTCCTGCAGCAGCAGAAGCAGCACCACCCCTCTTAGTCTTGATTAGTTTTCCCCTCATCAGAGTAATCCATTGGCTCAGACAAGGCGAGAAGGATTTAAAGCTTTCGCAAAGCAGGTTTTACCGAATTCAAATAAAAAATAATTATAGTTTTGTGAGTCAGGACCACGAGCCATTCTGTCTGTGAGGATTTTTTTTGGACTGGATCGCTTATCTTTACAGTGAGGCATCGTGGATGGAGCTGAGCTTATTCTACCTACATGTGTAAACCTGCTGAACAGCACAGAATCTTTATGTCCTGCACTATTAAGCAAGACTGTGGACTTATAGGAAAGATGGTATGAAAACACAACCTTTATTATCAGTAAAAGAAAATGAAGCAAATGCAGATATTTCTTGAAGTACTCATTGCAATCTATCATTTGAATCTAAAGAAATTCATCCTACTTCCCTCTTGATTTATAACATCAGTTGACAGTTACATGAGGAATTTATGTTCCCAATCTCTATTATCATTTATTATTGTATCTATTATTTTCAAAACAGCCCGATGTCCATTTAGCAAATGAAAAATGGTGCTATTTATAATGGAACAGACGATAAATCAGGATATACTCCCGGTGTGAGTGACGGCTGGTGTCACTCATGCTGTCAGTCCTCACACTCAGTAAAGATCCATCCACCCCATCTGAATATGATCTTTGTTGGTTTTCAAACATCAAGATGGTCTTCGTAAAAACTACAAAACAGCAATAAAGTGAGAAGTTTTGATAGATGGGACAGTTTTGCTCTTAACATGAGCAACTGTTGGGTCAATATTCTCGCTGGTAATTAATTTTTTCATGTCACTTTATAGAAGCAATCATGGGTCATGTTAGTTTTTCATGGGATTTCATTAATCTATTGTTTGCTGTCCGCTTTGTACTCATCCGTATCCCATTACGGGGACGTTCCCTGTGTGTGAAGGACACAGTGGATGGTGCAATTAGGGTTAATCCAGGGAGTTGCCGATATGGATGACAATTTTGCATAATGACACACTACAGCACGGAGATGCTGCAGAGCAGTGAACTGAGGAAAATTGAGAAAATGCACTGGCAGGGCAACAGGGAGCTGGAGACTTTCTGACTGCAGAACCAGATCAAATGAAGGACGATCTTAGCTTCCAGATCATAAAGACGGAATGAGGAGACATTTATCTGATATCTCAGCGTGTGTGTGTGAGTGTGTGTGTGTGTGTGTGTGTGTGTGTCCTTTACAGGAAGAGATCAATCCCCCTGCTCTAGTCGAGCTTTTTTAGCACAAAGTACTTCATCCAACTCCAGTCCAAGATTATATCGGCCTTTCTATACTGCGATATTGCTTTGCTTCTGGCCAACTGGTTGTTAATCTTAAGGCTGGCTCATTCGAGTTCATTATCTCGACTTCTTTTCAGTTCTAATTCAGTATGATATATTGCTGTCCAGGGTGTCAGTGTCTGTATTCAGCAGGCACCAGATTGTTTCAGTTTTTGCTAAACAACACCTGGCTCTCAACCCCAGAGAGTAAATGGAAAAAGGAACTTCCGTCTGCAGGCTTCATTAAACAGTGGCAAATTATTCTGCAGGGCTGTAGTTAGAAGACTAGGATTTATTACAGGTCAGTTCAGACAGTTTTATTCCTGTGAGGAACAGCAAATTAAAGTTACGGGCTGCACCCATCCTTGAATGCAAAAAGAAATTTAATGCAACCGTAATTGGCACGTCTTTTCTTCAAAGTACAATAGAGAAAGAAAGAAAGAAAATAAGCAGCGGTGGACAGTTATGTTCAAGGAGACAAACATTGTGATGAAAAGAAAATCTGTCATCACCATCTTATTCTTACTTTAAAAAGTGTTTTCTGTTTCCGAAGGCTGAATGGAAACAATTTTCTCTCCGGGCTCACAGCAAACAATAGAGGCTCAGTCTTTTTAACAGAGACCAAAAGTGCTCACACTGGTGTCTTTTAAGTCTATCTTTCTATTGTTCAGTTACAGTTGTGGGTTTCCTGCATGTAAGGAAATTAGCTGTTAGAACATAAAACACCGCAGCCAAGCCAAGCATTCCTTTAAGATAATGGGAGAGAAAAGACAGGATGCATGTGGAGGTTGACCTCATATGAATTTTTCTGAGCAACACAATCGGAAGCCACCGCTACCAGATATTACGACTGTGTCGGTTTGTCGGGCTGAAAGCCGTGACACCACAGCCCCCGTGCTGAACAATGCAATGTTCCTCTCAGTGTGAAGGATATCATGGTGCTCTGGGCCTGGGATGTTTCTGTCTTTTTATTTGTTATTACTGAGGGTTTGTGTGTGTGTGTGTTATGTCCATCCACACTGTGATCTGCCCATGTTCCCCAAGGTCCACTACAACCATGCACATGCAGTAAAAGAGAGATGTGTATTGTCCATTATATGCCATTATTTATTGTATTTAATATTCTTGGCCCTTTATTTATGCCGTGTTTCCATCACCGTACAGTATGGTACGATTTGGAAGGGTAAAGCCCTGGGTCAGGCTTGCATTTCGACCGAGAATAGTACCTTTACTTAGGTAGGTGGGGTGTGGGCTGTGCCCGATGGCCACGTAGCACGATGTCGACAACAAATGACAACATCGAACATGGCACAACAGACAACAACACAACAGACAATTGTGCAGCTCTTTTTTTTCAAAAACAAAACCAAAACCAAAAGCTTTGTAGGAGAATAAACATCATCTTTAGACATCCAAGATCCGGACTCATAGCTGGGTTATGGAATATTTTGGAGAGTGGCCAAATACTTTACTTTGAGTGTACATACATTAAATATATCTTTTTGGTAATGTCTGGTTGACCAATTCAAAATTATATTCTATATGACAGTCAGTGAGATAGAGAGGAAGGAACAGGAAACACTTATTTAGATCACTATCAGTTCAGCACTATCAGTGAAAGCCTTGTTGTGAATATGACCCCTTGTGTACCAACAATAATTCATTTGCACTTGAATGAATGAATATCCCTCAGATTCAAACCACACTGCTGCCTGCATCAAAACATAAAATGCATGAACTTTAACTGGTTTCATTTCAATTGTGTCAAATTTATCAAGAATTTAAAAACTGTTTCTAGAAAACTGTGTAGTTGGAAGCATCAGAAAAGGGATAAGTGGTGTCATATCATCTCTATCTCCCTTTGCTGTACACAGCTACCACTGCTGTCCTGCTTCAGCCTCATCTGTCAAGGTAAAGATAACCCTTGCATCCATGTCCTCCTCTCAACTGTTTTCTTGTCGCCCGTTTAATCTCTTTATCCCTGCAAACAGAGAGTGCATCTTCTTTTTTTTTGTCTTCATGCCACGGTTTTATTTCTGCATGAGCAACAGATGTCGACTTTCATTAGCGTTAAAAGAAGTGTCAAACCATCTATTATCTAGTGTAGCACGCAGCCAACCCGCCTTCAGCTCCTTCCATGTTAGCATTATAGCTACTTCTGCACATAGAAGTTAATGAGTGTGGTGGGAGCAACTGTAACCGCTAATTAGCATGCGGGCTATCTGACGACTGCAGTGTCAACAGTTTGCAGCTGTTGAACGCTGCTGAAAAGGAGGAAACTGTGACAATGTGTTGAAAGAGTAGGTGAGCTCTGTGTTTATAGAAGCTGAGATCACTTAAAGCCCATTCACACTGGTCAAAATAAAATTTAAAACTGTGATTGAACTTTTTTTTTTTATCAGTACAAATGTTTTTAATCGGCATTCACTCCATGGTCAAATGACTCTACAGAAAACATGGGTTTTGACCTGCTTTGTGCTTTTCCAGTATATAGTTCCAGCACAATGTGGCTCAACTCTACTCGTATTTTGGGGCGATTTTTTGCTTTTCCCTGAGTGATAGTCTACCTGGAACGTTGTGCAGAAGGACTTGAAATTGACACATCTCATAGCTCTCGGGGAATTCAAGTCAATTATAAAAGCCAGAGAAATTAGTTCACTAGGATCTAGTGATTGCACTGTTATTATGAAATCCTACTCTTGTTTGATCTGTAGTGTGTGATCTGTAGTGTATTCTACTTGTGTCTTGTTGTAACTATTTCTGCGTTTGTGCTGCTGTCTTGGCCAGGTCACTCTTGGAAAAGAGGTTTTAAATCTCAATGAGTTTTTTTTTACCTGGTTAAATAAAGGAAAATGATAGTACCAGGTAACTGTTGCTTTTTTGGGATTTTATGGAAAGACTGCCGGCCACTGATTGGTCAGGGTGTGTCGTCACTGGAAGAGTCATGAGCGCGACATCCAACACAGGAATCGAACCAAACAATGCTGAATTAAATCTCCAACATTTAGCAAGGAAATATTTACAATCTCAATATTTAAAGGCACAATGGAACGGGGCGCGGCTCTGCTGCTGACCCTGTGTCTCACCTGTCTGTCTCGTCTCCTGTCATTTTTATGTTTTTTATGTTTTTTTTTTGTTGTTTTAAGTGATCGAGCCCGCATTCTCTTTGTGGCAGGATGAAGTTTAGCGTCGGCATGTTACTTTGGCTGGCTGTGTGCCTTCTCAGTAGTTTAATCGCCGAAGTATGGAGTTTATATGGAAAAGCCGGCGTCCTCACCTACACGCGGGACCAGCTGTTGTCACTCAGGCACTCAATCAAACCGGGGGACTCTGGTCCGGAGCTGCTGGTCAAGTATCCGCAACTCAAAAACACCGGAACGCGAAAAGGGACTAAAATAAAGAAAAGAGGATCGAGAGGTGGAGTGAGAGAAAGACTAAGGAGGCGCGGCAGCAGACATCCTCTACCGGTAATAACTTTTTCTAATGTTCGCTCTTTGAGCAACAAGATGAATGAACTGACCGCTAAAGTTCAATATGACAATGAGTTCCGACAGAGTAACCTCATCTGTTTTACGGAAAGCTGGTTGAAAGAGGATATGTCAGACCCCAACTTGCCGGGTTACACAATTATTCGGGCTGACAGAGACATTAATTCGTCACGGAAATCTATTGGCGGTGGTTTGTGTGTCTATATGGACACACGCTGGGCCACCCAGTACACCGTCCGGGAACGTGTGTGCACACATGATTATGAAATCCTGGTTGTCTCCTTTCGCCCCTTTTACCTCCCGAGGGAGTTTGGCCAGATTACAATCATATTGGCCTATGTACCTGGGCCGGACTTCGTGGGAGCTGCAGACAGGATAGCCGAGAGCTATAACACCGCCCTGTCCCGTGCAGCTAACCAACCCGTCCTGTTGCTCGGGGACTTTAACTCCTGTGATCTGTCCGACCATCTACCCACTCTACATCAATACGTGGACTGTCCCACCCGCCTGGCACGTACCCTGGATAAGTGCTATGGCAACATACTAGACGCCTATAAATCCACCTGTAGGCCTGCCTTGGGGAAGTCTGACCATAATGTCGTCCATCTACTCCCTCGTTACAGGGCTAAACTGAGACGGGAGAAGACAGTGACTAAGGAAATTGAGATCTGGACTGAGGACTGTACGGAGGAGATGAAATGCGAGCTGGAGACAACCGATTGGTTATTTCTTAACTCATGTGGCACCCCTCATGAACTAATTGACACTTTTACATCATATCTGTTGTTTAATGAAAGTAAAATCATCCGTACTAAAACTGTAAGAATATTTCCTAATAATAACTTATGGATGTCTAGTGATCTTAAGGAATGTATCCGTGAGAAAAAATGTGCTTTTAAAAATGGTAATATTGAGTTACTTAAGGAAAAAAGATGTGAACTAAGATCTAAACTGAGTAAAGCAAAAATAGAATATAAAGATAAAGTTGAATGTCACTATTTTTCAGGAAATGCCAAGAAAGCATGGGAAGGTTTAAATGTGATGATGGGCAGGGAAACTAAGCAAAAGCGTACCCCCCTGTCACACCCCTCTCCATCTTTTGCAAATGATTTAAATGTTTTTTTCAGTCGTTTTGACAAGAATGATTTTAGTGCTGAACGTGATAGTGTGTGTAGGTCCATTTTGGGATATGTCCCCATTACACTGAATGAACATGAGATTGTAGCCAGCCTGTCTAGTATTAAGCCAAACTCGGCCCCGGGGCCAGATGGCCTGAGAGGGAGAGTTTTAAAAGAAAATGTTCATGAACTTAAAGGTATTGTGCTGGAGTTATTCCAGAACTTGCTTAATTCTTTGACAATGCCCAAATTATGGAAAATGTCTTATATTGTACCTATCCCTAAAAAACCTGGAGCTACTGAATTAAAAGACTTCAGGCCTATTGCTCTTACTTCTATCTTAGGAAAATGTTTTGAGAGAGTTATAAGCAGACAAATTACAGCGTCAGTTTCTAACAGTTTAGATCATCTCCAGTTTGCTTACAAAAGTCAGAGGGGAACTGATGACGCAACTGTCAGTATGTTCCACACCCTGTCAAAGCACCTACAAGCCCCCTCCCACCTTGCTAGGGCCCTATTTATCGATTTTACCTCTGCCTTTAACAGCATGCAGATTCACATCCTGCTGCAGAGACTTATCGACATAGGAGTAAACGGTGGTATTATCCACCTTGTTAGGGACTTCCTCTCTGACCGCCCTCAACAGGTCCTGGTTAACAATACTCGGTCCGACATCACTGTGCTTAACACCGGCGCCCCGCAGGGGACCATTTTATCCCCATTACTTTTTTCCATATACACAAACGAATTCCAATTAGATCTGGAAAAGTTTCGTTTGTTCAAGTATGCAGATGATATGGCCCTGGTTGCCTTATTAAAGAAGGGGGACATAGTCGGAGAGGAAGTATATAGAGCACACGTGTCATCTCTCCAGAAGTGGTGTGATGAAAGTTCCTTAGAGATCAATGTAACAAAAACTCAGGAACTTGTCTTTCATGAAAAGGACCCTGTGCAGCCCCTTATAATTAGGGGACAAATTGTAGAGGTAGTAGACAAGTTCAAATATCTAGGTACATATATTGATTGTAACCTAAATTTCAGTGAAAACACAGACCATATTTTTAAAACCTGTAACCAACGTCTCCATCTACTGCGCAAGCTCAACTCCTTTAGAGTGAGTAAGCACATTATGGAAACAGTTTATAAGAACCTGATAGAAGGCATTCTAACTTTCAACATGGCAATGTGGTACGGTAATCTAAATATTAAAGGAAGAAGCAAGCTGCAGAGAATAGTAAACCTTGCCTCAAAAATCATAGGGACAAGACAGAAACAATTAAGTTGTATGTACGATGAAGTGCTTAGGAAAAAAGCTGTCAAAATAGCAAATGATCCCTCTCATCCACTCAATAGGGAGTTTGAACTTCTTCCCTCTGGTAGACGTTATAAAGTACCAAGGGCAAATCGTAATATTTTTAAAAATTCTTTTATTCCTAATGCAATTGGGGCACTGAACACCATGCCCCGTTGATGCGTTGATGCGATGTGTTGTAATGTAACTGCCACTGCTGTCCTGCTTTTTGCCATGAAGATGTCTGTGTGTAAGTGTTGTTGTTGTTGCTGTTGTTGTCCTGCTTGTTGTTGCTGTTATTGTCCTGCTTGTTGTTTTTTATGAGACCAAAGACAAATTTCCACATCGTGGACAAATAAAAACTAACTAACTAACTAACTAATATGTAGTATTTATGGGTTTATATAACCCAAAATCCACTTTTTAATACATATCATGTGCTCCTGCATTGTCTAGTCGCTGTATAATAGTTTTTGTTTCATTTTCGTAGTGTTTCAAAAAGTCATGTTAAATAACATGACCGCGGTTGCATAGCCACTGTTAGCAGCGAGACGCCATGTTTCTACCGGAGCCTGTAAGGACAAACGCGAGAGAACAAAACAAGCGTCTTGCAGTGGAAGTCCCGCCTCCTCTCTCTCCGCTTCGTCTGCTACGGCCGCGGTAGCTCGCCCTCTCCCTCACCTCACGAACCTCATCTGCTGACACGGAGAAAGACGACGAGGACGACATTTGACCAGCTGCGGATACCGTAGCGCTCAGGGAAGGGAGGGGGTGAGCAGAGCAGCAGGTCTTTGTTGTAAATTTCAGCCTCTCCTCTAGATGGCACTATAAACTACTTATTTCCCCTTTAACAGAGGAGCCTAGTGTATTTAGCGATAGCACTGAAGGCCAGTGATCGAGAGCCGAATCACAACCCGCTCAGCCGTATTTTAGGTCTGCCCTCCAGTCATGCAGGAAGTACTGAACAAACTTTTTTAATTCACTGATTCTAATGATTCAGTTGAGTTAAATAACTGCTTTACTCATTACTAGTTTTTGCGCTTCGCGTATAACTATACCTCAGTTTAGTGCAGCCTTGCTATGATGACCCCGCCCACATTGAGGAGGTACCATAGTAATGGAAAAGGACGTGTCTGATACCAAACAGTTGAGCCGAGTTGAGCTAGAACTGTATAGTGGAAAAGCATAATTTCTTTTTTTATCTGTATCTTTTTCCAAAGAAAAACAACTTTTGAGAAGTGCTATAGGAACATGCATCGCCATTAGCATACCAGTTAGCGTTAATGTTTGTAGCAATCCTTAACTTGTTACATGTATTTCATCAATCAGGTCATCACACAAAACATATGTTTTAAAGGGAAACCTAAGTAAAATACGCTAAAGGGTTGTTTTTGCTCTGTCAGAATGGTTCAGTTTCTCAAATGGCCTTGACAGCATTTACGCACAGGTGATGCAGTGGTGGGGGAAAAAAAGAACTGCAGGACGGAACAACCACTGACAAAGGCAATGGTGGTAATCCCGTTAATTGCAGCGTGAAAGAGGTTGCCATCACACTCACGCTCACTATCAATTTATGCACCAAAAGGTCAAAAACACAGCAAACTATGTGAAATATTCAAAATACAGTGCAAGCTCTGAGATGATGTGTTAACACACTTTCCTTTCAGAAACATGAGCTATAAATAAACCTGGGTTCCCCTGCTCAGTAATTACCACCTTCTGCATACAAAGCCGAAACAGAAGAGGAATTCTAACACGGTCAGGTGAACGTGAAACACACACACACACACACACACACACACACACACACTATTTCTCCCACGAACACCTGGTTGATACAGAGCCTCTGTGACACCAACAGATTCCAGGCAGAGTCTGCAGAGCCAGCAAATCCACAAAGAAATCAGCACTTATGAATTCACACTCTATTGATCCGCATGATGCATGATAACAGTCCTCCACTCCAGCTTTTGCTTTGCTTGCACACACAAATACACGGAGGAGAAGACAAATTGGACGCGAGGTACGTACATTTAAGGGGAGTTGGCTGACTGCCACGCTGAGTAGCTCCATGCTCATTTGCTGCACGTGTGAGGAGTGTGAACGTGTGAGTGAGTTTCCACATTTGCAACAGGCGCCAAGGCTGCTCGCTGAGTGCAAACATTCGACGGACATACACAACACCGACACACTCTTTCACACGCCTTCTCACACATGCAAGGCAAACACCTTGACCTACGTTCTGTGCTGCAATTATCAACTGGAAAGAGGGAGTTAGGAAAAGAGAGACGTGAGGTTTAGCAGAGGAGACGATGCAGAATGTGAACGTAAACAAAATGAAAATGGAAACAGGGGAATTCAGAGACCAAACCGAGAGTGAGAAATAAATTGGTTAAAAAAAAATAATAATAAAAGAACACAAGGCAACAACTTGTATATGAGAGGATTGATTGAAAATTGTAAATTCTCATGGGGTGTTTCGCCTCTCACCTGCCACACAGCTCCTCTCACATCCTCTCCTTCCTGTTTCTGTGAGTGCCACTGACCCTGCCTCTCTTTTAACCTCAGCAGAGAAAGTGAAAAAATAAGAAGAAGAAGAAAAAAAAGGAGGGAGGAAGGGTGGGAACTTGGCGAAGGTGTTGGCAGATGGTGGCAAGGGAGTAGCAGAGAAGATGCCGGTAAAAAAAAAAATATTGGCTCCTTTTAGTATGATAGATTCCCCAACCAACTGTCCTAGAAAAAAAAATAATTCCCCAGAAAAGATAAATGAGCTTAGACGAGAAACAGGCACACAAACACTGACACACAAGCACAGTAATTGCCCTCCACTGCTTCTCCGTGAGCAACTTTACAAATGTGTAGATGTGAGTGTGTGAGTGTGTATGTAATATTTTGTATGTCCTAAAGTGAAAAATACAACAATAAGGGAGAGGCACTGAATGTGTGTTTGTGTGTTTTTATGCCTACGTTTTGTTTTGTATTCAGGTCTGTGTTCATTCATGCATCCACTGTTGTGTGCACCCATGTGTGTTTAGCCTGCAGCCATTCGGTATGTCCTACAATGAACTCCCATCATGTGCCACTGTGATTATTTTACGTTCCACCCACACCGGTCCACACGAGGGCTGCTTTTACCAGGTCAACGTCCAACCGTGGATCGTCAGAACCCCATCAGAGGCAAAAATGCGACGTACGCTGGGGTAATCATCGCTGTGGAATTTAAAGAGTAAATCCAGTTAGTGCTGTCCGACTCGATAACAGAAAGCAGTCTAATAAGTAAACCCTCAGCCAACTAAGTTGGCTCCGAAGAGTAAATGAGGTAAATAATTAACTGCCTTTAAATGGGCAAACTGCCCACACTAATGGGTCCTATCTCTTATCTCACAGCTGCACCAATCCCTCAGACCACCAGTGCTAATTCCCTCCATTTAGTGAGTGTGCAGAACATAATTTTCAAAGCAAGCGTCTACCTTAAAACAGCCCAGCAGCGAGCGTGCAGCGTCTGTGAAATACAGCCCCGAACACTTTGACTCAGCGTGGCACGCCGGTGCGCAGATATATGGGGCACATGAAAAATTCACACAGATATATGGCACTGCTGCAGCAATGCCAGACCTCTGAATCAATCCGGCGTGTGCGGATGTTCTCGCTGTGGCCGAAGGGTTTGTTTTAATTAATACTGGAGGGAGAAAAAAGTTCTCTCTTTTTGGGGGGGGTTTTACAACATCAAAAACAACCCGGAAGGGTGGTTTTACTAGGAATAGTGAGTGGTTTTTGCACATTTGCACTTAAATTGTGGCATAAATCAGTTAGTTTACAGATATTTTTGCTTAAGGTTAACACTGACAGAACCATATATAGTGTCCCATGCCTAAAAGAAATCAATGAAATAATGTAGAATTACTGAGGAAGGAAGTATATTTGAATTTAGTTACTACTGTTTAATGGCATCTTTAGGTTTAAAGGTCACATAGAGTGGTCCTGTTGCACATATATGTGAGTTATGGAGGTCTACTTACATATATTAAGTTGTTTTTATGGTCAAAATCCTCATAGTTGATGTAAACGAGCCGATTGAAATCTGTCCTTTTCGAAGCGCTTGTCAGTCGCGCTATTTCAGCCATAAATCTCGCCCGAGAAGACAGAGTGTGTTGTGATTGGCCAGCCAGCGTAGAGCCTTCCCACCTGTGTTGTGATTGGCCAGGTATCTGGAAGTGACGTAATCTATCACGTCAGCTCTCAGAAGGGCAGCTCCCCCTCTGGAACGGTGGATGCACTGCTCCTCATTATCAAAACATTGTTTTAACAGTGTTTAAAAATAGCTTCGTCACGACTCCCCGCCGCAGTCCCTTTTATGACTTTAAACCGGAGTCAGACCCAGAGTCAGAAGACACTGTTGCTCGTGAAACACCTCCACAACGGACGTTATTCTTCTTCTGCGGTTCAATGTACGCAACCGGATGTGCCCGGACTACCGCCCGGAGCAGGACGATCGGTTGTTCAGGAGAACCGCTGCTTACGTAACTAGTACGGGATTTTCATTGATCTCGTTGAGCCCCGAGATTACAATAAAACACAACGTTCTCAGCAATGGCTGAACTGTTTGTTTCGAACCGTCAGGCTTCATAAACAAGGTAATGACGCAGATACACACCAAAAAAAACAGCGATAATAGGAACTTCCGGTCTAGTTCCGCTATAAAAATAGATTATTTTGGGAACTACAAATGGAAGTATCTTTATGCGGTCTCTTCTTTTATGTGGTTTTGTGACATAATAGTTTTGTTCTATTCAAACTCTCTCAGTCCAACACCAAACGTTCGTTTTGTATGATTCTTTTCTTTTTGCATTTCAAAAGTGGTAAAAAGCAGATAAATTTTCTTTCTTCTCGAGTGTTGGGACTGGGACAAAAACACCGAAAGTGTTTCAGGCTTTTTGGAGCCGAAAATCCTCTCTCCTCCCTTTCTATCTCTAACAAGTGGCATGAGCTCACACTCTTTCATCTGAAGCAGCAGAGTGAAAAAGAAGGGCATAATGCAGCCTGGAGGGTTAAGCTTCCCACTTGACGATCACATGAACCATCTTCTGTCAGGAGGGATCAGATCCACCTCAGAGCCTCAGTCGCAGTATGTGTTATATATGTCTATCTCCTTATATTTAAAGAATTTAAAAAGGCAACTTCAAACTGTGTGAAATGCTGCCTCAGGCAAAGACATTCAACCGTGACTTAATTTGCGTCATAGTTTGTTTCTTTTACCCTTTAGAAATGTTGATTCTCTTTAATTTATCAGTGTAACATTCCTTGTATGTGATAATAACGTGTGTTGTGGTACATGAGCAGACAGACTCCCTGCTCCAGTGTGGGCAAAAACACACAGCTAAAATGTTACAATAACAACAGGCGAGCACAAACTGTGTGTTGTTAATGTTTCTGATTGTGTGTGTGAGTGTAAGGAGCCGTTTTAAGTGCTGCTTTCCACGGCTCATAAACACATATAGTTCGGTGTAAGAGCTTGGATTCCTGCTGTTTTCACAACTGTGGAAGAACTCGCAAAGAAAAAAGGGAAAAAAAATCAAAGTTGTTGACTTCACTAATTTTTCCTCCTATAGGTCTTTAAATCACTTATATGCATATTAAAGTTACGTCTAATTTTGGGAATAGAAATTGAATGCACTTTTCATCATTGTTATTGTGCTAATCAGTTTAAACACCTGCTATGTCTCACTAACATAATCCTCTGTGCTATTATAGAGAGTGCAGTCTGAGTGGGTGCAGGTGCGGGAAAAATCCAATAACGTCACACAACAACTTGACGCCTTCTGGGAATAAAAAATGTTTCTTCCAAATGAACTGAAAACAAAAACACAAAAGTCACATACGGTATTTTTATTTTTTTCCCGAGTTTTTTTCTGTGTAAGGACGCTGGAGTCGAGACATTTATTTCGATTAGACGTGAAAACATGGTGAACATTCCAGTCTTTCTCAAATGAGCACCAACAACATAACGTTATTCTCAAATGTTTTGCTTGATGACATAGCACGTTGGTGAAATCCTATTTGGCAGAACATTAGTGTTTAGACTCTTCTTTCAAACTGGTTTAAACTCACATTGGTGTTGCACACAGTTATTTATTTTATTAAAGGGGAAATAAGTAGTTTATAGTGCCATCTAGAGGAGAGGCTGAAATTTACAACAAAGACCTGCTGCTCTGCTCACCCCCTCCCTTCCCTGAGCGCTACGGTATCCGCAGCTGGTCAAATGTCGTCCTCGTCGTCTTTCTCCGTGTCAGCAGATGAGGTTCGTGAGGCGAGGGAGAGGGCGAGCTACCGCGGCCGTAGCAGACGAAGCGAGAGAGTGGAGGCGGGACTTTCGCTACAAGTAAAGAGACGATTTTTTTGTTCTCTCGCGTTTGTCCTTACAGGCTCCGGTAGAAACATGGCGTCTCGCTGCTAACAGTGGCTATGCAACCACGGCCCGCGACCATGTTATTTTACATGACTTTTTGAAACACTACGAAAATTAAACAACAACTATTATACAGCGACTAGACAATGCAGGAGCACATAATATGTATAAAAAAGTGGATTTTGGGTTATATAAACCCATAAATACTACATATTGTCCCTTTAAGTCATACACCATTGTTTTTTTTGGTTTTTTTAAAAAGCACAATTATTTATATCTTTTTGTTAAGAAGAAGAATTTAGCTCAATAGTCTAGACGCCGTGGTTCATAAACTGTGGTACGTGTAACACCAGTGGTGCGTGAGCTTCCTCTGGATCAGAACACTGATCAACTCTATATAACAGGGTATGTGATCAGAGTGAAGTTGAGGAATTTTGACCGGAGTGCAAGAGTCACCTGATCTCTCACTCCATCTTAATCTAATTTTGCTATATGAATGCACGTGTGCATGGGTTTTCTCCGGGTTCTCCCTTTTCCTCCCACAGTCCCAAAACATGCAGATTTGGGGGGGATTAGACAAATTGGACAATCTAAATTGACCATAGGTGTGAGAGTGGATGGTTGTTTGTCTCTATGTGGCCATGTGATGAACTGGTGACCTAGTGTCCAGAGTGAAACCCACCTTTTGACCTATGCCAGCTGGGATTGGATTCGAGGATAGATGGATGGAATTAATCTGCCTCCTGTGAAAAGACCCTCGCTGTTTTTACTCGGCCAATTTACACCACTGTATCTTAACGTTGGTGATACTTGTGATACTTCAACAGCTCAATATTTTCTCAGGTAGTACTTGGTATAAAAAAAAAAGTTTGATTATCACTGGTCTGGACCATATATAGTCTAGACAAACCCTGCACAATCAGCTGATATTATTGGCTGACACTTGCTGAATGTTTTTTTTTTCCCCTCTCCATTGTTCTGTTCACTCATTCCTCTAAGAATCACATATGTAGGCAGAGAGCTATGAATAACACAAGCATCACACTTTGACTGAGTGTTTCAGGCAGATACAGCATTGGGAATTTCAGCCTTAGTGAGTTGTATATAAAAAAGAAAAAGACACTGCGCAAATAAAACAAGAAAGAGTATTTCGAAGAGATTTGTTTTGGTTGGAAAAAAAAGAAAAAGTGATGGCATATAGTTGCAATCGTATTATCGTCATTTGCAGACTACTCTCATTTAATGCAGGTTGTATCCTGATCGTAAATACTTAAAGCTCTACATCGATAAATTCTGTCAGCTCGCGCATAACAACAAACGATCCATTAAGATGGAAAAATAACAGAGAATGAGCAGGGTTTTCCACTGTGAAAATGCCTGCCCGTGTGTGTGTGTGTGTGTGTGTGTGTGTGTGTGTGTGTGTGTGTGTGTGTGTGTGTGTGTGTGTGTGTGTGTGTGTGTGTGTGTGTGTGTGTGTGTGTGTGTGTGTGTGTGTGTGCGTACGTGTGTGTGTGTGTGTTTATGTGTGTGTAGCTGAGGCAGGACTGACAGACATCCTGAGGAAGGCCAGTTGCTGATAAGACCTTCAAGCAGGGAAAAGGCTGTTTATGTATTGAAACTGACGCCCACTGAAGTGACCACAGCACACACCTCACTGCTCCAGTGGAAATGACCTGAACTGTGGTGATCACTGTTTGTGCATGAATGTGTGTGTGTGTGTGTGTGTGTGTGTGTGTGTGTGTGTGTTAGTCATCATCACAAGGTAAAAAAAAGAAGATCCAAAAACAAGAACCCAGGCTGAAATCTATTATTATACGTAACAAATGCAGCCTTTTCTTGTATCAGCTCAACGTATCGATTATAAGAGTGTGCTGACATCGACGTTTCCTCCATAACCATGGGAACACTGCACACCTTACTTGCGCTCTTTTTCCCATTTCCCATTATTTCCCTTGGTATAATTGCTATGTAAATGTGCAGGCAAAGCTAATGCAGAAAGAAAAAGGCCAACGCTCAACAGACACAGGCACAGACTTTTATGGTCTTTCATCAACAGCAACATGAGGGAAAAAAAAATAGCACAATAATTGTGCAAATAATTCCGACATTCATTTTGAATCACCCCCCTACATTCGCACCAAACGCAAACGCGATTAAGTGAATCATTTATAAGGACCAGATGTAAAAAATCGTGCCACGCGAAGAAACAGTTGGAGTCTAGTGATGATGAGGATTTGATGCGTAGCTAAATATAAACAAATGCCATGCAAAGAATAGCCAAACAGAGCTCACACACACTGTGGATTAAGCCGATTAGTTTCACACGACTCGGTCTCAGTATAGCGGTTTTTTAGACCTTGTGTTGCCTGGGAGGAGACCTGTACTTTACACAGGAAGTGATTTTCTTTTCTTTTTATGTCAACACAGATTGATACAACGAAAACACTGCATTAGAAATATGAGTGCAAACAGGTTGACTGTCACAATGTTCTTCTTCGTGACTGAAAATACAAGAGCCCATGAAAAATTCAATGGTGAATTCTGGTGCTCAGAAAACCCAATTGTTCAGTGTAAACATACACGACAATCCCTCAGTCAGGTCTGATAGTGTTGCTTGACAGAGCCCCAATTTCAGGTGAAGGATGCAGCATACAAATAATGGTACACCATTTCTGAACAGAGGCAGAGGCAACAAAAGACCTTGATTGGTTCAGGAACTTAAACTTTATCACGTTGCCGCTTCAAAATAAACTTTAGAATCAACTTCAGGATCTCTGTCAGACAGTTGAGAGATGTGGGCAAAGAATCCTATTGTTTTTTTGTAAACAGTACCAGCTGTAAATGTTTGCTACTTCGAATATTTCAAATCAGCAACACACATTTCGATTGGTTAGATGTGTGCTGGTCGTGAGAGAAATTGGTTTAAAAATATTATTAATTTGGGTTTCTGTGAGTATTTCACAATGGCACATTTCCTTATATTCGGTTACAGAAGCCACAGAAGAGTCACAGTTGCCCATAAATTCTACAGAACCTAACATTTGTGTCGTTCTAACTTCCATGTAGACTCTTATTTTGTAAGATAACCAGAGTGATGTGGGAATCTCTTTACCACTGTAAACAATGTGTTTTTTTTTTAACTCTCCAAAATGTAAACAAACGCTCAGCTAAAAATATCACAGTATAGTAGCAAAAGACAGCCAAGTGCTGGAAATAGAAGGGGGGGTTTTAAGTCAATTATTGAGTCACTGTGACTGTGCTCTGCAGCCGAGCATGTTATCTTATGTGGATTTACATTGCTTTTATGACCTTTTTTTATTTGAGTCAATATACCATAAAACAACAAAATCAATCCATTCCTTGTTGGCTCAGTGCACTTTATGGGTATAAAGATGTGCATCGGCTGCAAGGGATTTAATCTGACTGAGCAAGTTTCCATCAAATGTGAAGTGAAGAATCATCTGTATCTCAATCACAATGTGATCAGCTTTCATTGATTTTAACACTTTCCAGTGTTATAGCAGTGCTGGACCAGCATAGACTTTCATAGCACGTCTCACGTCCTAAATTAGATCTGTTTTTATTTATCACCCAGTGTCTGGTTTGGATGGAAAGTGCAGAATAAAGGGACAAAAAATAAGAAAACATGGAGGAAACTACAAAAACAACTAAAAGCTTAAGGCCAAAGAAAATGAAGGACAGACAGATACAAAGCGTGGGTGAAGCAATAATCTAATTGTGGTGCTAGTCTGCTCTCTCCCACACGCAGCCTCTCCCTATAGGGCTGAATTACTGCAGACCGGCCTCTAATATCACCAATCACGACGGCAATGAAACTGCGGAGGCAAAAGCATGGGAGTGAGAGACATTGTTTATGTGTCTGATATTTTATCCATGTTTTACTCTCTTTATACACACACACACACACACACACACACACACACACACACACACACACACACACACACACACACATTCTTGTACTTGCTGCATACTGAGTACCGGGTTGCTGACAAAGTGAGGACCAGCATTTCCACTTTATAAATCAACACAATTACAAATATCTACTTCATGAATGACATCTACAAAGAACTACTGGGTGCAGTACCATAAAATGTCTGCAGGTGGAGCCCCAGAGCAAAAAGGGGTTGGAAACTTTTTCAATGTTTTTTTTTTTGTGAGTAATTTTTTGGTCCAAATTTTGTCAAATCGTCAAACTATACTATGTCGTCCAAAATTAAAAAAAAAATGTTGACCAAAAATGTTTAGTCTAAAATTTGACAAAAAAAGTCATACTATACTATGTCGTCCAAAATTTGAAAAAACTTTTTACAAAAAATTTTGGTCCAAAATTTGACAAAAAGTCATACTATACTATGTTGTCCAAAAATAAAAAAATACATTTTGACCAAAAAATTTTGGTCCAAAATTTGACAAAAACGTCATATTATACTATGTCATCCAAATAATAAAAAAAAAAATTAGACCCAAAATTTTTGGTTCAAAATTTGACAAAAACGTCATATTATACTATGTCGTCCGATATTTTTTTTTTTGACAAATTGAGTATAGCATATTATAGCAACCTAAGGAATTGATTTCAGTGAAAACAAAGTGAGCACCGGCCAAAATGTCCTCACTCTGTAAAAATGACCTCACTTTGTTGGTTAAAAACCCTCACTGGTCCTCAGTATGTTGCAAGTACAAGAACACACACACACACACACACACATCTTGTATTTTTGTCTTTGCTGTGTTTAGTCCTGACCATGAATCAGCCCTAAAGCCACTGAAGTCTAAACAATGACCAGAAACGACAGCCAACGTGTCTCTAACAGGAGGGAGCAGTAAATTGTGTGTGTAAACATATGATATATAGGCAAGGACAGCAAGCAATGGGCTTGTAGTGGCATCAACAATAGCTTGTGTATAAAAAAAAACTGACTTAGCCGTCCTGCTGCAAGACAAACTCCCAAATTTGAAGGCTAAAGAATAGGAAATTGACTGACGCCATGTCAGTTGCAACCAGGCACGTTGTGGACAACACGAGCAGTCAGTCACACCGATGTTTACTCATGATGCTCTAAATGGGGACATAGTTACCAAAAAAACACAAGAATCAAGTTCTATAAAGCTCTAAACATCACATGACTCAGTTTGCTTACATGATGGCAAGGAAATCTTGTGTAAAAAAAATGAGCAGCACCGGTTCCAGTTTCAAGCTGTCAAGGTTCACTGTGCACTCTAAATCCACGGAGATGGAGCAATAGCTCACAGAACCTGACAGACTGAATATATCTGACCATTATGATGCCCCCGGGTGCTTTTCACAAGTACGGAAACATCCGGAGCAGACATTATTCCAGACTTGCAGCTTTTTTACGACATCTTCATCTTTCTGATAAACTTTCCCACATCCTACTCTGGAGATTGCTTACATGTGGCAATAAAACTCAGTAAAACAAGATATTTTAGTAACTCAGCAATGGATCATGTGCTTGTTATGAAGTGATTGCCCCACAAGCAGAATCCATTGCCTGTGTATTCCCATTCCCATGCTTTGAGCATGTTTTAGAGCAGTGATCCAACTCTGCTGTGCTTCAGGATTGTTGTTGATCCAGCAAAATGCTCTTCCGTTAGTCTGTCCCCACCTGTTTCAGCATCCCAGGGCCTAACAGCTATCCACCATATTCCATTGTTAGGAAAAAAGAGCCAGTTAAGGGACCTTAAAGGGACAATGTGTAGTATTTATGGGTTTATATAACCCAAAATCCACTTTTTTATACATATTATGTGCTCCTGCATTGTCTAGTCGCTGTATAATAGTTTTTGTTTCATTTTCGTAGTGTTTCAAAAAGTCATGTAAAATAACATGGTCGTGGGCCGCGGTTGCATAGCCACTGTTAGCAGCGAGACGCCATGTTTCTGCCGGAGCCTGTAAGGACAAACGCGAGAGAACAAATCAAGCGTCTCTTTACTTGTAGCGGAAGTCCCGCCTCCTCTCTCTCCGCTTCGTCTGCTACGGCCGCAGTAGCTCGCCCTCTCCCTCGCCTCACGAACCTCATCTGCTGACACGGAGAAAGACGACGAGGACGACGTTTGACCAGCTGAGGATACCGTAGCGCTCAGGGAAGGGAGGGGGTGAGCAGAGCAGCAGGTCTTTGTTGTAAATTTCAGCCTCTCCTCTAGATGGCACTATAAACTACTTACTTCACCTTTAACTCCTCAGGAAAATGTTTACTGAAGTTATGAATCAAATGACACTTCATCTTCATCATCTTCCCTTAGACTTCCATTCAAACGGAGTTCTTTTTGCAACCAGCAGAGCCGCCCCCTTGTGGCTAAAGCTTTATGGTCGCCGGGTGCAACCAAAATATCCTGTGTCGGACCGGGCGCGTCAGCTGCAAAAGGTGTCTCGTCGATAGGGCGCATGTGCATCTTTGAATTCTCTCAAGCAAATCCACTAGTGGAAATATAATTGGTTAATAATGGACATTATACGATGATAATACATGTCGTACAAATGGTAACAGATCAAATAATCCCACTCTGCAATACATTCTGTTTGCTGTAGGTTTTTTTTGTTGTTGTTCATTATTTCCAGCCACATGTGAGCACTCATGTGTGCCACACTGTGCCTGTGCAAAACAGCGTTGTTAGCCAGGAGGCTGCAGCCTCATCTCTCTCAGCCAGGGCAATTTGTTGAGTCTGAAAGGAAGCTACACTGGGTCACAACCTTGTCTGAGCGATTCCCAGGAATCTCTTACTTACATAAGTGAAAATGGGAGGGGGGGGGGGGGGGGGGGGGGGGAGTGATGCATTATGGGTCAGAGGTGAGCTGACGCTGAAGGGGTTACACCTCTTATGTTGCTGTTCATGTGGTGTAAGAGCAATGTGTTTGTGGTAAAGAGATTTGACAGACATGGCAACAAAACCTTTTTGTTTACCAAGAAAAGGCGCCTCAGAAATCTGATGTGAGCCTTAATCATGCCGCTAAAAAACATCATTCATTCATTCATTCAACATGTTTCCTAGCCCACAATATTCTCCACCATTGAGGCGTTGCAGACAAAAAAGCACACCCATCTTTATCTGCCCTGGGGGAGTCTTTTGTGTGAGCGTAATGTCTTCCTGTGAGTTAAAAACGGAAAACCGCAAGATAACATGTACATAAATCTCTATAATTCAAACAAAACACTTTGAAAATGCTTAAAAACTGGCACCGCATGTTGGGAATGGCTTTGGGGATTTGCATAATTTGCTGATAACAATAGAAATAATTTATTTGGGTAAATAAGGGACTTTGTTCCTAGACTGTTTTCAAGTATGCGCAAACAAAAAAGGATGAGGATGCAGGATTTTTTCTCCAGTGTTTTTTTTTTTTTTTTTTTTATCAGTTCAAGGAGTTGAGGAAATTAAAAAAAAAATACACTACGAGAAGACTAAGACAGATGGAGGGATTGATGGTGACTCAGCTGACTGAGGTTCTCACCATGTGTGTGAAGACCAGGATGTCATACTCGCTCTCATATCATCCCTGACACACTCTGTGGTTTCCGATCTTAAAAAGCCTAATCTAGAAGATAAACTGCAAACAAAGGAGGAGCCGTTTATTAGTTTTGAAGAGCAACAGCTGCATGTAGCTATAGAGAGAAGAGTCTGGGCTGAACTCTTTGATTTCTCTCACCACTTGCAGTTCTTTCCTCCTCCTCTTCCTTTATCTGTCTTGCCACATTAGGAAGCACACTAAATACAGCACAGTGCTGCAGGCAGAGAGACTACACAAAGAGCAGAAGCAAGAACTTTGGAAAGACTGGAGGACCGAGGCCTGTCTGGTTCACCACAACAGATGTGATGATAGACACGTTTGACTGGACAAACAAGGAGAAGGACAAACACAAGAGCCTGACCTAACAGAACATTTGACGTATTATGTAAATGTAGAGACTGAGCACAAAGCTGTTATAGCTTATATACATGTCCATCATCAAAATATGTCCTGTATTCATGAGTCACGGCCAGCATATTTATTGTTGCTCATGTTTACTGGGGATTTGAATGGTTAATCATTAGTCGATTAATTGCCATGAAGAATTAAAGCAAACCTAGACCGGAAGTTCCAATTAACGCTGTTTTTTAGTGCCTATCTGCGTCATTACCTTGTTTACGAAGCCCTGAAGGTTCTAAACAAACATTTCAGCCACTGCTGAGAACGCTGTGTTTTATTGTAATCTCGGGCTCAGCGAGATCTCTGAAAAAACCCGGTCCGGTTACGTAAGATCGTCCTGGCACGTCCAGTTGCGTTCATTGAACCGCAGAAGAAGAATAACGTCCGTTGTGGAGGTGTTTCACGAGCCACAGTGTCTTCTGACTCTGGGTCAAAGTCATCAAAAGGACTGTGGCGGGGAGTCGTGAAGAAGCTATTTTTAAACATTGTTAAAACAGTGTTTTGATAATGAGTAACAGTGCATCCACTGTTCCAGAGGGGGGAGCTGTGCTTCTGAGAGTGGGTGTGCTGAATATGTCACTACGTATGATTGTTGCATTTCTATTAGGATTAGTACCAAAATAACCAGCCCCAACTGTTCCATTCTTTGGTACGCTTCCCTTGGGGAACCAACGAGTAAATGGTGGGAATGATGGGAAACGGCATAACAGCAGACTTAGTCGAGGCTAACAGAGAGTTTATCAGCAGCCATTAATGACAGTGTGACACCAGTGGCTTTTTCACGCCTCACAGCCTCGTTGTGCCATTAGGTTTACATACAGTAAAGGCCACATTATACTTCTCCGACTGCGTAAAGAGCTATCCGTCTGCGTCACCACGTAGACAACTCGAGCCTTTATACTTCTGCGTCGTGGTGACGGATAGGCGCTGCAATTTCCCGCCCGATCAGTAGGGGTCGCTGCGCAAGGTTATTGTGCTTTAGGCTACAGTGAGCAATGGCGTATGAGGGAGAAAGACTGTTGTTGTTGAAACAGCGGCTGTTTGTCACTTTTCTGTGTCCCGGAACGCAGTTTTAAGATAATTTGAGACGAGAAATTGGCCATTTAGAGTCTAAACATGTGCTGTGTGTATTAAGATATGACGTATTTATAGTTCGGCAGCGGCGTTATCGGCGGGGATCAGCTCTGCCCTCTGTGGACGCTCGGTGCTCACTGTGAGCCGGCACAGAGCAGCTTAGCTCGGCCTGTCCTGAGGACCAATCGCAGCTCTTGCCCTCTCCGTTGTCCCTTGACGGAGTGACGGACACTTAAAAAATATTCCGTGCAGCCGGAGACGACGCAGAGACTCTACAACAGGTTCTGCGTCGACGCAATTTTTAAAACGTACAGAGCACATGACTGGGACACGACCAGTGACCAGAGCAGTAGCAGAGACAGTGTAATATTATGCTCACATGAAGGTGATGGTTTGGGTGAATGAGAGATACTGTGAAAAGCACCAGACAAAATATTCAAATGCAGGTCAGTCCATGATTACAATGGGACAATAACCGCTTCATGATACATTAGTCTAGTGTTACGGGGAAGCAGCGAGTGAACTCAGACTCTTATCAATAAATTAAAACTTAGTCGGTTGATAGTCACATTGGGAGAACGGCTAATGTACGACGAATGAATTAAAATGAAATTCACATTCAGCTGCTCTCACCAACAGAACTGTCTCTAAGACAGTTATGAGACCAATAATGACCATAATGTGGACCGGGATGAACTTAAAGGGTTTATTTAAGTGTGGTTGTATGAGGTGTTTAACACAGTCAGCACTAAATGTGTGCTGTGCCTGCCGTCTATTCCTAGTCTACGATATGTGAAGTATATATTTCCCATTTTATCTTGTTTTTAAGACGGACTTTTTCCTGACTGAACTTAACGATAGAAGCAGCAGTGATTGAGCGATTCACTACAAAGCAACATTAACCCAAGTTTCCAGGACGGAAAAAAGCCTGGCAAAGTACATTTGTGAAGTCCGTAAAGTAGACGCAATCATGTAAAGGAGAAGAAGACGAGTAAGGAGGAATGACAAGCTGACACAGTAGAGATGAGGGAGTGTTGAATTTCTGACATGCCTGTAGAGCAGAGATTGGACTCGTTTTGACAAGAGGGCTTTTAATTTTCTTCCTGTCTCGCTGCCAACTGAAATATCATTAGTGAGGGTGTCAGTATGGTATATTTCTTTATTTTGTACAGCACATCGTTTCCATTGATTTCTGTGAGAGGAGTGCTTCTTTCCGGCACCGTTTCCAATCACGTCTGCAATCATTTTAATTAAGCACAGGGTTTTTTTGGGGGTTTTTTTCTGATCTTGCGCTGTAAGCATTTTCATTGGGTCCGGGAGCAGCACTCATTCAATCCTGCTGTAAAAATGTAACTGCTTGGTTTTTCCTGTTGACAGCAGTGTGGTTTCCCCAGAGATTCCGTGGGAAGGCTATGAATACTGCAGCACGAATGTCCTCAAAAATGCTCACCGACATAGAAAAACAAACACTGCATCGCTGCATGCGCTCACGTAGTTAAAGCGGCTCGAGTCGCGTACGGTACAGTGTGTGGACAAATTCAAGAAATCCACACACAAAGATACTGAGGATTACTTGACGTGGGGACATTGTTTCAACATCTCCATCCCCATTTAATGTCTCTCAATCCTAAAAATCGAATCAATCTCAAACAATGTGTCCCGTTGGAGCTATACCTACTCCCGTCTCGCCAAACCCCAACTCAGCTCACCTCATTCTGTCTTTCTCCGGCTAATAAAAGCCATTCATCTCTGCAATAGCCATTGTGACAAAAGTGGAAAGAGTAAGGAAGTCCTGCTTCCCCAAAGGCTTTATGTCTAGTTGGAGACACAAAGAGAGAATATGGTAGAAATAAAGAGATCATATTATTATATATAAACATACCTCAGCGTTTTTATCAACCTCCCAGTTTTCTGAAGCTAAAGTAAACAGTGGAGGACAATCTTTTCTATTTCTGTGAAGATGATAATCTTTTGTATGTTTTGATTTGGTGTTACTCAAATACAATTGGATTTAACTGAATACACATGTACTGAGTATCCTGTAAAGGTAAAGGTTTAACTCCCAATCTAAGCAATGGAAATGCCCAGACAACAACTGGTAACAATTGACAATCTGATAATCTTAATGATCTTTTTGAAGACTGTTAATCTGTGGATTCTGGTATGTGTCTATTCTGTCTCCTGACATTCTGAGACAATTCAGTTTTGGTTGTTAATTCATTTTCCAAACTTCTTTCTGGTGGTTTTGCTTTACATAACGCAGTGCTACTGTATAAATTGGGCAATTCCCTTTGGAGTTAAGTGATTTTATCAGATTAAGTGTCTCCACTATGAGATATTTGTTATGATATCTTAAAATCATAAATGGAGTCATACCAGCACTCCTTTTGTAATTTAGCATCCAGATGGGTGCATGACTGTATTAGGTTTAATCAAACCCAGCTTGTTTAATCTCCCCTTCTCATTCTATTCTAATGAGCTGTAAAGTTTATTTGGACTCAAACTCTTTCCTGAATCTGCGCCGCCACCCAGCTGCAGCTTTAGAGCCCCAAACTTCCCTCACCTCGTTAACCAGCTCCCCCTTTTTTCTTTATTTTTCTGTTTTTGAATGGTCTGCTTCTGCTTTGACATGAGCAAAATCGACACCCTGGAGCTAAAACATCTCAGTTTGTGTCATGTAGCATGGAAATATGATAATGTATGTGAGAAAAATGTTTTCACAGGGGAAAATTGATTTTCCACTCGGTCGCAACTGTGGCATAATCCATCACTTTTGCATCTCAACTGAAGTGTTGGTCAGACGTAGCTGTAGTTGCATGAGATGCACCTTTTATGTTCTGATGTGTGTTGGGCAACGTGTAAGGATGCTAATGAAACTAAAAACCCTTAATCCCTGGTCTTTTAAAGCGGAACTAGACCGGAAGTTCCTATTATCGCTGTTTTTTTGGTGTGTATCTGCGTCATTACCTTGTTTATGAAGCCTGACGGTTCGAAACAAACAGTTCAGCCATTGCTGAGAACATTGTGTTTTATTGTAATCTCGGGGCTCAACGAGATCACTGAAAATCCCGTAATAGTTACGTAAGCAGCGGTTCTCCTGAACAACCGATCGTCCTGCTCCGGGCACTAGTCCGGGCACATCCGGTTGCGTACATTGAACCGCAGAAGAAGAATAACGTCCGTTGTGGAGGTGTTTCACGAGCGACAGTGTCTTCTGACTCTGGGTCTGACTCTGGTTTAAAGTCATAAATGGGACTGCGGCGGGGAGTCGTAACGAAGCTATTTTTAAACACTGTTAAAACAATGTTTTGATAATGAGGAGCAGCGCATCCGCCGTTCCAGAGGGGGGCGCTGCGCTTCTGAGAACGGATGTGCTGGATAGTACTGGCCAATCACAAGACTCTGTCTTCTGGGGGTGAAAGTTCACTCTGAAACATCGCGGCTGAAAAACACTGTCAGAAAAGAGGATTTCTATCGGCTAGTTTACAGCAACTAGGAGGTTTTTGACCATAAAAACAAGTTAATATATGTAAGTAGACCTCCATAACTAACATATATGTGCAACAGGACCACTCTATGTGACCTTTAAAACAAAAAATAAGAGCTGTACCCTCTGGGTACATTAATTGTAGACAAACTAGGGGATAGATGGACAGAAGATGTATTATAACGCTCTACAGCCTGAGGGGCTGGAGCTAGTGAGAGAAACAACCATCAACATGGCACCAACAAGAAAATAATTTACCTATTACAAGAACAGGAGCAGATTTGATCCTGGATTATTGATGAGGTTATTATGAATCTGAGAGGCTGAAACCATAAATATATTTAATATTTAATGCTTATCAGCAGATGCATGTGTTGATTTGAGGCTAATTTAATGCTGAGGTGCCTCCACTTCCAGAGCAATAAAATCAACTTTTTACTCCTTCAACACCGTTTTTTTTTACAATTAAACCCGAGCTCAACTTACAAACTCGACGACGACGACTGACATTGTTTAAATTCTTCACTGGACCGCATCTATTCATCGTTTTCATTAAGCACTGAAGTCTGGTGAGCTCATATACCAGCCTGATTACAGGTCTAATGAGACGGAATGAATGAAAGCACCTGTGCAGATCTGCAGGGCCTTTAAATGGGTCACACACACACACACACACACACACAGTGACACAGGTGCTGATTCATTCTAAAAACGCACGAGTGTAAGACGGAAAGAGAGATGGAGTTCTCTCCTTTTCATTCTCTCAACAACACTTCAACAAGAAACATTTCCTTTCTGACCAACACTTTCAGACTGTGTGGCCGTTTTCCTACTGTGCCTCCTCTTGCTCTCTTCTACTTTCTGATATATATTTTTTTGGTCGTGACTCATCTCCTTCATCCTGATATAGCACTCGGCCCCGACGTGGTGCAATTGTTCTTCCCTCCACTTTCACGAGAAAGCAGTTAAACCGCTCACTTAATCTTCCAATTATTGTTTGGGTATTTTTGTACTCGGCGGACGGTACAGAAGAACACAGCGTGTGGTGCTGGTGTGCAGCTGACGGGCCTGGTTCGATTGTGCTCAGGCAAGCTTAGCTTCAGGCCAATTTATCTCCTCGTCTCGGAAAGAAGAAGAGAAGGGAAAATATTGATTAGAACTTATGCAACACCAGCGTATGAGTTGAAGTTCAGTCAAACATAACTATGGCAGGAACATCAAGAGCTTTAAGTATCCTTGACACATTTCTACTCTCAGGGCTGTTTCTAGCTGTTTTGGGGCCCTATGTGAGATACTATTTGGGGCCCCTATTTTTTTCAAACTCGAGGTAGAGCTTCCTAACTTTGTCTGATTGCCCCACAAACACTTACATGCTTTGCAAATATGCATAATGAATGCATCCGATACATACAATTAAAGACAGGTACGTTTAATTCTCAAAAATATAATGAAATATGAGTCTGAACTTGCAGTTTGGGGGGCCCCCTGGTGGCTGTGGGGCCCTATGCAGCTGCATAGTCCGCATATAGCAAGAAACGGCTGTGTCTACTCTTTATTTTGATTGAGAGCATTTGAGACATCCTCCTTGACATGTAACTGTTTTTTATAATCTGTAATTTTATGTAATTTTGTAAATGTAATTTTACTGTAACTTTATGTAACTTTTGCTGCCTCTTGTCCAGGACTCCCTTGAAAAAGAGGTTCTTAATCTCAATGGGACCTTCCTGGTTAAAGGGGAAATAAGTATTTTATAGTGCCATCTAGAGGAGAGGCTGAAATTTACAACAAAGACCTGCTGCTCTGCTCACCCCCTCCCTTCCCTGAGCGCTACGGTATCCTCAGCTGGTCAAATGTCGTCCTCGTCGTCTTTCTCCGTGTCAGCAGATGAGGTTCGTGAGGCGAGGGAGAGGGCGAGCTACCGCGGCCGTAGCAGACGAAGCGGAGAGAGAGGAGGCGGGACTTCCGCTACAAGTAAAGAGACGCTTGATTTGTTCTCTCGCGTTTGTCCTTACAGGCTCCGGTAGAAACATGGCGTCTCGCTGCTAACAGTGGCTATGCAACCGCGGCCCGCGACCATGTTGTTTTACATGACTTTTTGAAACACTACGAAAATGAAACAAAAACTATTACATCGACTAGACAATGCAGGAGCACATAATATGTATAAAAAAGTGGATTTTGGGTTATATAAACCCAGAAATACTACATAGTGTCCCTTTAATTCTCAAAAATATAATAAAATATGAGTCTGAACTTGCAGTTTGGGGGCCCCCTGGTGGCTGTGGGGGCCTATGCAGCTCCATAGTCTGCATATAGAGAAGAAACGGCTCTGTCTACTCTTTATTTTGCGTTAAAATGGAGATTCCACGTGCGGAGATGAGTTCTTAGACGTTAGAGTTTATAAACTACTGAAACAGTAAAGCACTGATCTTTTAGTTTAAGGTTTCGTGGAGGTCACCTCGTCCAGCCTTGATCCCTGTGAAGATCGTGTGCAAATCCAATGTTAATGGAGGCAAAAATCTGAGTCATTGTTTCCAAGGGCAGCTTTTATTCTGCCGTAAACCGAAAAGAAACACACAGAGACACACAAATAGCCTGAGACTGAGAGAGGAAAAAGGGAGTATTCCCTTAGCAGGGGAGAGATATCATATGAAATCCATCTCCCACTCCTTTCCTCACTGCCTCTCGCTCTCCTTCAAGAGGGAAAAAAGAAAGAGGGAAGGAAAGGGCTGCCAAGGTCACCTCCCTTCTCTATTTCTCACACACACACACACTCTCTTTTACCCACACACATGTATAGATGTACAGTATAGACGTATATTCTCAGAGGATGCAGAATGCACTGATGATGGGAGACTTGCGTAATTATTCACTGCAGTGGTCATGTGACTGCTACATGAAATCACTCTAAAGATACCCATAAGAACACTTGCAGCATGAATCATTTCAAGTATCTACCATGTCTTAAATTAAAAGTGACACACTGACAAAAATGTACTGTCAGAAAAACAGGAGTAAGATTTATGCTGCTTGGAATCATCATCACAGGATCATTTATTATATTTTCCAATATCAGAATGTTAAAAGAATAGACTTGTTCATGGACATTCGGGCTGAAACAATTGCTCGATTACAAAATCGTCGGCAATTTTTTTTCATTATTAATACGATTCATTTTTCAGCTTCTTAAATGTGAACATTTTCTGGTTTCTTTGCTCCAATATAAGAAAGAACTCATCAAAACTGAATCATTTTGGTTTGTGGACAAAACGAGATGTTTGAGAAAATCATAATTTCCCACATTTTCTCACATTTTACGGACCAAATGGATACTTAGTTGATCGAGAAAATTTGCAGGATTAATGGCTGATGAGGCAGTTTATTAAGTACAGGGGTAAACCAAATAAAGCATGGGTGTCAAACTCAAATACACAGTAGGCCAAAATGTAGAACTTGGACAAAGTCGTGGGGGCCAACATTAAATATTATTTATTCACAAACTCTCCCTCATTGAATGGTCGGCTGATTTTTTGCGATCTCTGCTGCCACAACAAAACTAGCCTTGACAGCAGCTTCACTTTGTGATGTGGCCTTTTTTGAACATCGCCTGTTGTGAAACCAAACCAAACTTCTACTTTCTGGCATCTGTGAGTAATGTCCAGGTCCTTGTACTTGTGATGTTTTGTATCATAGTGGTGTCTAATGTTGTACTCCTTGGTTATAACCCACGTTGGCTCCACATACAAGACAAACAGGTATGTCTTTTACATATTTAAACAGATATTCAGCCTCCTACCTGTACTGTACCAGCAGGCCAGCCCTAGGAATCATTTGGTATTGCTTTGTGTGCCATATATAATTACACTGCAGGCCAAATTTGTAGTATCAAAGCATCACTGTCATAAAGTGGCACCTATGGTCTTACTGTTGTAGCCTATCTACTTAAAGATTCGACATGTTGTGCCTTCAAAGATGGTCTTCTGCATAGCTTGTTGCAAAAAGTGGTTATTTGAATTATACTGCCGTCTTTCTGTTATTTCAAAACAGTCAGGTTATCTGCCCATTTTCTCCCAGAGAACTGCTTCTCACTAGATTGTTTTCTCTTTTTTGGAACATTCTCTGTAAATCCTAGAGATGGTTGAGCATGGAAAATCCCAGTAGATCAGCAGTTTCTGAAATACTATGCCCAGTCCATCTGGCACCAACGACCATACCACACCAGTCACTTTCTAACCCAAGCTGATGCTCAGTTTTAGGTAGCAGCAGGTCGTCGTGACCATTTCTACATCCCTCAATGTATTGAGTTCCTATCTTTCTATCTATCTATCTATCTATCTATCTATCTATCTATCTATCTATCTATCTATCTATCTATCTATCTATCTATCTATCTATCTATCTATCTATCTATCTATCTATCTATCTATCTATCTATCTATCTATCTATCGCTTCCTCTGCGTATGTGGAGCTTGACAACAACTAATAAATCTCACAGTGCTCTTCATTTCCCAATTCTTTGTCCATCCGAGGCAATAAACAGCCTCCAGTTCCTCCTCCCCGCACGTCAGCTGCACCAGATATCCATGTCAGTCAGTCTGAACCGTATCAGGACCACAGACAGACAGTGAAAGGCAGCTCATCCCCCCATCATTTTGTTTACAAACCTTTCCCAAATTACCAGCTTCTTTAAATAGACTGCAGCTCTGGTGAGAAGACATGGGCGTATTGCAGTTCACTGAGGGACAAAGATGGGAAGATCCAGTGATGACTTTACTGTCAAACTTGGGAAGACAAAGGCACACACACACTACACACAAGCTGCTTTGTCCCTGCATACAAGAGATTATACTGAATTAATATCTGTTTTTTTTTTTTATTCCAAAGAAGGTTTCACTGAATAGTTCATAATTCCTACATTCAACATTCATTTTGTTGCACTGATCCGAAATCAGTGGATATAAATTTGTATTTACTTTGGTTGTCACTCAGATACAATTTAAAGTGATGGCTGCCACTGTAGAAGGCAAGATGTAGAAGGTACTTAAGAATATTGCGATATATTATGTACCAGGCAACATATTTTGATAGTTGTCCAGGTCAGAATTTGGCAACCTTCTCTGAAGTGTTTAAAGTTGCTGTGCACAAAGTAATCATATCAATGGGGATAATACATCAAAGTCTGATTAAATCACATTGAGCAAAGACAGGTTTTGGATTGGGTTTTAGGTTTTGGCATTCTCTTATGTTGCGACATTCTCCATCACCACCACTGGTGAATCCCAAGAGGAAATCCTGCAAAACCTCAGACAACTGACACCTCTTTAATCTTTTAAGAGGTGACATTTTGAAGCCAGGTGTCACCAAATTGTCTCCAAACGCAGGCTTTAAAAGAGCAAACAGGTTTAAGTTTAATACACTGAAAGGTCTGCAAGAAAATATTAAGTATTTCATTTTTCAACGTTCATTTTTGGAGCTGCTTAACAGTCCACTTAAAGGTACAATATGTAGTATTTATGGGTTTATATAACCCAAAATCCACTTTTTTATACATATTATGTGCTCCTGCATTGTCTAGTCACTGTATAATAGTTTTTGTTTCATTTTCGTAGTGTTTCAAAAAGTCATGTTAAATAACATGACCGCGGACCGCGGTTGCATAGCCACTGTTAGCAGCGAGACGCCATGTTTCTACCGGAGCCTGTAAGGACAAACGCGAGAGAACTAATCAAGCGTCTCTTTACTTGTAGCAGAAGTCCCGCCTCCTCTCTCTCCGCTTCGTCTGCTACGGCCGCGGTAGCTCCGCCCTCTCCCTCACCTCACGAACCTCATCTGCTGACACGGAGAAAGACGACGAGGACGACATTTGACAAGCTGCGGATATCGTAGCGCTCAGGGAAGGGAGGGGGTGAGCAGAGCAGCAGGTCTTTGTTGTAAATTTCAGCCTCTCCTCTAGATGGCACTATAAACTACTTACTTCCCCTTTAAATAAATCTTATAAAACATAGTAAAGAAGGCTACAGCAACACATGGACACGGGCACTGGATAACACAATAACAGTGAGGAAATTCAAACGGATAGAGAACAATATGGTTTGGCCTGAACATTGTTTTTTTTTCAACCAGCAGAGTGGCCTAACACACACAGATGGCTGACTGACCCAACACAGAAGCTTTCTGAGGCAGCTCAGATGTAGATAAAAGACATTAACGTAAAAGAAAAGGCGACTATGATGTGGTTTACTAAACGTGTTTTACTGATCCACTGTCATTGTCCTCGCCAGTGCGGACATACACACAGACAAGAAGAAGTAAAGAAATGAAAATGGAAAATATTAGGCCACAGTCCGTTAAAAAAACCTTTGGACAACCCTGTGTGCTGGCTTGGAGCTCAGTTGTGCTCAGGCATGTGTTTCTTGATAAAAAATGACATTTGCTCTGCAATATTTCTTGAAAATAATTAGAATTTTCTGTCAGTGATTCATTCTGGCGTGCATTTAATGTGACTTCAGAGAGAATATTGATATTAAATATAACTTGAATTTTTGCTTAAGCCACAGTGACTAGTACAACCACAATGTGTTACTGTTCTGTTTAACCATAGGTTTATAAATATTAGCACTTCTTCCATTCTGCTGAACTATGGTTCACAGAAGTGTTTTTGTTTGTCAACAAATGAAAAACAAAGTATTGTGGGAGCTGGACACCTCATAGGGATTCCCCCTGCTGTTCAACATAACTGCATGTACACACACACACAAATTCACCTCCTTTATCTCTTGCCTCAGTAAATGGAATGCAGCCAAGTTTTCTATCTGCCTTTTCCCTGCTGAGCGCTCACTTGGCCTTGATTTCACTAACCTGTCTCTTCTTTGAGCGTCAGTTCTCTCTCTCTCTCTCAACACAAACCTACAAGAGCTTCACGCTGTTTCTCTCTCAGTCCCCTGTTGTCCGTAATATAATTATCTGGTAAATGTGTAATTTCCAGGGTTATGCTTGTGTTTCTTCTCGTTGTATTTGTCAAGATGAGCAGGAGAAAGTGGTGCGAAAGCTTTGCATGTGTTTGAAGGGAATTAAAGAACAAATAATAAGTAGAAATACATGATTAAATGAAAAACAAGTGTTATGACAGAGAGACTTAAATAACCCCATAACAACAAAAAAATAGCACATTAACACCTAACAGCGGGACATCAAACCACTTTTAATCAAATTTGGCAGCAAGAATTCAACTGATTATCATTTACCATATAAAACATCAAACAATTATGTGCACCCGTTTATAGCGAACAGTAATATCTATCAAATCTGTGCAACAGTGGAAAGAAATATAGTCTAATTTACAATAAAAAATAGATGATGAGAAACGCAAACCACTTAAAATGCTCGAGACGTTGTAACGAGCTAGTGTGCGGCATTTGTGAGTCATAAAAAAACATATAAACTGACAAATTAGACTGCCGTAATAAAATGAATAATTCCACGTTTTTCTAAGTGTTTCGTGAGAGGACTGATATCATTCTTATGTCATGGGGACAGAGTTTAGAGCCAAAATACAATTAGAATCATTCACACTAAAGACTAAATTAGGTGCAGAAGCTCCTGGCTCTGTCCAACGTTTTTGTTTCTTCAATCTCCAGAAAAAAAAATATCCAAGAGAACAATTTTTACACTTTCAGGGGAATTAGTTCATCCACCCAACACCCTGCTTTGTCAATGTTAGAATACAAGGGATTACGGAGAATCTGACAACATCGTTGTGAAATCCCTGACATCCCAGCTTTCTGTTTTCCTGCAACAATCCCCTTGATCTTCTCAGCACTAACAACAATATGCTCAGTATGAGTGATAAGCATGATTGATACAGAAAGCTGCTACTGTGCATTTGTCACTCTTGATTAAACGAAGCAATGTCAAAATACTGGTTTAATCTTGACAAAACCGGAGCATGGGAATGTGACACATCCATCCATCCATCCATCATATACACACTGCCATGCTGTTTGAGGTCGTTTTTTAGGGCTCAAGCAATCCCCAGCTCACATTGTTAAGGGACAGTGCCGAAATCAACAGTCAGAAATGACAGTATCTCCCAAAATCAGTCAATTTAGCGCAATATATAACTGATTAGCATACAATTGAAGAACCAGCACATGTGCGATTATCAGAAAATAACCTTGAAGGACCTTAAAAATCCAACTTTCTCCACAATCTTGATGTGAGATATGTTAATATACAGTGTGTTAATGTCACACGGTGTGAGTGACATGGGAGGAGAAAAGCAAATTTAAAAAATGGAATCTACTTGTTGCTCTTTAGTTTTTAACATATGTAAGGCCAGTTTTTCTGAAAGACAAATAGATTCGGCAAAAGAGAGAAAGTCGTGAAAACGGTGACAAGCAAGTAAATCATGATGCAAAAATTACAGCTGCATCCTCACCGGTCTACTTTATTTTCATTTAATCATCAAGATTTCATCATAAGTGTGGCGGTCACTGCAGTAAATATGCTGACATGCCTTCAGAATGCAAAATACAGCAATACTAAGACGTGTGTTTTTTTCTTTCTTCTACTCTTTGATGACAAGTGCTGCAGAATCAAGGTCAATCACATGCCTTATCTGACCACATGGCAGCGTTTATAGCCTTATACTTTACTCCTCTATTACTCCCTCAACATCAATCTCTTTCCCCCGTCCCCCTGCTTTGTGAGCCAGAATGTGCTGTCACTCAAGTTGCGGTGTTATTATGAAATCCATGAGTAAAAAAAGAGGAAAGAGAGGGAGGAGGGGAATGCGCAGTTTGTGCAGGTGAGATAAAAATAATCATGAACGAGGGGAGATTTTTTTTGAATAAATACATAAAAATCCCTCAGTATGTGTGTGATTATTGTGGGGAGATGAAAGTATTTAGTGTTATGGCTGCCTGCAAGCTGCCGGTAGTTTTCTTAATTTTGCGTTTCCTAATTGCCTGCCACTCATTGTTCTCCGTCATTCTCCAACACTATCCACTTTCCTACAATTTCTTCTGCTTCCTCTTTCATACAACCCGCAGAATAAAAGACCCACTTCCTTTATTTGGCTGCTAACTGGGTTCCCATACTCGAGGGCTAATGTACAACGTCACCGCAAAACCCAAAGCCATAATCACATTTTAATCTCCCTCAGAACATGACAAATACATTACTGCTGGAAAAAACCCAGACCTGCAGGCCGTGTTATACAAACCTAAAATAAATAGCCCTCCTCCTCCTCCTCCTCCTCCTCTGTCGAAGAGTTCCCATACTCCGGGGCTATCACACGGAGACTCCACAGAGCTCAGAGCGGTTTTTTTTCCCATCACGATAATGCTCGAGTAAGCACTGACAGCTGCCCACAATTCCACACTGTCAGTGCCCCTAATGCACAACCATTCCCATGAATCACACATCTGGAATACAAGGCGTGGAAACCTGAACACAAGTCTCTGTGTCTGTGTGGAAGCACCTTACTAATCGCGATATGAGAGGGAATGGTACACACGATTACTGTTTGATGTGTGTGTCCATTTGGGAAACAAACGGACGTTATTCTTCTTCTGTGGTACAATGTACGCAACCGGATGTGCCCGGACTAGTGCCCGGAGCACCGGTGTTTACGTAACCGGACCAGGGTTTTTTCAGAGATCTCGCTGAGCCCCGAGATTACAATAAAACACAGCGTTCTCAGCAGTGGCTGAACTGTTTGTTTAGAACCTTCAGGGCTTCTTAAACAAGGTAATGACGCAGATACACACTAAAAAAACAGCGTTAATTGGAACTTCCGGTCTAGGTCTGCTTTAAAGGGACAATGTGTAATTTATGGGTTTATATAACCCAAAATCCACTTTTTTATACATATTATGTGCTCCTGCATTGTCTAGTCGCTGTATAATAGTTGTTGTTTCATTTTCGTAGTGTTTCAAAAAGTCATGTAAAATAACATGGTCGCGGGCCGCGGTTGCATAGCCACTGTTAGCAGCGAGACGCCATGTTTCTACCGGAGCCTGTAAGGACAAACGCGAGAGAACAAATCAAGCGTCTCGTTACTTGTAGCGGAAGTCCCGCCTCCTCTCTCTCCGCTTCGTCTGCTACGGCCGCGGTAGCTCGCCCTCTCCCTCACCTCACGAACCTCATCTGCTGACACGGAGAAAGACGACGAGGACGACATTTGACCAGCTGAGGATACCGTAGCGCTCAGGGAAGGGAGGGGGTGAGCAGAGCAGCAGGTCTTTGTGTTCAGCCTCTCCTCCAGATGGCACTATAAACTACTTACTTCACCTTTAAGGCATACAACCCAGTAATGCTGTGTTCACGCCGGACACGACACAAATCTATCGCGCGACAACTTTACATACAAAGTAAATGCACTGAAGTGATATCCTGATAGACGCGCAGCGACATGGAAAAAAACGCGGCCATCATGTCTATCGCACAAATCGCGTCTGTCGCTCTGGGTTTTCAACTTTTTCGGACAAATTGCCAGTCAGCGTTGAGATTCTCTGGATGATGTCACATACTTACCATCAGCCGGACTCCGCTCGGGGGAAACTAGCTTTATTTGTTGTGGAAAAGTCTGCAGAGAAGAAACCTTGGTCTTGTGTGGGTTTCAACGACACCATAAACACAAAAAATGATACGCTTCCCCAAGCGCCAAGTACTTAACGTCACACGGAGATTCCAAACGCCGATTGGTCGTCACGTCAGCAAAAAGTTAAAGGTAAAAGTATTTAAACTTATTTAAACTAAATGACGCAATTTGTGCAATAGACACAATGGATACACAACAGATAAATAATTCATTATTTAGTCTTTCTTAAGATTTCTTTACATTTCTGCTTGATCCAGATCAATAATACCCTCCTGTATTTCTTTTGAATGCTCCTAATGTTTCCGTAAAAGGTCCTAAATGCTCCAACTATAGGGCTGTTGCTCTGAGGGAACTTCCCCCGGCTGTGAATTGTGAGTGGCTTAATAGCACAGTGTGGCGTGTTTGTATTTATTTATTATTGCAACAGCACCACAGGACCAAAATATTGTAGTGTACAATCGATGAAAAGAGAATCAAATGATGAATAACTTGAGCGATTTATTGGCAGACTGGTATTTAAGCACTGTCCTGGCACCACATAGCCAACATTTGCCTGTTTGGGGTCAAGTTTCAAATAGACACAACATCATTTACAGATATCCGGCTCCAGTCATCCAGCTTTACACTCCTTTTTTTAACACTTCTACATTGGGACTGACTGAGTGTAAATTAATTGTGGGGATGAAAGCATTTTTGTCAATAGAACTTGGAGATCACACTTGAATGATGTAACACAAAGCAGGTGACAGACTAGACTCCATGTGTTATTTTCATTCATTGTTATATTTTCTACCGTTTACTACTATTTACAGTCCTGAACATGAAGTCAACACCATGCGTTAGTGCATACTTGATAGTTACTGTTTATAATATGTATCACTGCAGAGTAACGATTTGGTTTAATTCATCTTAGTTCATATTAATTCTTGATTCAAAGCAACTCAAACCAAGTGGGAGCACGGGCAATTGTTCCACATACATAAATAATAAATAATAATGGTAGTTTCTTGTGTGCCATGGTAATTTTTCACATGATGAGATTCAAAATTACGTATGACTAAAAGGAAATTTTGCAGGGGCACAAAACAATTATTGACTGGCAAAGACATTCTTCCAAGATCCTGATGTCGCATCAGAAATAATTTTGCTCTTATACGTATGCCCCCAGAGCGAGGAACTTGGACTACCTGGTAAATTCTGAAAATATTTGTCATGTTTCTCAATCCTGGTCCTGCAGACCCACTGCCCTGGGATTTAGATGTTTTCCAGCAGGTGTGTTGGAGCAGGGAAACATCTAAAACAACATGCAGGGCAGTGGGCAGAGGCGATTCTAGAGTCTGTAGGGGCCCTAAGCAAAGATTTCCAGGGGGCCCTTCCAACCAGTGTTTATGTCATAAATAATCTGACACCATTGAAAAATATAAGTTCAAAAAAATGTTTTTTCAAAATGAATGAAATAACATGGAAAAACCTTGTAATTAAAAAGTATGTGAAAATATAAATGTAAAGAACAATAAAATACTGTAAATAGCTTTTAAAAAACTATATAAACTAAAAAAAACATATATAACTGAGTAAAAAAAGATATGCATTACACATATGTAATGCAAATAATATGATAGATATGCAAATAATCCTCTTCATTTTCCAACTTGCAGAACGATAACTTCACAGAGGTTAAAGTGAGGTGGGGCCCCTTTAGGGAGGTTTCCTACTGAGATGTCATTGAAAATCGCCCATTGTTGTTTAAGGGGGACGGGGAGGCGGCTGCTCATTGCACATTTCAGCAAAAACAGCCCTCAGGCTCCAAGCGTCGGGGCCCCCTATCAGCTCGGGGCCCTAAGCAGTTGCCTGCCTTGCCTGTTCACAAGCTGCGCCTCTGGCAGTGGGTCATCAGGACCTGGATTGAGAAATCCTGTTTAACTGATAAAGCAACAACATTCTTGTAACTAACACAACACAAAAATGCTTCCGGTTCAGTATAAACGCACCTTAAAATGTCAAAAATCTAAATTTATATCACATTAATTTTTGAACATCAGAGTCAATTAAGCCGTTCCATGAACATAAGGCTTCAAAAAGTTAACATGGAGCGAACGAGGTATGAGGTCAACACAATCCCTTAAATCCCCCCCTAATGCATCTTAGATGAGTGACAGATGACATGAGCATAGTTTTCATTTTTCATCAGTGACAGCTCTTGTCTATTCCTCTTGACCTTTTCCAAGAAGCGGCACTCAAGTACAGACACATGGAAAAGAAATAGTGAGACAGAGGAGCATGAATGTGACTGGAGATGCTGTTTGTTTGTTTGTGTATGACAGCACTGGAGTGGGGGGGGGGGGGGGGGTGGTGCTACATCAGGCTGCTGGCCACACATGTCACATCAGGAGGCATGATTATCCATCAGGATTACACTTTAATCAATCTAAAGCACTAGTCCCTGTCTGCCACTGTGCTAATCCCATCAAAGAAGGGCTCTTTCTGCCTGTCGGCGTGTCCTCCTCCCATTCACCACCACATTAAACACCTCACAAAAGCTGCATGTCAGGAGTCAACCACGCTTCAGTGTGGAGATGTCGAGGCCCCGCTCGGCAGCACCATGCCAGACCCACAACAGAGAGGATTTCTGCAGTGATGAGGCAAAGTGATTTTTTGACAATGCATGAATAAATACCACTTTTGAATGGTTTAGACTTCTGTTACAAGGTTTGATATCACTCAGTTTAACTAATTGACAACACATCATTCGTTGTGTAAACATGCCAAACATCCTGTGTTTATAAACGGCAGCATTTCATACACATACACACATAATATATACGTATCAGTGGTGATATAAGACAGCAAGGAAAATGTCGTCAAATATGTACTGTGTTGCGATCAGAACGTGTCACTAGTTCGCTCAGAATCAGCTGTTTATCGTCTGATTTTCGTATTCCCTTAGCAGCCTCCGCATTAAAACCACTTGAAGCTCAGCTTCAACTGTTCTCTATGGGATGGCACAGAACAGGTTGTTTTTTTACTGCGGTGAGCTCGACGGTGATTGGACAAAGACGTCACTTCCACGGAGGCTCGGCTTCTCTGGGAGTCAACGGAGCAGTGGACGTGGGGCGCGGGCGCTGGGCTTCTGCGTGATGATTGGAGGAACAGTCTGATTGACAGCGTTGCACGAGTCCTGTATGGATTTTGCGAGGGAAGCCTGTAGATAGTTATTTGCGCTGCGATATAGACTATTTTCATATGGATGGATGGATGAGCATACTCACTTTAAATAAAAACACTATTATAGCATTTCAGTTTTACATAATTATCGTGCAACATTTCCTAGTTGTTTGTTTACAGAATTTATGTAAGTAGTAATGTATGCATAAATATTCTGAATAGCCTGAAATGAGCTTCCCCTGTTTCAAAGAGCAGCAACCACACACACACACACACACACGCACACACACACACACACACACACACTCATATGTAATATACATATATACATACACAGTCTGTCTCTAGACATGCACACACGGGCACAATCTGAATGAAAAATTGAATATTGTCAGTTTAAAATCCCGTCTCACTGTGAGAAAAATAAACTATGACATCTGTTCCTTTCACTACAAGCAGCATTAGATGAGCCGTGCGTGTGTGCGTGCGCGCGTGTGCATGTGCGCGCGTGTGCGTGTGTCAGTGATGAAAAGCCCACGGTCTCTTTCATCTCTTTTTTTGCCGTGCAGCCTCACTTACACAGCTCTGATGAATGGATGGATATATGAGAGAGAGAGAGAGACGGAATGGATAGAAGAAGAGAGAGACATAAAGAGGAAGAGGATAGAGAGAGAAGGAGGGAGGGAGGGAGGGATGTGACATGAAGAGAAAAGTCACCGAGGGACAGAGGTGTGTAAAAAGGAAAACACGTGCTTGCGAGCATTCAGGATAAAAATAACCTCAGAGCCTCAGAGCCAGGAAGAGAGGAAAATCTCCCTTTTCCTGCAGACCTCGCTATCCTCTCTCCACTCGCACATGCATGTGTGTGTGTTTATGGTGTTAAAGATGAGGGGGGGAATTCGTGTTTTTAATGTCAATTTCTATTTATAGACACACTGCCACTGCACATAATATTACCATAAATCTGGAAGATCAAAGAGATTCACAATTTCGTCGAGATTGTCTCCATATTTCTGACAAACAGACGGTGATATGTCAGATAAGTGTTCATCACTAGGAAGAGACAACGCAACACAACAGACACACTAAACACTACCCGTCTGTTTGGTCCTGTTGACAAATTGGGTTTGTTGGTTGGGCTGATTATTCTTCTACATAAAAACCACAGTTGGCGTAAACCGTCCTAAACAGAAGTGTGTTTAGAGTAAATCTGGGTCTCTGGGCTGTGGCCAAAGCGCCTCGCGTTGTTGCACAGAGAGATATTTGAAGCGGCGGCTTAGTCAGCTGCAGACAATGCGCAGCAGTGGCATCGTGACACAGAAAACACAACATCAGTGGGTCACTCGTGGTCTGTTTTTGTGCCACAGCGTGGGCTGGAAAAGAATGCGCTGGCTCTTGATATCTGCTGGGACGTGACACGACCACACAGCATAGACAATTCAGCCAATCAGCGATTATTCATTATTTACTAAATGAATTATCGACTATTTTGATCACTTATTATTCACCTTGGATTTTTTTTTTCTATAATTAAAACAAGCTCTCTGATTTTTCAGCTTCTTAAATGCAAAATCGTTCAACCTGAATCATCAACCAGAACTTATGGAAGTCAAAGTTTAGATTTGATTTGATTTAAGAAGTGCAAATCTGAGACTTTAAATGAAAATTGTATCTAAAAATGTCTAATGTTTTATTATTAATTTCCAAAACTTATGGAAATATTTGATGTTATTGCATCTCAAATTTTAAAAAAAAATTTTTCGATTGAAATGTGTCAATGTGGGACTTTTAACTTGTATTTTTTAATAAAACTGTACAGTAAAAATGTTTAATTTGCAGTCAAGATACAGTCAATCAAGATTAATGAGAAAATATTTGACAGATTAATAAATTCATGATTATGAAAATAATTGTTGGTTGCAGCCTTAGTACATATAGCCAAAATATTTCCCCCAGTTGTCTATTTACATTTTGGTTTATACTATAAAGTGTAGTGCAGTCTGTAGTGTTTCAATAGAGGTATTATGGCTGTGGTTTTGGTCGTTGTGGGTGTTTTTATAGTAATTGTTGGACACAGAACCAGAATTTATCCAATTATGAACCAAACATATTTAAATTAAACCTGAATAATAACAGCACAAATGTCCTGGAGTGTCAGTTCAACATCACTCACCAAATCTTCACAGGGTGGCGCACAATTTAAAGGTCCACTTGTAATCTTTCTAAAAGGTTTATGAGCAAATATGTAATATGTTTGTAGGTAAAAGCATATAATTGAATTAAAAACGGCATACCGGTTCACACCGAATACCGTTTTTTTCCGCTATGATATGCATTTTTAATATACCGCCATATCGATGTATTTGATTACACAACATCCGCGCAGCCGTGGCGCTGCTGTCTGCTTAGCGAGTGAGCGCTCTGCATGTAAACGTTTCATTAATGTTTATATATTCGTTTCAATCACTGAACGAAGCCTGTCGTATTTGGGACAAGAGTCAGGATCTTAAATCACTTGCACAAAACATCTGATCAGCACTCAGCATTTAATTGTTTGTCATTTAAACCAGTGTGAGGAGAGAGAGAGAGAGAGAGAGAGAGAGAGAGAGAGAGAGAGTGAGGTCTGCGCTCTGGGTCATTAGTTAAATTACTTATTTTTATGTAGGTACTATGTTGTGAAATATGTTTAAACTTAAATAAACTACACACACAGGTAGTGATTCGTTTTTGTATTTTTAGTTGGATATTGGATGTGAACTGATTGTATTTCTATGTTAAAATGTTCTATTAAAGAAAATATGCAAAGATATATATCTTTCTGTATGCTGTAAAGTGGTTTGAAAAATTGAAATCGGAATCAGCTAAAATCGGTATCGGCAGGTCAAACTTCTTGAAAAATTGGAAATCGGAATCGGCCCCAAAAATGGCAATCGGTGCATCCCTACTGAGCATTACAGAGTTAAGGTCTTTTGCTGCCATTTTTCACCAGCAGCCCACATAAAAGAAAGCTTTTCACATTTTAAAATGGAAGCTTACTACACAAACAAAGAAAGAAAAACACTCTTATAGTATGAAAAGGCCACTCTGGTTCCCTGGCACATAATATGAGCAGGAGTCAATACGAGAGGCAAAGCATTGTAAAAGTAACTTTGCAGTTGTAATTGAACTATTTGGAAATTGTAATGATATATGGATATAGAAAAAAAATTGAGACTTGCTGTTTTTCCAGTCAGTGTCTATACAGTATGTTCCATTATGCCTGAATTGCTGAAGTGAGTCCTGTGAGGCTGCAACTACTCTATGCTGCATTGGGAGTGAGATATTGATTCTACTCCTTTATGCTTCTTATGGTTTGTGCCTGTGAGCACTGAGAAACTGCAAGCTGTCACGACAGTACGTCCGCTCCCCTTGCTGCCAATGTCTGAAACAATTTTTCACCTGATGGTTAAGATAATTCACAGTGACAGCTGACCAAGCAGACTAATTTGAACAGGAAAGCCTTTTCTCTCTCTCTGACCAGAGACTGTTGTGGAGGGAGGAAAAACGAATTTACTCTGTGGCTCTTGGGCTCTGACGGTAGTTTCAATAAGACACTAATGGGGCTAAGAAAATATGACTGGCGTAATGAAATACTATATGCCACAGAGTCTATGTACTGGTGTGGTACCAAAAACCTCATTTAAAGGTACAATATGTAGTATTTATGGGTTTATATGACCCAAAATCCACTTTTTTATACATATTATGTGCTCCTGCATTGTCTAGTCGCTGTATAATAGTTTTTGTTTCATTTTCGTAGTGTTTCAAAAAGTCATGTAAAATAACATGACCGCGGACCGCGGTTGCATAGCCACTGTTAGCAGCGAGACGCTATGTTTCTACCGGAGCCTGTAAGGACAAACGCGAGAGAACAAAACAAGCGTCTCTTTACTTGTAGCGGAAGTCCCGCCTCCTCTCTCTCCGCTTCGTCTGCTACGGCCGCGGTAGCTCGCCCTCTCCCTCGCCTCACGAACCTCATCTGCTGACACGGAGAAAGACGACGAGGACGACATTTGACCAGCTGCGGATACCGTAGCGCTCAGGGAAGGGAGGGGGTGAGCAGAGCAGCAGGTCTTTGTTGTAAATTTCAGCCTCTCCTCTAGATGGCACTATAAACTACTTATTTCCCCTTTAAGATGCCAAACATATTAGAGATGCAACTTGTGTGTGAGTGCCTCTCCTCTTCACCCATCGTCGTTGTTGCCTCTTCACATCTCACGCCTCTTCCGCTCTCGACCTCTTCTCCCTCCCCCATAACCCTGCATCTGATTTGCTGGATGCAAAAAGAAATGCTCCAGTGTTTTCCGGGGGAGCCACTGCTGACTGATGTATCTCAGAGACATACAGGATGAAAGATAGATAGCAGGGAATTCATGGCCTCTGGAATGCTGTTCCTGACAGTCACTCCTTTAATGTGTTTCTAACCATGGCCTCCTTATAGCGGACATAGTGGAGAGTGTTTCCCTCCTGCCATTAACCCCTCTCCTTCAGTCCTGTTCAACCCCCGTTTTGCATCCACAGTCATTATCCTGCTCGTTTCTACCTCCCCCTTAATACTATGCACAAAATCACCTCTCTGTCTCTTTCATGGGCTTTTTTTTTTTTCTCTTCCATTTTCTCAGATGCTGCACGAAGACAAAACTCAGCAGACTCCAATCTCTCTCTCCAGCAAAATGCTTTCCAGTAGGATTAAAGGCACGCTACGCTCAACTGAAATCAGCGGCGATCTGTTATCTGATTGGCTGGCGCAGAGAGCCGTCTGTGGATTTTTGGTTACCGGGGAGAGCAGAGAGATAGTGGCATCACATCCGCGACTTCTGGAGGTGATAATAGAGTAAAATGGAACGGTCAGTCATGTACTAAAGTAAGAAAAGTCTTTATAGAAGTTTTTAACGCATTTGGTCGAGAGATATGCTGAAACCAAAGATCGCTGTGAGTCATGACATGACAACAAAACAACTGAGTGGTAGCGACAGTATAAGTAATACTACACACATAGACACAAGCACTTCAAGAACACATTCAAGGGCAGGTCAGAGAATCAAAAACCTCTGCCATACATGTTTTTAGGTATTCCATTGTGTGCACTGTGAAGAAAGAAGAGAGAAATAGCTATTATCCAAATGCCACTCTTCAACAAAGATACATGGAGGAAATGCCTTTTAAAAAACGAGAATCGGCCCTGATTGGCAGTCAGAAGAGGCTTTGTGAACGACACTACCCTGCTGATTGCAGCCTTTCACGATGGGTGCGCGAGTTCAAGTGCTGCAATCTAACACGACTGTCACAGTGACACGTCTCTTCCTGTCCCCATTCCTCTTATACAGTATATGCTTCTGTTGCGCTGTTTCGCAGATTCCCAAATCAGTGTCAACCCACAGTTTTAGGACGAAATTAATGAATGATTTCCTAGGCTTATTACACTGTGGTGTGTAGCAGATTCAAACAATACACATTCATACAATGCACCAGCTTCACATGACTCTATGTTTCTCAGTATAGTGGTGTTTAGATCTTGCGTCGCCCAGCAACTTTCCGGTACAGCTCACATTTGAGTGATTTGGTTTATGTCAACACAGATGGAGGCAACACCAACCTTGCACTAGTAAAGCGAGACGACTACAAACAGGTTGGAGTATGCGATTAAAAAACACAAAGAAGGCAAATTCCGCTGTTCAAGAAAACCTATTTATTCAGCAGATTGAATGGATAAACTCTTCCTGCCCACACTCGCCTCTATGCCACTGTACAAACAAACGCTCCCTCAGTCAGGTCTGATAGTTTTGCTTGACAGAGCCCGTTTTGCAGATGAAGGACAGAGCTTACAAATAATGTTACATCAAGACCAAACAGAAACAGTGTCAACCAAACCAAAAAAAAAAAGTGTTAAGATTTAATAAACAGTAAATTTGAAGAATTACATTCGTTGGATTTGTCGGCTGCTCGTTCAGCTGTGGATTTGCAAATTAAAAACTAAGACAAACACGGTGGACTGCAAGAGTGGCATCTTCATGGTCCCATGGTGGGAATGATAGTAGCAAGAAGTGTGTGTGTGTGTGTGTGTGTGTGTGTGTGTGTGTGTGTGTGTGTGTGTGTGTGTGTGTGTGTGTGTGTGTGTGTGTGTGTGTGTGTGTGTGTGTGTGTGTGTGCGCTGCATGATACAGTGTTATTTCACACCCTCACACACAAATACACAGACAGTTATATGCAGCAGTGAAGCATTCGTCTGTTCCACTACATTCCTCGGCTTCATGCAACCCATTAGAGCAATCTTACCACAGTTAGTTTGAAAGATGGGAAGAACATCAAACAACATTCACACACACACACATGCAATCACACACACACATTCCCATTTCCTTGCTTGCACTGAAAAAAAGATTGCCCATCTACTCACTCTCAGTCATCACATCACTTTTCTTCTCTCTCTTTTCGTCTTTGTTTGTTTTAACTCTGCCTTTCTTATGTCTTTCATCTCCGACATGTACTTCAATCCTTGGGAAATACCGTCAACAAACAGCATAGGTGCATGTTTGCATGTTGACCGTGCATTTGCCTCCTTTACTTTTTATGTGATTTTATGAGAGAAAACGAGTCATCATACACGTAAAACATGTGTTGAGGATGTCCTGAGAATGAGGTTGGGTACCTCATTCAATTCTGTCAGGCTGCACACACAGGCACACCAGGCTAAAACAATACTCAAACAGAGCTTTGACTCTATGCCATCTATTGCCGACACCTTCAGCAACACAATAGGGTGCAAAGTGAAAATGACAACCGATCCCGTACTAGAGGGATGAATGCATCAAAAGCCACAGCACCTGTAGCGCACAGTCACGCAGAACCTTCAAATAAATGGCATCAGAGCAGAGATTAACAGTATATTCAGAGAGGAAGACATGGGACATTTTTTGCTGCTAAAGTTCACGTGATAAAGTACTAAATCTCAAACACAAACAGTAAGTACTTTTGTGTCAAAAATGACACACACATCAACAAGACTAATGTTGACACATTACTCGTATGTTATAGGGATGAGACGATATGATACTCAGTATGGGTCCAAAACTGGTCAAAGTCACTGGATCGAATATTGGACAGATAAAAATGTAAAATCCGATACGATCCAAACATCCGATACATACTTGTTTCACTATGCACTGTAAAAATGTAAATACAAATCAGAATTTGTTGTGTTTATTTCTTCTTGTATGAAAATATTTGTTATATAATTGGAGAATTTTCGATTTAAAATAGTTTAAAAGGTCTAAAATGACTGCATCGGATTGAGATCGGTATCGGTAGATACTCAAGTTCATGATATCGGTATCAGTAGATACTCAATTTCGGTACGTATCGGACACGGAAAAGTGGTATTGCACCATCCCTAAATAGTTGGTGTGGTGGTTAGCACTCTTGCCTTTGCAGCAAGAAGACCCGGGTTCCTGGGTTCGAGCCCCGATTGGAACAACTTCAGAACAAGGGGGCCTTTCTGCAATGTTCTCCCCGTGTGTGTGGGTTTTCTCCGGGTTCTCTGGCTTCCTCCCACAGGCCAAAAACATGTGATATGGGGAGTAGGTGAATTGGGCATTCTAAATTGACCGTAGGTGTGAGAGTGTGAGTGAATGGTTGTTTGTCTCTATATGTGGCCCTGTGATGGACTGGCGAACTGTACCAGGGCGTACCCCGCCTATCGCCCAATGTCAGCTGAGATAGGCACAGCACCCCCCCCCCCCCCGCGACCCTCTGGTGGAGGATAAAGCGGTAGATAATGGATGGAAGAAAGAAAATACTACACAAAACTAAGTGCAGCCAAGAAGAGTAAACGCCAATATGAGGGAGAAGTGTATCATCAGGTCACAATGCGATAATGAGTTAGAAGTGGAATTAATTCAACGCCGTGAACGTGTGATTTAATTGAATTAAATCTGCCTTGTTTGCCTTTACACTCGTAGATAGTGTCGAACATCTGCTGACAAAGAGTTATTTGAAGAGCTGTATAATTAGAGATAATAACACCGCACACATCGTCACACTCACAAGACTGCATATACTGTACCTGACCATGTCACGGTGAGCAGCAGTGTTGCTTTTCAATTGTTCAGCTTCATTTAATTCAAGTGGCTCCGACCAGAAGTTTAAGACAGGCACACTGGCAGCTTGCTGCAGTATGGGGCTGAACTGAGAGGTTAAATTGAGCACTATGTGGCAAACTGAGGACTTGCAATAAAGGTGCATTTGCATATGCTTCAGTGAATAAAGGAGTGTAGCAATGGAACTTTCTCATCAACTCTGCTCCATTTAAAACACACTATATACACAGGTTATTTAGTATAGGTGATTTAAGGTTAAGGAGGATTCTACCACACACACACACACACACACACACACACACACACACACACACACACACACACACGTGAATGACTTCTGCCTTTTTTGGGAGTGGTCACTTTCAACAACACTCGGACTGGGAGCTCCTGCCTCCTATAGCCGGCCAATCACAACACCGAAATATTGGTTCCATTAAGGAAGTCCCACATTACCCTCAGCACTCTCAACTCCTTTCACGACAGACTGTGTTTTTTCCTGCCTGTCAATGCCAGGAACCCATTAAGGAGCAGTAGAGGGGACACGATGCGGGGGAAACAATGAAAGGATGGACCTGGTCATTTTTTTCTGAGTGTTGCTTCTTTAAGGAAATGTCCGGTTGTATTACATAACTTCTGGCTGAACTGCAGGGCATGACCCACCTCCACATTTTAACCTGGAAACCCTGCATGTATAATTGATTTCTGCCTCACAGGAAACGACATCTCCACCACCAGCCTCGGAGCATCAAAGCTGTGGTTTTTACATGGTTCTGGCTCATAAACTAAATGTGGTTTGAGGCACAAGAGAACGACAATCCAATTACAGTGAGATTTTAAATTTGAAAGCCGATGTAAATCAGTTTGGAACTAACTCCACTTTTTTGTCTCGCACGACTTTTGCAGTTTGGAAACTTTCACTGTGTACAAGCATTGTTCTAATCCAGATTTTGCGAGTTTGAATATACTGCACAAGACAAAATTGAAAGCAGGCTCTTCCAAAAAAAGCTCATGTCTGATGAGCCTGGGCACATCATGGTGCTGGATGATGATGCAGCAAGCTCAATTCAGTCAGGAACATAATCAAACCATTTATTGCAACACAGAGAAATGCAATTAAACGTAGAGCCAACAAACCCAAAACAGGGTTAACATGCAGGGAACCCCCATACAAGAGCCGAAACATGACAATGAATGAATAACCTTTGAGCCAGCTAAGATAGGAACTACAAATGTGAAAGTTGGGGTAGCAGTGGCGGCAAAGTTTTGCCAGATGCAGTGGCAAAGTGTGAGGCAGCACTGATGTAGCAAGAAGTGGGGAAAGTGGCTTGCTTGGTATGAGAATGGCTGCGATTGCAGTAAGACTATTTTGTCAAATTTTGGACGACATACTAACCTATGACTTTTTTTTAAGGGTGCATTCTACACCAGCCCTTCTTCATAGTTCATTGTTCATAGTTTGCTCGTTCAAAGTCTGGTTCGTTTGGGGACCAAACTCGGATGCGCACCACAAAAGAAGCGAACTCTGGTCCGCCTATAACTGAAGGTCTCAGTTTGCTTCCAAATGCAGGAAGCGGGCTACAATGCAGGGCATTGTGGGTACAATACAAGCAAAACATATATGCACATGTAGAACGGTTTGAACATAGTCAGAGGCCGCTGATGCGGAATCAAACAACCGAAATGTGGTCCGCTTGAAAGAGGCGGTTGCAAGTTAACTCTGGATCGGTTTACGACTGTAGTATTTCTACTCAGTTTAACAGTGTAAGATCACAAGAAATCAATCCCCACCTGGACAGAGGTGGATGAAAACTGGGGAAGATAAAGTCCCTGAATCACGATGTCAATGGAACAACACTTAACTGTACGATTCAAGTTTGTTTGCCAACAGAACCAGACTGAGGGTTAAAAGGATTCAGAGAGTGCAGTTCATTTGTGCTGCACAGATCTAAGGCAGCTGACATTCCTTTTAACACAACATGTGCTTTCAGGGCAAATAAAGAAATCTGCCCACCTTGGCAGTCGCTTCAATGATGCTTGGGTGATGTCCAAAAAAATGGGCTCAATAAACTCATGTATTATCACCGTGCTGATGTTTCCAAAATTCTCATTTTGCAAAAAGAATGAAAGAAGTGAACTCTGTGTCTTTTCATAACAAGATTTAATTCGGTAGCTTTTCGTTTATATCTTTTAAGATGTACTTTCTTTAAAATCTTAACATGGTAGATTTTGTCTTCAGTGTATTCACTAGTGGACTATCTGACGAATTAGGTAACCTGAACCAATTTCTCCTCTACCCACTCCAAACCTCAGAGGACCACTGAGCCACTTTATCTTAACTCCTGCAAAGTCCCACTGCTTTTCGAGGCATGCAGTCGATTGGGACGCTGAGCTACAGGCACAAAGTATTCACGCACATACACCTTTGGCTCGGTGTGAACTTGCCCTTCTGCTGACACTGATAGCGAGGAATATACCTCCAGCTTTGGGATACTAACATGGTGGTAAAGAGAGAGCTGCAGAAGCGTGGCACAGCTGAGAAATAGTGTGTCAACAGAGAATGAGATTAGTATTACTATCCCTAGGCGTTCGCTCAGCTGGTGTGTGTGTGTGTTTGTGTGTGAGTGCAGGCATGGCTTTCACGAAATTGTGTGTTCTCAGTGAGGGTTTTTTTTTGGCTTCTATTGATGGACACAGACAGAGAGAGTGTGGGGAGTCCCTCTCCCTCCCACAGCACAGCTAAGACACCCTAAATCCCCCTTTACTCAGATGCCGCCTCAACTTTGACGACAGAGAATCTCAAACAATGAAGATTTCAACATATGTGTTATTCAGCCTTGGTCATTTTTATAAACTGTAGTGCGTCGAGACAGCAGCTTGACAGAGACAAATTCTTCTTGCCCACACCCATTCTGATGCTGCTGGTGGATACGAGGAATGTCACAAATCTCCAAATCCTCAATTCGATTTGTTTTTCTCATTTCAAGGTCACAATTTGATTTGGTTCGTCTTTCCTTGCATTGTCTTCATGGTGTCATGAGTCATATAATGTCCATCATGTGTTTGCATTGTACCACACTCTGGCCTTATTGTCAAAAAATAAATCATTTATTAACAATATCAATGTCACGTAGCTCTGTGTTGCACTGAAGGTCCAGCAATCAGACCACTAAGTCTGCACTGACCTCCAAAAACATTATCATACATGGGCGACAACACTTTTCAAGACGTGACCTGCTTGGCATTTCGTAGCGTGGTTCTAAGTACACTAATTAACCCTCTTATGACAAGCATGATAATCAGGCCGCCTGGATTTATTTTGGTTTTAGGACTGTAGAATTGTCAAAAAGTGTTGAATGAGTGAGTGCTTCTGACCATTTCACTTTAGATATCAAGCAGTTCAATTCAACCGTTTAGAAAATACTGAGAAGCTGACGTCACAAATGTGTGAATCTTGTTTGTGATTGGAAGTCCTGAGGTTCTACCGTAATGACAAGTACAAGTACATGGACACAAAGATCAATATCTCTGCTTTCCGGTATCCATCCATCTATCTTCTACTGCTTTATCCTCTACATCAGGGTCGCACAGGGGGTGCTGTGCCAATCTCAGCTGACATTAAGCGAAAAAGTGGGGTCACAGCCCGGACAGATCACCAGGCCATAGTTTTTGAATCTTCTAGATATCACAAACGACCAACTACTGTGTTCCACCGCTGAATAAGGTCTCATGTCTGACGCTACAAACACGCCTATAACGCTAGTTCACTTTAGCACGAGTCGAATGTTGGAAATTTCACTCCAAATGAGGACGAGAGAATCCTCGATTCCTCCTTTGCTTTCGAAGGTCGTGATTGTGACGTCAATATTTGATTTACAATCAAGATCGTGTCACCCCAGTTGATACACACAAATGCTTCCTCAGTCAGGTCTGATAGTACTGCTTGACAGAGCACATTTTCAGATAAAATGAAGAAGCAGCATACAAATCATGTAACATCTGTTCAACAACAAAAACTCAAAAAAGTTCTACACTCCAGCTTTAAGCACACTTGGAAGCAAGTTTGAAAGCACATACCTCACTATTTATTTTTCTTTTTTGCGTCTGCATTCGGTCTGGTAAAAAAACAACAACACATTTATCCTTTTAAGCAACCGTCTCAGTGCACACATTAGTGCACCAACACACCCGTGCAGTGTGGGCCAACAGAGCCATTTGCAGGTTCAGCAAAGCCTTAGGAGGAGTCAGTGGATGTTAAAGTCTTGAGAATATGAACCACATGGGAGCACCGGGCACTCAGCCAGGGCGAGACAGAGCACAGACTGGCAACGACTGGCACCGGTCAACTTCACACCCATGCACACACATACACATGGTGTTCATCTCGTTCTCACTCGGTGAGAAAACAACCTGCAGCACACTGATCCAGACACTCTAGACACGCACACTTCACTACACTCTAATGCCATGTGGTTCGTGCCGAGTTGTTTTCCGTGCTGACAGCTAATCTTTACAAATATAATTGTGACGTCACAGGGTACTCTGCTCTTGCTCGACGCACGAACACGTGTCCATGTGTGTGTGGTGATGAGCGAAGGAAAACATTGCATGTTAAGCCCTATATTGTGACGCAGCCAAGCTAAGATACTCACTGGACTGCAGCTGATTCTGGGTGGGCCCGTGTGTGTGTGTGTGTGTGTGTGTGTATGTTCCTACCCTTGAATACACTTTCCATCAGATTAAGCTGCTTAAATCTTCCCTATAGCCTACAGCTCTACCGATGGCTCAACCTCTGCTGTTGTCATGGACAGCCAGGTTTGGGGAGTAAGGGCCAATTCCAATTCCTATCTTAACCCTCAATCTTTACCCTCAAGCTCAACCCTAATTAAGTAACCCTCAAAACCAAGTGTTGAGGGTTGTTTTGTCACTTATTATGGCGCTTTTCCACTAGCTCTATGCTACACGGCACTGAGCGACACGGCACGAAACGGCACGGTTTAGTTGTGTTTCCACTACAGAGAACGTACCTTCTCAACGTGGGCGTGGTTATCACAACACGGCTGCAACCCGGCTGAGCGAAACTGCTATGACGTCCTTTACGCGAGACACACACGCACATAAACAATGACGGACGTGGACTCGTTCTGTTGCTCGGTCTGTGGCATTTGTTCACACACAGAAGAGAAGATCGCCAGAAAAAGCTACAGGCGGCAAGAAGAAATACTGTGGAGGAGTACAGAAAAGTTTGGGAAGTCATACAACATGAAACTGAAGAGGAGATGTTACTAGACGACGAGTGAGGGTAAGCTAAATATAGTTGCTATCGATAACTAGCTCATATACAGTACTGTGCAGAAACGCTGTTGTTCTTTGAGTATGTAATACTCACGCATGTCTTGAACCAGAAACATTAATTAAGGTTCCACTCCAGTATTAACAGAGTTGTGTTATTGTTCAAGTGTAAGGGTAGATCACACTAAATACTGGACACCTGTAGAGGATGTTTTTTTTAAACAACAAAAAACTGCATACATATATTCTGATTGTGTTCCAGTAAAGTGAAATAAAAATAATGATTCCTCTGTTGTCATTATAGCAACAATCTAATGGTGGCCTCAGACTTCTACATAGTACTGTACAAGTGTACAGTGTAGTAATGACCGAAAGCAATCTCTATTTTTGGTATTCTGGTATTAACGTAAGCATGCTGCCTGTGTGTTTCAGATGGTTCTGTCACTCCTGAAAAGGAATGACTGTGGTGTCCAGCTGGTGAAATCCATGGTGGTGACCTGCTGTGCTCTGCATAACCTGTGTGAAAATCATGGTGAGACCTATGACACTGAATGAGATGCACACACAGCAGCTACAGTGGTTAAACCTGTGGTGGCAGTGGCACAGGGTGTAGAGGAGGGCAGAGATGTAGGTGAGGGCCTGATGTGTCACTTGTTGTGAATTTGTAAAATGCTTTATTATTGTACTGTTTTTCACTGAATTACAAATAAAAGTTTGTACTTTCTGCAGAGATGTCTCCTTTTGTCTGTATACGTTGTGTTTGTAAAGGCTGCCACAATTAAAGAAAAAGAAAAGAAATACGCATGACGTAATCACATAAGTCACATTGTTGTTTATTCAAACAAAAAAACACAGCAAACCAAAGTTAAAGTGCACAGCAAATCAAATAAACTGTACATAGGTGGTGGAGTCCTAGGACAGGAGGGAGGAAATAGGTCACATGCTCCTGCCACCTATTGCCTGGACAAGCTGCCCAATCACTCAAAGGAATGCGTGGTTGAACGCAGCACTCTCGTGATGTGGCGGTCACGTTGTGTCCGGTTCCACTCCTGCTACTGAACATCTTCCACCTGAAGCTCTGCTAGGACAGCCGTGAGCTTCTTTTTCTCTTCCCTCCATAACACTATAGAGAAGAAGAAAGGGGTTATTAAGGAAATACACAAATGCTGTAAATCATGTTTATTATTTCTTACCAGTTGCACAGAGCTGTGGTCTGTGGCGAAGTTGGTGCCCCCGATAACGAAGCAGCTGATGGCTCTGCTGGGGTGGATGAACACTCCTCACATATGGAATGGGATTCTTGAACAAAAGAAGTGTATACATACGCTGTAATTACATGCATAACAATATATATATATATATATATATTCAGCCACAGACTGAAACACCCTAAATGAAGGAGCTTTATCATTATTATTATCCTTTATTCCTCCCTGCAGCTGTTAGCTCTCAGTAGACAACATATAACCACGCTCCTCATCCCATGTGCAATATACTGTCTTTTTGCAAAAGTGTAATATAGACATATAATATCCGATGCTCATTCTCTGTCTATAATGTAAATATAGAACCCATACTGTATATTCTGGTCAAGTCTGTTTTAACACGTAAAAACAAAACGTTACACGGTAGTAAGTGTAATTCATGACTTGTACAAATCTGGTTTCTTTTACAGGTTTACGTAATGTTTTGTTGTAGGTTGAGCACCTAATAGCGACATTGCTAACTAGCTAGCCAACTACGTTGTCTCGTGTAAACAGACGGACAGAGATTACCGACACACATGATGTTACTTTTATAATGTCTTGTTTAAGCGAGTTTATTCTCAGCAGTAGTTAAACGTTGCTCTCAGGCTGAAAATAAAAAACTTACCGTTGGCGTGTGCGGAGTTATTGGAGTTGCTGTGTACGCCGTGAGCGGACATCGACTCCCGGTAAGACCTGCTCGTTACGGGCAGCTCCGTCCAGCTCTCTGTATTTTGTCGTCTCCGACTAAACACAGGACAGTCTGGACCTCGTCCTTGGACCATGGAGTGTTCTTATGCAGAGTCGCCATGTCGAAGTATTTGCGCGCTACTATTTTTTGAAAAATGGTGAAATAGACTCCTGCATCCTGTATTTTATGTCGCGCTCATGACGCACCCAGTGACGACACTTTTGGCCAATCAGTTGCCGGCAGTTTCAGTTACCTGCGCATAGTACCGGCACCCATGAATGGAACCTCACCACCGCAGGTACTAAAAATAGTGCCGAGTTCCAGGTACTACGCTAGTGGAAACACTCGCTAAACCGTGTCGTGTAGCGCAGTGCCGTTTAAAGTCGGACCGGTGGAAAAGCGCCATGACACCCCTTAAATGCAGATACGTCTTCAGACTGTGGGGGGCACAATAACGCGAAAGCTGCGTCCAGTCTGTCAACTCCAAAAAAGAAGAAGAAGAACACACGTCACGATTATTTATTACGATCCGTTAGTCAGTCAAGTTATTGGGTTGTCAGTTAGTTATAAGATGATACTCATACAAATACCACAACCACGGACATATTCAGCTGACAGTTACCACACACCACGGCTTATTGAAAAGTAAACGATAGCAAACGATCGCTTGTCCGCACAGGCCTATTGACAAAAGATCGTAAAATTAAAATAAATGTTACGCAACAATGACGTCAGTAATCCATAATATGGGCCCAAACTAAGATAATACAATGGGTTTCATCATTTTTATATCTCTATTAACAAAGAAAATACTTAATTTGTACCGTACTCGCTTCGCTGCTTTCGGCAACATATTTGTTATGGCAAAACACACAATGCATTCTGGGTAGCCCTTGCTCCCAATAGTGGTCTCGGAAAATCTCAATATTGAGGGCGATACAGCCCTTAAACTCGCCCCATAACTTAATTTTTCTGAGAATCGGGACAGCACTTGCACTAGAGGGAACGCGCATTTTTGAGATTGAGGGTTAAGATTGAGATTGTCTGTAAAATAACTACTTGCATATATTAGGCGCTAATTCTTAAAATTGATGCACAATAAATATTAACAGTACGAGTATGTATCTCACTCGCATTTGTCTTCGTAAAGACATTGTTGTTAGCTTCAGGCAGCAAACAAGGGTTTTTGTTTCTGACTAAAGACATTTTAAGGCACTTTTGACTGATGAAGATACGATGTTTTGGCCCAAATATTCAATTGCTAACAAAAAAAATTGGTCCTCGACCACAATTACTTGCTGGTGCCTGCTCTGATGTATATTGTAAAGTGAGTATTTGCTAATTAGAAGTACTGACCAAAGAGAGACTGAGACATTCATGATTCATTCATCTTTATCCTCCACATAAGGGTCGTGGAGGACGATTGTGCCAATCCTAGCTGACATAGGGTGACACAGGGTCGCCAGTCCATCACAGGGACACGTAGGACACACCGAGTGTCCACTTTACCTAATCCTCAAACATTACTCTCAAAATTATAAATGTCAACCTCATGGTGGCCGTGGAGAAAAAAAGTCCTGGAATCATCAAAGCATCAAAGAAAGCAAATCATCAAATGTATTCCCTGCTTAAATGTATTTGTCATTTCACTGCTTTGATTCAGCAACATCACAGCAGCGTGAACCACATAACACTAACAGTCTCTTTGACACAGAATCCCGCGAGAGTCACTAGAAAGATCAGTTGTAAACATTGTATCATGATGACGCCGACGATGAAATGCATCACTCGTATCTCTGCCTTTGGCTGCAGTTTAATATCTTAACACGATTCAAAAGATTACAAAGCTTCTCGGAGCGTTGAGCAAATTTGACAACAGCTGGGATTATACAGCCTTCAAAGATTTCATTAGATAATCTCACAGATTTGCAGACACACAAAAAAAAAATGCAGTTCTGTTGGTTTTCATTGCGTGAAGAGGTGACGTTTCACAGATATCAGACAGTGTCAATTATCAAATCACACATCGCGATATCGTCACAGAGAATGACCCTGACCACCATCAACATGTGAGCTGGCGTGACTCACTTCTCTGCGTCTACAAGGAAATCACACTGACACACACACACATAACCATCAACACTTGGGGGCGCACATGTGGATCAGACAGATCTCAGGAAAGTGTGCATGTGAGCTATAATTGCTGTCATAAATTTAAAAAAAAAATACATAATTAGCAAATCGTAAAGGCAACAATTTTTAAATGTCCATTGTTCAAAGTTCTATTCCCGAAGTTTGGGCAGTGACGGTACTGCAGATGGGCCGTGAAAAGTCATGTTTTTAAAGCGGACCTAGACCGGAAGTTCCAATTAACGCTGTTTTTTAGTGTGTATCTGCGTCATTACCTTGTTTAAGAAGCCCTGAAGGTTCAAAACAAACAGTTCAGCCACTGCTGAGAACGCTGTGTTTTATTGTAATCTCAGGCTCAGCGAGATCTCTGAAAAAACCCGGTCCAGTTACGTAAACACCGGTTTTCCTGAACAGCAGATCGTCCTGCTCCGGGCACTAGTCCCGTCACATCCAGTTGTGTACATTGAACCGCAGAAGATCACCACGATTAACTTAAAGCGACAATGTGTAGTATTTATGGGTTTATATTACCCAAAATCCACTTTTTTATACATATTATGTGCTCCTGTATTGTCTAGTCGCTGTATAATAGTTTGTGTTTCATTTTCGTAGCGTTTCAAAAAGTCATGTAAAATAACACGGTCGCGGGCCGTTGTTGCATTGCCACTGTTAGCAGCGAGACGCCATGTTTCTACCGGAGCCTGTAAGGACAAACGCAAGAGGACAAATCAAGCGTCTCTTTACTTGTAGCGGGAGTCCCGCCTCCTCTCTCTCCGCTTCGTCTGCTACGGCCGTGGTAGCTCGCCCTCTCCCTCGCCTCACGAACCTCATCTGCTGACACGGAGAAAGACGACGAGGACGACATTTGACCAGCTGCGGATACCGTAGCGCTCAGGGAAGGGAGGGGGTGAGCAGAGCAGCAGGTCTTTGCTGTAAATTTCAGCCTCTCCTCTAGATGGCACTATAAACTACTTACTTCACCTTTAATGTAAGAGCTAAGCGATAATATATAATACATTATAGTCCCATCACTAATTGCAAAACAAATCGAAATATAGTCGTAGTAGGAGAGATTTATTGTAATTGTTAAAAGAGCAAACAACATTGCCTGACAGCAAAATGCCTAAGTATTAAATACTGTATAAAAAAATAAAAACTGAATTAGGGTTTTATATTTAAATAAAAACATCAAAAAAGTACTAAATAATGCAGTGACGTATGAAAAAAAACACTAGATCCAAATCATGCAACAACGAGATGATTTGACGTTTATTTTCTCCGATAATTGATTAGTTGCTTGATCATACTCGTCGGAAATTTTATTAATTTGTTATCGGAGCAAAGAAACAAAAGGAGTTAACTTGTTTTACTTATTTTAAAAAAACACCGAAAACGATTAATCGATCATTAAAATAGTTTAATAGCGATTAATTTTGTCACCAATTGTTCATCCATGAATCATTGCAGCCCTAAATGTGTGTGTGTGTGTGTATATGTAGTATGTAAATAAAAACGTGCCCTTTAAACTGAGCAAGGCAGGAGAGAGCTTTCTTAATGTCAGTGAACACAGAACTCACTCTAACACACACACACACACCCTGTAAACATGTCAGAGGAATGCTTTTCCTTGTTCATGTTGTGTAGCTGCAGTTAACAAACCACCCATGGTCAGTGACCAGGACTAACCCAGTTACTGTGAGAGAGACACAGACACAGACACAGACAGGTAAAGAGGCGACACAAGAATGTTCAGATCACTGAGATTAAAAAAACACACCTGGCTTTTTTCTTTTTAAAAACCATCCTCTGCCCATGCCAAACCGTACCGCTCTACAGTGTGTGTGTGTGAAATACGACTGTATGCATACGTGCACATCAACATTTTTACTGAAATATGGCCCCAATTAATGAAATACTTAAGAGGAACGCTACCAAGAGACATAAAAGGGACAGGTACCAGAAGGAGCAAAGGAAGAAAACGAGAGATAAAGATTGGTCAGCGTGATAGTGCACACAAGCACAACTTCAGTATGTATATGCATGCCAGACTTGCAGAATCTGATTAACACACACACACACAGATGCTGAGGATTCCGAAGGCAGGAATGTAGAGTGTTTTTTTATGCTCTTAACCTGTAGCACTTGGAGATTTTATGAATAAAAATGTATTATTTATCACAGAAACTTTTTTGCTGTGGTATGAAAATGTAGATTTCAGCATGAGGAAAGTGTGCCTTTATTATTATTTCTCCATCTTTTCCCCTCTTGGCACAGTTCATAATAAATGGAGAGATATTAGAAGATGTAAAAATAGAGCAATGAGAAGGCTGGGAGACATGGTGGGGGTAAGAAATGAACAAAATAAACAGCTTAGAATGGAAGAAAGAGATTAAATGAAAAAAAAAAGCCACAGGAGTAATTGAAGACTATATCACTTATATTCCCTTACCTCTGTAGCTGTGTGTAGTATCCTTTCTGACACAAAAACGTAGAGGAAACTTCCACCTTTCTACTTCTTTCCTACCAGTCGAGGGGAACACCTCAGTTTACTACGATGGTCCTCAGTCTACCTGCGTGGGTTTGTGTAAATGTATCCTGGGTGGTGATGAATAGCGGTGAGTAAAAGGAGAGGAGTACTACTACAGTGGCAGAGAGAGAGCAGACAGACAGACTGAGCTGAAACAGGAGAGCAGCGGCGAGAGGAGAGAGCAGACTGAGTAGGATGGTGGAGTCACTGCTTCCTAACATCAGAGCAGCTGAGCTGGATACACCCACCTCTTCAGCATGCATCGAATGGGAGCTGATGCTCAGATGCTCTGAAGTATGCGGAGAGAGAGAGGGAGAGAGCGAGAGAGAGCGAGGAAGAGAAATATGTGCAGTGTGAGATCTGATCTAATCTGAAACATGCTTATATGCAGGGATAAGCAACCATGCATACACTGACTCATGGAGAATCTCATTAAATCCATGTTACTGCCACACAGACATTACTGCTACCATCGCCACCACCACTACTATTACTACTACTTCTACCACTACCATCACCACTACTACCATCACCACTACTTCTACTGCTACTATAACTACTACGACTTCTATCACTACCATCACCACTACTACAACTATGATTACAACTACTATGACCATCACCACTACTTCTACTACTACTACTACAACCACTTCTATCACTACCATCACCTATACTACTACAACTGGTACTACTACTTCTACCACTACCATCACCACTACAATGACTACTACAACTACTGCTATCACTACCATCACCACTACTTCTACTACTACTACTACAACTACTTCTACCACTACCATCAACAATACTACAACTACTACAACTACTTCTATGATTACCATCACCACTACTTCTACTACTACTACAACTACTTCTATTACTACCATCACCACTACTTCTACTACTACTACTACTACAACTACTTCTATCACTACCATCACCACTACGTCTACTACAACTACAACTTCTATCACTACCATCACCACTACGTCTACTACAACTACTTCTATCACTACCATCACCACTACTTCTACTACCACTACAACTACTTCTATTACTACCATCACCACTACTTCCACTACTACTACAACTACTTCTATCACTACCATCACCACTATTTCTACTACTACAACTTCTATCACTACCATCACCACTACTTCTACTACTACTACAATTACTTCTATCACTACATCACCACTACTTCTACTACAACTACTTCTATCACTACCATCACCACTATTTCTACTACTACAACTTCTATCACTACCATCACCAATACTTCTACTACTACTACAACTACAACTTCTATCACTACCATCACCACTACTTCTACTACTACTACTACAACTACTTCTACCACTACCATCAACAATACTACAACTACTACAACTACTTCTATGATTACCATCACCACTACTTCTACTACTACTACAACTACTTCTATTACTACCATCACCACTACTTCTACTACTACTACTACTACAACTACTTCTATCACTACCATCACCACTACGTCTACTACAACTACAACTTCTATCACTACCATCACCACTACGTCTACTACAACTACTTCTATCACTACCATCACCACTACTTCTACTACCACTACAACTACTTCTATTACTACCATCACCACTACTTCCACTACTACCACAACTACTTCTATCACTACCATCACCACTATTTCTACTACTACAACTTCTATCACTACCATCACCACTACTTCTACTACTACTACAATTACTTCTATCACTACATCACCACTACTTCTACTACAACTACTTCTATCACTACCATCACCACTATTTCTACTACTACAACTTCTATCACTCCCATCACCACTACTTCTACTACTACTACAACTACAACTTCTATCATTACCATCACCACTACTTCTACTACTACTACTACTACTACAACTACAACTTCTATCACTCCCATCGCCACTATTTCTACTACTACTAGTAGTAGTTCTACCACCACCACCACTACTACTACTACTTACTGATCAGTGTTTTGCAAACCTGTTCTCAAATGTCTAGAAATATGTGTGATGATCAAATAGTTAATAACTGTACCTTTACTGGCCTGTAAGATTATCAGTGCATACATACAGTATGTGATGTGTACAGAAGGGGGTTTGTTGTCGGGAGGTAAACTATACTAGACGTCAGGACATGCTTGTCATTCTTGGAGCGCACTATTGCTCGTCGCTCAACATGCCTTCATTTTCCCTCCAGTTTTCTGGGAGAAAAGGTGGGTGGGTGTGGGTGTGGGTGCTCTCATGTCATGGGCCACACAGTTTTGAGCTGCTTCACCACCCACCTCTCCTGCTCTGGCCGTGAGAGCTTCGTGCCTCTTGAGACAAAGCCTGCTTTGATAAAAAGCCAATTCTATACAGCTCATTGGATGGAGAATGATCCTCATTACTACGACAGGTTAGAGGTTACATTCCTGTTGGATCTGTTAGTAGGTGGCATCTCTAACATATTTGCATTCATCACAGTCAGGGTCAGTTTGGCTACTTTCAACAAGGTGGCCGTTTTTCGTTTGGTGTCTTAAATAAATGGGAAATGTCTCGTGCAGGACTACAAGCACTGTAGCTTACGATTCATTTCTCAATTAAGCAAAAAAAAGTGTTTTGGTTTTCCATAATATGTCAGAAAATGTTTCCCAAAACATAAAACAATGATGTTTTCAAATGTCTTGTTTTGTCCAAAAACAAAATTATTCAGTTCTAATCATTTCTTTGTTACATGGAGCAAAGAAACCAGAAAATATTTACATTTAAGAGGCTGAAAAAGTAGAAAGCAAATTAATTTCGCCCAAAAAAACTCAAAACTCAGACCTGGCTATATTTTGATCTCAATCGTGTCCTTGTTTTTTACCTTGTTCAGATTACTTCTCCTTAGAAAATGATGCATATCACCTGATTGGACTTAAAGGGCAAGTTGTGATTTTGAAGTGTGGTTGTATGAGCTGCACATTGAAACACAACAACAGAAAGAAAAACAACAACAAAACTCACCTACAAAATCTATGTCTGCTCAAGTCTTCTTCTTCTGCCGCTATATCTTAAGAAGTTTGCTGCGACTCACTGTGCACTCTCCAACACCAAATCCCATAGAGAATATTAATGATTTTACATCCTGTCACACAATGAGTTGTTAATATACAGCTGTCTCCATTTGTAGCTTCAAAGGTGTTATCTTGTGACTTCGGTGTTTGAAATCCTTAGTTTGAATTCACCTAAGTGACACAAAATTACCAAATGAGGCATCAGTGGACCAGACGCTCCTATGTACTTTTGAGCTAAAAATTGATTGATTTCCTCTATGGACTTTGGTGTCGGAGAGCGAACGGTTTACAAGCTTCAATTTCCAGATGGGGAAAAGGCTGAAGCGATGTTCTTAAGATATCATAGACTTAAGCAGGTTTAAATGTTGTTAGGTGTCGCATTTATCACTTTATCCTCCACATGAGGGTTACAGCTGTGCCCAATCCCATCTGACATAGAAGCGAAAGGCAGGTTGTCAGTCCATCACAGGGCCACACATAGAGACAAATAACCATCCGCTCTCACTTTCACACTTTCTGACCAGGGCGCAAACAAAGGCAAGAGTGCTGACCACGACACCAACCGTGTGGCCCGTGTAGCCTTTTCTCATGTGGTTAAAATCAGGTTTTTTCCCCCCCCGTCTCCCAACTGGCAGCCCTCATCATCACTAAATGCAAGTATCTGGCACCCAGACAGGTCCACAGACATAGGGTGTGTTACTACTCCTTACAAACACACTTCAAAACATTGTAACTATCCCTTTAAGATTGGATGTGAGGGGACATAACACACCTCCCCTACACGCACACACCCCTGTTAAATCTGGATAAATCACCTGCTGGTTACAGCACCTTTTTCATTAAGCAAAATACATTTCAATTATACAATTAATGGGGCCTGTGGTGTGGAGGTGCACTCTTTCTAGTAACTGTGAAGCTACAGCCAGTGTGCAGAGCTGGAGATTGTTGAGATAACAAATGGTGATGATGCTTCAGGACAGAGGATGATGATGATGGTGGTGGTGGTGGTGGTGATGGTGGTGGTGGTGGTGGCATGCAGTGGCTCCATCGTCACCTACACTTTGCAGGTGCAACTTAACGACCCCATATCAGCATCCTGTCCCGCAACATCACTTCATCATCTAAGCCAGAAAACACACGAGCGGACAGTCGGAAGCTGGAGCTGTGTGTGCTTCATATCCATCGACAGTGTGCGTGTTTGTTTTGCTGCTGACCAAGCAGGCAGCACACACACACACACACACACACACACACCACACACCACACTCTGCATCCGGAGCAGCAGCAGCAGCAGCAGCTGCAGCATCATCGGAACGTGCTGCATTCACACACTAACCGTCGCTTTTTCCCCGCTGTCGACATCCATGCATGGAAGAAACATCACACCTTTCATTCCCCATGTCTGTGCTGCATTCAGGTGCAGCACATCCTCTCCGTGACGTACAAAAAACAGCGTTAACGCGCTGTAGCCTCATTAAAACCAACAACTCAAGAGCGAGCTCGAGCTCAAACAGACTGCAGTCAATGTCAACACATTCGGTTTATCTGTTTCAGTAAAGATGAACGGCGGCAATCGTCAACAGTATCTTACCGTGAAAGTCCCTGAAGGATCAGCCTCTGCTGACAGGAGGAGGAGATGCTCAGTGAAGGGGGGACGGATGCTGATGGACACTCGCGCAGCCCTTTCTATGGGCAATGTCGCCCCCTGCCGGTGAGCCGCCTCTCAGCAGTCATGACAGCTTGTTTTGTATTCGCCAATCTGTGTTGCAGTCAAGGGATACTTCGAGTAAAAAGTATCTGACCAGAAAGTGACTTTGGTAGAAGTTGAAGTCAGTTTCTTTTATAATATTACTTTTTACTTTATTTACTGTAAAATTCTATAGTAAATTGTCTATAATATTTACTATAAGTATCAAAAGTTATTTTCTGATACAAAATGTACTTAAGATATAGAAGTAAAAGTATTTTAAAAGTGGTGTTGGGCCATGGTAGCTCAGTGGTAGGGTGAGTTATCTTGCAAGGTTGTGGGTTAAATTCCTGGCTCTGCTAGTCTATATGTGTCCTTGAGCAAGACACTTAACCCCAATGGCAAAACTATAGTGTAAAGCAGTTCATCAAGACTAGAGAAGCTCTATATAAATAACAGACAATTACCAACTCTTAGGATTGTATTTGGTAGTAACAAGTAAAGATAGTTAGAGGAAATGTAGGAGTAAAAGAAAAGTTTGATAGAAATAGAAATAACAAATAACAACAACAAATATATTTAATATAAAATTATGTAACCCTCGTCTGCCTTTAATGTGTATGTGGTTTGCCATGGTAGGCAGACTGTGCAGGGATCAAAGACAAAGACTTGAGTAATCGTTTCATGTTATTATTGCATGTTTCATTATTTATTACTTTTTTTTATTAATTAATGCTTCTGTCACCATTTGATTGCGTCATGATTCTTGCGTGGTACCTAGCGCTGCTGGGACCTGTCCACAGGAGAGAGGACACAAGATAAACAAAGTGTGGGAGGAGAGCCAGTCGCAGAGCAAATTGAGCATTCACAGGAATGCCTTCAAACGCACCACAGTCATTCACTGCATTTCTTCTTCTTGCCCTGGGTTGAATTCTGGACTAAGAGGGGCTCGTGAATCACAACGTGGATAAGCATTACTCTCAGGTTGGCACTTTAGTGGTGGTGTGTATTTTTACATTGCTCTATGCCTGTATCAATGTCTTTTGCTGGTCAGCACTGCAGCTTGACCTTTACGCTAAGGACCTCATCAGGAGAAGGCAGACCTGGTACCTCCTGTTCACCTACTACTTGGGACGCGTTATTGAGAACATCATCCTCATCTGGATCTGGTTCATCCTTGAGTCTAACTTTGTGTTTTTAGCGTCACACTGCTGTGCATCCAGCTGGTCATCTGCTACGGCCTGGCTGTGCTCTCCATGCGTGAAAATAACAGCTTGTAATCGCTGAGGCTTGGATCTTCAAAGCGAGCATCTACTAATGGTGAAAAAAAGTACTGACTTCCTTTCGTATTCGTACGTTATGAATGTCAACAGCCGTTAACACCAAAACCAACCAACACATTTCCCGTTCCGAGTAAGTGGCCATTGAACAAAGTTAAAATATTACAGCAGTGCTATTAGCCTTCACACAGAACCTGAAGGGAATTGTGCTCGTAAATTATTTCCACAATCAAAATATGTTAAAATGTTGCACACCACCCCTATTTCTCTCAGTGTTGCAATCCACTTTGTATCTGCAATAATGGTGCATTTGAAAAAAAGTCCAAAAATAGGGACCTTGGCTGGAGTGATGTAGTCAATCGGAAGATGAAAGGAAAGGATTTATAGAAGGTTTTAGGTACATAAGGATATTCAGCTTTTGATATTGAAATGCGTGGTTTGGGAGCATCGAACTCTAGATGGTAGCATCTCAGTGTGCAGCCTGTGGGAAATTATTAGTAGAAGATATTTGGTGGAGCAGTGACACGGTCGAATACTAAAGATGAAGTCGGAGAGTAAACTGCCATGATCAGTTTGAGGAAGTTTAGACTGACTGAGCAGTTAAGTGAATTATTTTTTACAAGTGAGGTTTTTAGTGAGTTGTAAGGCAAGACAAATTCATTTCCACGTCCCATCACTGGCATCAGAGTTTTAGAGCTGCACTTTTGGTGCAGAAATCTGACTTCATATTGAAAACGTTTGACGTGATCATGAAAGGGCAGGAGCAGGTGTCATCGAGCCCAGACCTGCAGGAAAACTCATCAGAGGAAGAGATCGTGTTCGTACAGGCGGTCCATCAAACCAAGGTCCAACCACCCATCAGCATTGTGCTGGCCACTTTGCTCTATGTCTCAGAGTTCGTCCTCACTGCCGTGGTCTGCACCAAGTTCGACCGCAACGGCCATTTGATCTGGATGACCTATTCCATCATCTTCCTGCTGCTGCCTGCCGTGCTCAGTCAGTTAACGTTGACGTTCATACACAGAGACCTGGGCCGAGACCGGCCTCTGGTATTCTTTCTGCACCTGGCGCTACTGGGACCTGTCCACAGGTGTATTGAGGCTCTCTGGCTCTATTACAGGGTGGGTGAGAGAGAGGAGCCATATTTCACCATCTGCAGGAAGATCCATCTGGAGAAAGGACACAAGATGCACAAAGAGTGGGAGGAGAGCCAGTCACAGAGCAAATTGAGCCTTCACCGGGATGCCTTCAAACGCACCACAGTCATTCAGGCATTTCTGGGCTCCACTCCTCAACTGACACTACAGCTGTATGTCACCATCCAGCAGTCATATGTGATGCCTTTAAGACTGGTCCTGATGATTATCAACCTGATCTCCATCACATATGGGGCTCTCGTCTGCAGTGTTCTGGCCATCCAGATAAGATATGAAGACTACAAGCTACACTGGCGTCCTACAGCCTACCTGTGCATGATCATATGGAGGTTTCTGGAGATTTCCTCCCGGATCACAATTCTGGTTCTCTTCAGCACGGCTTTCTCACACTGGGTTGTCTGTGTTGGCTTGGTTAACCTGATCATATTCTTCTTCTTGCCCTGGGTTGAATTCTGGACTAAGAGGGGCTCGGTGAATCACAATGTGGATAAGCATTTCTCTCAGGTGGGCACTTTAGTGGTGCTGTGTATTTTTACATTGCTCTATGCCTGTATCAATGTCTTTTGCTGGTCAGCATTGCAGCTTGACCTTTACGCAGAGGACCTCATCAGGAGAAGGCAGACCTGGTACCTCCTGTCCACCTATTACTTGGGACGCTTTATTGAGAACATCATCCTCATCTGGGTCTGGTTCATCTTTAAGTCTAACTTTGTGTTTTTTAGCGCCACACTGCTGTGCATCGAGCTGGTCATCTGCTATGGCCTGGCTGTGCTCTTCATGCTGCTCTTCTTTCAATACTGCCACCCCTGTAGGAGCCTCTTTAAGCACAACATCAAAGATTTTCTGAGATGTGTCTGCTGCAGTAGAGGAAGTAGAATAGCAGCAGAAGAGGGAGTCGGAGGTGGCTGCCCCCTTCACCCTCAACTGCCACCCCCATCCTCTCCTGCTGCCACCATGGTGCATGTGACGGAGCAGCCACATGAGCTGCAAGACCCCCGAAACTCTCACTCCTTTGAGCGGGGCAAGGAGACTGTTCTTGTTGACATGGTGGAAGGAGCTTATAGATGGAATTCTTCAAAATTTCGTCAACATCCAAGTTCTATTTAGAGATGCATCCGAGGAATACTAAAGCACAATGCTGACGCTGCAGGGTTCATACCTGAACTGAACAAGGCATTGAGATGGTTTACACAAAAACTAGAATTTGTGTGTGTGTGTGTGTGTGACGTTGTAGAGAACAAACCTTATCCCTTTAAGAGAGAGGCTAACATCTGATGATTATTACGTTCATGTAAACACCATTTTATAATTTTATTTTCCTGTGTGTATTTTAAAATGTATTTAGTTTATAGTTTGACCATTAGAGGGAATTTGGTACAATTCTCCACTAAGGACAAAACAAGAGAGTAAGTGAGACTGCATACTTGGAATGTTTGCTTACACTGGAAAATAAACTTGTGAGTAAATTACTGCTAAATGTTGAACACAAGAAAAGTTCATTTGTGTAGCACCTTGGAGAGGTACAAAATCACAAAGTGCTGTACAATAAAATTTGTACACAACTTAAAAGCAACATTATACAAAAGCAATTATCAATAAAAACAAAAGTAGGATTTTGATCAATTTACAGATTAGGGGTAACAGCTTGAACCACAAAGACACTTCTGGTCTTGGAATGGATCGTGGGGACAGTGAGCTTTGATCAGATGACATTAGGGGCAGATTGGGCAAGAATGGAGGAAGTCATGAGTTCTCAAAGTTAAAACCAAAATTTAAAAACTATTGCAAAATGGACAACCAACCAGAGTAGGTGTAATATGTGATCTCTTATTGTTTCTAGTAACGCTGTTTCTTCGCTGCATTTGCATTTTGGACAAACTGTAAACAGAATCCAGAAGATGGGAACCAGTACTTTATCATTATGAACGCACATTATTTATTATTGGAGAGAAACCCAACAGGAACACAACGAGCAACCGTGGAGAGAAAAACTCCCTTTTTACAGGAAGAAATCTCTGACAGAAGCAGACTAGGAATGTAAGGTCATCTGACCAGTGGTTAGGGGAGGAGAGGCTGAGGAAAGGAGGTTGGTGGTGGGGAAAAAGAATGTTAAGGAGAGAAGATGATCGAGAGACAGAAACTCAATGATTATGTACTAGGTGAATTGTTATATATAATATTTGCTACCAAAGACATATAAATATATTGTAGTGTACTTGACTGTACTATTTCAAGTCAGCAATACGGTGCAGTGAAAAGTATTATACTCTTTTTAAGTACACTGAAACTTAAAATGACGGGACAAGTTCCATGACGACATTTTGGCGGAAGAGGAAAAACAAAAGAAAGTGAAAATAACGGCTTGTAATCGCCTAGGCTTGGATCTTCAAAGCGAGCATCTACTAATGGTGGACAAAAAGTACTGATTTCCTTTCGTATTCGTACGTTATGAATGTCAACTGCCGTTAACACCAAAACCAACCAACACATTTCCCGTTTCCGAGTAGGTGGCCATTGAACAAAGTTAAAATATTACAGCAGCTTAGACAAAAACACGGTTATATCGACACGAGCTAACTTGACAAATGACTACAGAGATGGCTGCTGAAAGTACACGGAGGGACCCATAATAAGTAGGTGGTTCAATAGATGCCTGATATATTGCATGCATATGTTTGTGGTTGTATCCTTTTTTTAGACATTTATGTGTATTTTAAAATGTCCACGCATTGAAATTAAATAATTTTCGACCAGGGCTTATTTTTTACTCGGCGTTTTTGTCGGATGTTTTTACGTCGTGACGGTGTTTCACAGGCGGTGTAGCAGCCAGTGGGTCTTCGAGCAGGAAAAAGCGCCAACTTATGCTGCACCTTAGGCAAATTGTCTGTAAATGACTTTAATACGGGACTTTCGTTGACATGTACTGAGCTTGAATGTGGCATGACTCGTTCTGGTAAGCGTTAAATGAGACATAGACACTCTCGGGGTTGTGGCGGTTTGTTAGTTTGTTTTATCTTGAAGTGAACTGTTAGTTACGGCGTGATGGTGCCTGTTCTCCTCACCGCTCCGTTTTGACCTAGTTTCTCCGCCGCGTTGTCTGCTAACTGCTCAACAACACCAGTGTGCAACGCGCCATTGTTTGAATCCTAACTGCTTCTTGGTGTCAAACAAATAACGATTTCTAACGAGGACGAGTGGGATTTAAATGTTGATGGGAACAATGAAAACAGGAGCCTTAACGTTAGCCAGCTGCGCTAGCATGTTATGTAATGCGCTGTTTGTAACCGTTGGACTGTACGCCAACTTTGTTGACACAATTTAAATGCATATTACAGCTTGAAGTAAGTTAACTGTTCATCAGCGTGAAGTGCGTAGCTACTTCCATGTTCGTTGAACTCTGATGGCGCCCTCTTAAAGTGAAACTTGTCCTTCTCTTGCCAGTGAGGGGCGCTGCGTCAACTCACTAGACAGGCAATCACCCTGAAGCTGCCAGAGTGAAAATGCCAGGTCTGCAGGGTGAAAATGTTGTGGCGGCTCTGGGGAGCCCCATCAAGAGGAGTAAACTGTCTCTGAAGTTCTTCCAGAAGAAAGAAACCAAAAGGGCGCTGGATTTCTCTGAACCCCAAACAGATGAACCTAAAACGACTGACCCAGTGGAGCTAGAGGCCAGGTGAGTCCCTGCTGACTGTGTGATTGATCTGAGGTCACATGAAGATATCTTTTATTATACCACATTTCTGAAAAGTGGTGTCTGAGAGTCACTGTGAGCATATCTTCTCATTCTTGCATCATTTTATTTACACAGCAAGTTAAAAACAAGTTCGCAAAGTGCTTTGGCAGACAAAGCAAAAACAGGAACAGCAACAAGAGAAAGAAAACATGAAGGCAAAACCACTAAATTAACCAAAACACCAAGTTTCAACAATGAAAACAAGAATTGGGAATCAACCCAAGCCTTCCCATTAAAAGCAAAAGTGAAACTAGAAAAACACTCAGGGTACAGACCTCTGCCAAGGCAGCTCAATAACTACAAAATACACCCTGCGTCTACAGATCACGCCCAAAATTTAATCACTTTTTCCTGGTCCCATTGCGGACATTTCCTGAAATTGCATCCAAATCTGTATGTGACTTTCAAGTTATGTTGCTAACAGACAAACAGACAGACAAACGCCGGCGAATACATATACCTCCTGGCGGAGGTCAGCAAGGCAATCAGAGATGGCAGACTTCACCCCATTCATGCAACAAGCCTCTCACGGCCTCTGTTGGTCTGCTTAACACTCCAGTGATGCCATTCACCCTTTCACCTGCACACTTTTACTTATTCACATACTCCTGGCTCAATCACCAGGAGCAACTCAGGGTTAATGGCAAAGTCGGACTACACGGTTTAAAGGTGCATTATGTAATTAATCTAAAGCCGCTGGCCATAAAATCCTCCTAATATGTCACAAAGACTCAGGAATAATGTTCATATAACATACTGAACTCACCAACAACAGTACAGCCAAAATATTTGCATTAAAAAAATATTTTGAAGACTGCAAATCATGTTTATGTTTTGAAATCATGTTTTGGCATGTGGCGCCACCTACCGCCGTCTACCAATCATTGCAGTCAGTAGTGTCTCAGCTGCCGAGCAACCATGTGTTGCCAGTTACGTCAGAAAACGAAACCTAAAAGACCTCTGTATTTTGAATTTGAATGTAGTAACCGTTTTTGGTCACATTCTTACATATGGCACCTTTAAGTAAGATTGCGTCAGAAAAAACATCACTCTCTTGTGACTGGTGTTTCTTCAATGCCCGTGGTCTATTCTCATACAAAGCTTGATGTCTTGGTGAGACAAACTGGCGTTACGCAACGTATCTTGCTGACAAGACCGTTCAAAACCATACCATGTTTGAAACATGGCAATATGTGAGATGTCATGGGACCCAATCAAGCACCATTTGAGGTTTTGCAAACTTGCTTTTCAACCACATAAGCTTGCTAAAATGTTATGTTTTGAATAATTCAAGGTGTTAAAAGTTTTTATACAGTTGTAGAATGAGTTTGACCTAAAATATTCATGGTGATACTTCATGTGTTTTACGTTCAGAAAATTCTGACACTGTACTTTGTTGCTGGGTAATATTTCACTATTATTACTATACATATTAATCAGCTTTTTGCCAAATCCCATTTGTAGAAATTCCACCTCCTTTCTTATTATTAATATGTCCTTAACAACAGTTGATATTGATTGCAATACTATGGCCCAGCTTTTATGAAAGTAGAACACTGTTTAAGTGTGTTTTCTTCTTCATTGTTCAGCACCTGTGATGACGTGGTCTTTGGTCCTTCACCATGTCCAGCCTCCCCTGGTCTTCTTCTGCCATGCGAGAAGAGAGAGAGCTTGTTGCCATTTGTGGGGCTCAATAATCTCGGCAACACCTGCTATTTGAACAGTGTCTTACAGGTTGGTCATTCTGAAGGACACATTGTGTAAATAGTGTGTATTTATATTAAAATGAATATTAAATGAATGTCTTATGTCTTTATTTTATGATCCACTAATGTCACCAACGTTTCGTGTCTATGACATTTCAATTAGGGATGCACAATATTGGACTTTTTGCCTACATTTATTTGATTTTAAAAATGATAAATGATGAAAATAATTTTGTTTCTGTTTTGTTTCTCCTGAAGGTTCTCTACTACTGTCCAGGACTCAGAGTGGGCGTAAAGAAACTGTACGAGTTGTCAAAGAGAAAAGACAAACCCAAGGAAGAAACCGATAAAAGCGAAGAGGTTAGTGCAAATACAAATTATTTATATTATATTATTTTACTTCAGTGAAATGTTGTACCAACATCCCTTATTGCGAATTGTAGGTTTGACAAGCTAATAAAAAAATGCATCCAGCCAAGAACTAAATTGAAATGACAGAAATGAAGCCTTCCTTTTGCATTGATTCTGTTGAATTGTTTTACTTCAGGAGTTGGAAGACTCAGCAGAATCCCTGCCGGCTCATGTTGAGCTCCTTGGAAGCTTCAACAGTCTGATAACATCAGTGGAGCAGCTGCAATCGAGCTTCCTGCTCAACCCCGACAGCTGCAGTGACGGAGAGCTCGCCACACCGCCTCGAAAAATACTGCACACTCTCAGGTAAACGACATGATCTATACGATGAACAATGACTGTTGAGGTTATGAGTTGAGATAGAATGGTAGTTTATTTATACTAAAATCAGTACATTTTCTCTTGTCCTTCAGGTTATACCATTACATATTAATAACCATTTGACTGTTACAGTTCCTAAAATACAAACGATTAAAACAGCCATTTATGGTCCAGTATATAAAAATTAGGTATTTGGAGGACTCATCTGCACATACATTTATCACATTTTTTTGTGACCAGCAAGAAACAATTGTTTAGTTAAACTGATAATATTATCTGACTAGTTATCTCTTTCTGTCATGTGTTTCAGGCAGTTGAACCCCATGTATGAAGGCTATCTTCAGCATGATGCCCAGGAGGTGTTGCAATGCATCCTGGGATACATCCAAGAGGCCTGTGACACCATCAGGAAGGAGCAGCAGTTGGAGAGCGATGTTGACAATACCACAGAAGTCAAAATAGAGAATGATGCTCCTTTGGGTTCAGGCACATCTGCAGCAGAATCCACAAGTCAAACAGAAGAGGACAGTCAAGTCGCTGGCAAGAGAAAGAGCGACACAGAGGTGGGAAATGCCAAGAAGAAGCCAAAATCTGTCAAGTCTAAGAAATCTGACATGGAGGAAAACAATAAACCCCTCACCCGCTCCAAAAGGAAGTCGTCGAGTGACATCACAAAAGACATCATCCAGGATAAAACTGGAGATGAGAGGGCAGAGAAGGAGGGAATTAAGAAGCTAAATGGGGAGGAGGAAGGAGTGAGCGATAATGAGGGGAAAGGTGAAAAAACATCTAAAGAAACGGATGGGAAGAAGAAGAAACGAGCTAGGCTGAGCTGGCTGATGCCTTCTGTGAAACAGCCAAGTATTTTCTCCAAGTTCCGCAGCGTTGGAAGACTCAGCTCCATGACTGTGAAGAATCAAGAGAAGCCGGAGAGTGGACAGAGCCACGAGAAGAGTCAGAAGAAAGCCGGTGATGAGAAATCACCACCGACTGTGGCTGAAGACAAGACAGCAAAACACCACGGTATGTGATACTTACCGATATTTCATAAATGGGAGAAGAAAATGCATAAGAATGGTTCAAAATCACATTTGAACCAATGCAAATAACAAAGGCTACAATTTAAGATAATTATACAGTATAGAGCAACTGACAAGGGTTTATATTTTACTGTAAGTGGGTTTGACCCAGTTTTTTCAATGTTAGAGGTGTTAAACAAAAGAAGCAATCTCTTATAGGAATTATTTAATTTTATATTATTCTTTTATTTTAATGTAGATCGAACTGAAGCTAGCCTTTAAGTATTGAGCAAATCAAATTGCAATATTTTTCAGAAAAACTGCACTCATGAAACTGAACAGATCATTTACACAGAAGTGTGTGTGTGTTTGTGTCACTGTTGTATTTTAGTTTTAGGCCTGGACCTGATGGAGCGCTTGTTCCAGGGTCAGCTGGTTCTGAGGACACGTTGTCTGGAGTGCGAGAGCTTCACAGAGAGGAGGGAGAACTTCCATGACATCAGCGTCCCGGTGCTTGATGATCAGCCCTGCAGCCCAGACGATCTCTCAGAGGGTGAGAAGATGGCAGCCTTGTAAATGTGATCTTTATCAGGTCAAAAAGGAAACTTTTAATGTGTTATGGTGTCATTTTACGTCTGTGTGTAAAGTAAATGCATAGTTTCTCCTCTTCACACATCATGTTAGAAAATTTAAGAATTGTGTAGTAAAGACTGAACAGTTTCTATCCAGTGTTCTGTTCAGGATTATTTTATCCAGCTGAGAGAAATTTGAAAATGTGTTCTATCTGGATTTGCTCACACTTGAATAAATGCTTTATTCTCCAGTGTCTCCAGACCCAAAACCAGAGCTGAAGACTCTGAAATGGGCCATCGCCCAGTTTGCCTCAGTGGAGCGCATCTTTGGAGAGGACAAATACTTCTGTGAGACCTGTCATCATTACACAGAGGCAGAGAGAAGTCTCCTGTTTGACAAGACGCCTGAAGTGATCACCATTCATCTCAAGCGCTTCTCTGCCAACAGTTTAGAGTGAGTCAACTACAACAGCAATTTAAAAAAGATAACTATTAGATGCATTTACCGATTCTGACACTGATTTATTTCTGAAATCCCTTTTAATTGTTGTGATTCTCATCCTGTCTGGATAGCCGTCAGTAAATTAACTTGTTAGAATGGGACTTTTTAATATTTCTGTTATGACATGTAAACAGAATTATGTGGCATTAACTTGTCTCCCTGTTTGTTTTCCTCTCAGCTTGGACCCGTACGCAGGCCTCTCTAAAGTGAACACTCCTCTGCAGACCCCTCTGACCTTGTCTCTGGACGAGTGGTGCACCCGTCCCTCGTCCACAGAAGGTCAACGGTACCAGCTGTTTGCCGTGGTCATGCACAGTGGCGTCACCATCAGCGGCGGCCACTACACCGCCTACGTCCGCATGTCTGACCTGAAAGACATGACACTCTGCCTGCAGGACGGAGAGGAAACGGAAAAGAAAGAAGAGCAGAAGGAAGGCGGGAAGGAGGGAACGCAGGTGAAAGATGAAGCCCTGGACTACGATGATGGAGAAGTTTCTTTCAGCCTGAAGGCGAGGGGACGGAGAGGTGCCAGTCTGGCTAACGGCAAAATGGCAGGCAAAAAGCTGTCTGAGGGTGGGGTCGGACTGTTGGGGGGTCAGAGGAGTTTGTCCAGTTACGAGGTTGCCAGCGGCAGCAACAAACACACAGAGAAATCGGCTAACATTAGAGCAACAGAAGTATCTAAACGGAGAAAGACAATCAGCAGGTTGGGCCGAAATAATGAAGCTGGACTTAAAAGGGAGCCGGAGGAAAGAGAAGAGGCGTCGGCGACATCCTGTGGAGTGGCGGCTTCCACAGAGCAGCATGCTTTGAACAACCTCCTGGAGTATGAAGGCAAATGGATGCTGTTCGACGACTCTGAGGTGCGTTTGTTTGAGGAGGAGGATTTCCTACAAGCCTGTTCTCCTGAGACATCCTCCTCATCAACGCCATACCTGCTGTTCTACAGGAGGATGCCTGGAGCTGGACGCTAACGCAAACACACGGGACTGCAGTTCAGTTTAAAGGGATTGTGCCTGGCAGGTCTTTTGGCAGGAAAGTGCTCTGAAAAGTGGGACAGTGGTTCAGACAGTGCCAAAAATATTGTGGTTGCCATATTTAAGTGACTCTTTCAGGTCAGAATCTCAGAATCCATCTGCTCACATTGCCTCATGGAGTTAAAGTGAGAACTAATCTCGATGAATTTGGATGTGATTTTCTTCACGCCAGGGATGACTAAACCTTTTTTAGACTTTGTCGTACCTTGTCTTTTTGCAGTCTGCCTTTACAAAGTCCTCTATTTGATTTGTCACATGTATGTTTCCTCTTTTTTTTTTCCAGATTGGAAAAAGCACTTTTAAATAAAATATCATTAAGTCAGAAATATAACGTGCTGAATTTTTTTTTTTTTTTTTTTCCCCAGCCTCATTTTTCTTTTTTTTGTTTCACTGAATTGGGTGTAGAGGAGTTTGTCACTGCTGTGTATTTGGACTGATTATGCAACTTTAAAAGCCAAATAAACAACAAATCCTCTCCACTGACGACTTGAAGTGATACACACTGTCCTGCTGGAATTTTCCACGTAATAAGCCTTGTGTAGTTTTGAGACGATGTTAGTGAACCATGATGTCTTGACTCCTTCACTCGGTAAAGTAAAAGGTATTTAATATACTGGGGTTGCAACAATTAGTTGATGACTAAATTAATCATCAGCTATTTTTATTTGATTAGGTTTGAGTGTTTTTTGTGTTTTTTTCCCCCACTATTTTAGACTGTCTCTCAGGCTTTTGAAATGTGAATATGTTCTGTTTCTTTTTCCATAAAACAAAGAAATAACAACAAAATAAGACATTTGAGAACATTATTTTGAGGTTTAGGAAAAACTGATCAGCATTTTGTCACATTTTATGGACCAAACGAGTACATAACTAATTGAGAAAATAATGGACAGATGAATCGATTCTGAAAATATTTGTCAGTTGCAGCCCTATTATAATATACAATGTTTTATTCATGCTAAACTGGCATCAACAGTACCAAGAAAATACGTTAAAGCCTGAACTCAAGATAAGCTAAGGTTTTATAAAATGTTTTGATTCACTTTTCACAGCTTTTTTTTTTGTTTGTTTTTTTGTTTAAATAAAACTTAACTTCAAACGTCTGAATGTGTAAACCAGGTTTGCGATCTTGTGGGCATTTAAAGGATTAATTATTTTAAGTTCAGTTCAGCTCAATGTGATCCAAATATCTTTCAGTTTACAGAAACATAAGAGAAACCAGAAAACGCTAGAATGAGTTTGGAAATAATCATGAAAAATAGTCTGTTTTCTGTCAAATGAGTGATTGTTGCAGCTGGTTTGAAAACAAAATATATTTTTTAGGTGAGCAGACGTCAGATATTTGTTTCAGGGATTGACTGTGTGCTGTGTTAATGAGTGAAACATCATCATGAGCCATATTCACTTATGTCACTATAAATCATATTTAAGTTAAGCTTTCCGGGGCAAATGTGTTTTTTGTTTGACAAAATACTTGCCGATCTATCATGAAAACAAGTGTGTCTTTTAAACTGTACCTCATTCCAGCTGTAATGACCTTCACGATGACAGTCTAGTTCTATAAGCAATCAATAAAGTTTTTACCTTTTCATGTCCTGTCTTGATGATCATTTCCACTGCTGTCAACCAACACAACATCATTATCGTTATTTTTGTTGCATCTGACTACATCAGATCCGAGGAGTTACACATGTGTCTTATGTCTGTCAGGTTAAAAATAAGACCGACCTGCAAAACAAAAAGTTAAATATATACACTTTTTAAAAAAAACGACGATTCTAGCTGTAAACGTCTGGTTTTTAATGGAATATGTACATAGGTGTCTAGAGGCCCATTCCCAGTGTTCTAATGGTTCATTGTGTTTGCCAATGGCATTAGAAGGCTATTGGTTGATTAGAAAACCCTTAAAAACCCTTGTGCAATTATGTTAGCACAGCTGAAAACAGTTTTGCTCATACAAAAAAATTGTATAGGTGACCCCAAACTTTTGAACGGTAATGTATAACAATTATTTTGGGGACGTAAATAAAAAGTATACATTAATTACACTATATTAAAATGTTTTACCTTTACTAAACACTCCTGGTTTTGATTAAAACTACATTTCTCTTCCCATATCACACCTACGCTACTATGACTTTTTTGTCAAATTTTGGACGACATACTAAAGTATGACATTTTTGTCAAATTTTGGACGACATACTATACTATGACTTTTTTGTCATATTTTGAACGTCATACTATACTATGACTTTTTTGTCACATTTTGGACGACATACTATACTATGACTTTTTTGTCAAATTTTGGACGACATACTATACTATGACATTTTTGTCACATTTTGGACGACATACTATAGTATGACTTTTTTGTCACATTTTGGACTACATACTAAAGTATGACATTTTTATCACATTTTGGACGACATACTATACTATGACTTTTTTGTCAAATTTTGGACGACATTCTATACTATGACATTTTTGTCATATTTTGGAAGACATACTATACTATGACTTTTTTGTCATATTTTGAACGACATACTATACTATGACTTTTTTGTCAAATTTTGGACGACATACTAATGTATGACATTTTTGTCAAATTTTGGACGACATACTAATGTATGACATTTTTGTCAAATTTTGGACGACATACTATACTATGACTTTTTTGTCATATTTTGAACGACATACTATACTATGACTTTTTTGTCATATTTTGAACGACATACTATACTATGACTTTTTTGTCACATTTTGGACGACATACTAATGTATGACTTTTTTGTCAAATTTTGGACGACATACTATACTATGACATTTTTGTCACATTTTGGACGACATACTATAGTATGACTTTTTTGTCACATTTTGGACTACATACTAAAGTATGACATTTTTATCACATTTTGGACGACATACTATACTATGACTTTTTTGTCAAATTTTGGACGACATTCTATACTATGACATTTTTGTCATATTTTGGAAGACATACTATACTATGACTTTTTTGTCATATTTTGAACGACATACTATACTATGACTTTTTTGTCAAATTTTGGACGACATACTAATGTATGACATTTTTGTCAAATTTTGGACGACATACTAATGTATGACATTTTTGTCAAATTTTGGACGACATACTATACTATGACTTTTTTGTCATATTTTGAACGACATACTATACTATGACTTTTTTGTCATATTTTGAACGACATACTATACTATGACTTTTTTGTCACATTTTGGACGACATACTAATGTATGACTTTTTTGTCAAATTTTGGACGACATACTATACTATGACATTTTTGTCACATTTTGGACGACATACTATAGTATGACTTTTTTGTCACATTTTGGACGACATACTATACTATGACATTTTTGTCACATTTTGGACGACATACTAATGTATGACTTTTTTGTCAAATTTTGGACGACATACTATACTATGACATTTTTGTCACATTTTGGACGACATACTATACTATGACTTTTTTGTCAAATTTTGGACGACATACTATACTATGACATTTTTGTCATATTTTGAACGACATACTATACTATGACATTTTTGTCATATTTTGGAAGACATACTATACTATGACTTTTTTGTCATATTTTGAACGACATACTATACTATGACTTTTTTGTCAAATTTTGGACGACATACTAAAGTATGACATTTTTATCACATTTTGGACGACATACTATACTATGACTTTTTTGTCAAATTTTGGACGACATACTATACTATGACATTTTTGTCATATTTTGAACGACATACTATACTATGACATTTTTGTCATATTTTGGAAGACATACTATACTATGACTTTTTTGTCATATTTTGAACGACATACTATACTATGACTTTTTTGTCAAATTTTGGACGACATACTAATGTATGACATTTTTGTCAAATTTTGGACGACATACTAATGTATGACATTTTTGTCAAATTTTGGACGACATACTATACTATGACTTTTTTGTCATATTTTGAACGACATACTATACTATGACTTTTTTGTCACATTTTGGACGACATACTATACTATGACTTTTTTGTCATATTTTGAACGACATACTATACTATGACTTTTTTGTCACATTTTGGACGACATACTAATATATGACATTTTTGTCAAATTTTGGACGACATACTATACTATGACTTTTTTGTCATATTTTGAACGACATACTATACTATGACTTTTTTGTCACATTTTGGACGACATACTAATGTATGACTTTTTTGTCAAATTTTGGACGACATACTATACTATGACATTTTTGTCACATTTTGGACGACATACTATAGTATGACTTTTTTGTCACATTTTGGACTACATACTAAAGTATGACATTTTTATCACATTTTGGACGACATACTATACTATGACTTTTTTGTCAAATTTTGGACGACATACTATACTATGACATTTTTGTCAAATTTTGGAAGACATACTATACTATGACTTTTTTGTCAAATTTTGGACGACATACTATACTATGACATTTTTGTCACATTTTGGACGACATACTATACTATGACTTTTTTGTCATATTTTGAACGACATACTATACTATGACTTTTTTGTCACATTTTGGACGACATACTAATATATGACATTTTTGTCAAATTTTGGACGACATACTATACTATGACTTTTTTGTCATATTTTGAACGACATACTATACTATGACTTTTTTGTCACATTTTGGACGACATACTAATGTATGACTTTTTTGTCAAATTTTGGACGACATACTATACTATGACATTTTTGTCACATTTTGGACGACATACTATAGTATGACTTTTTTGTCACATTTTGGACTACATACTAAAGTATGACATTTTTATCACATTTTGGACGACATACTATACTATGACTTTTTTGTCAAATTTTGGACGACATACTATACTATGACATTTTTGTCAAATTTTGGAAGACATACTATACTATGACTTTTTTGTCAAATTTTGGACGACATACTATACTATGACTTTTTTGTCATATTTTGAACGACATACTATACTATGACTTTTTTGTCATATTTTGAACGACATACTATACTATGACTTTTTTGTCAAATTTTGGACGACATACTAATATATGACATTTTTGTCAAATTTTGGACGACATACTATACTATGACTTTTTTGTCATATTTTGAACGACATACTATACTATGACTTTTTTGTCACATTTTGGACGACATACTAATGTATGACTTTTTTGTCAAATTTTGGACGACATACTATACTATGACATTTTTGTCACATTTTGGACGACATACTATAGTATGACTTTTTTGTCACATTTTGGACTACATACTAAAGTATGACATTTTTATCACATTTTGGACGACATACTATACTATGACTTTTTTGTCAAATTTTGGACGACATACTATACTATGACATTTTTGTCAAATTTTGGAAGACATACTATACTATGACTTTTTTGTCAAATTTTGGACGACATACTATACTATGACTTTTTTGTCATATTTTGAACGACATACTATACTATGACTTTTTTGTCATATTTTGAACGACATACTATACTATGACTTTTTTGTCAAATTTTGGACGACATACTAATATATGACATTTTTGTCAAATTTTGGAAGACATACTATACTATGACTTTTTTGTCAAATTTTGGAAGACATACTATACTATGACATTTTTGTCATATTTTGAACGACATACTATTCTATGACATTTTTGTCATATTTTGGAAGACATACTATACTATGACTTTTTTGTCATATTTTGAACGACATACTATACTATGACTTTTTTGTCAAATTTTGGACGACATACTAATATATGACATTTTTGTCAAATTTTGGACGACATACTATACTATGACTTTTTTGTCACATTTTAGACGACATACCGAAGTATGACATTTTTGTCACATTTTGGAAGACATACTATACTATGACTTTTTTGTCATATTTTGAACGACATACTATACTATGACTTTTTTGTCACATTTTGGACGACATACTATACTATGACTTTTTTGTCACATTTTGGACGACATACTATACTATGACATTTTTGTCACATTTTGGACGACATACTATACTATGACATTTTTGTCAAATTTTGGACGACATACTATACTATGACTTTTTTGTCAAATTTTGGACGACATACTATACTATGACTTTTTTGTCACATTTTGGACGACATACTATACTATGACATTTTTGTCACATTTTGGACGACATAATATACTATGACTTTTTTGTCACAATTTGGACGACATACTATACTATGACATTTTTGTAAAATTTTGGACAACATACTATACTATGACTTTTTTGTCACATTTTGGACGACATACTATACTATGACATTTTTGTCACATTTTGGACGACATACTATACTATGACTTTTTTGTCACATTTTGGACGACATACTATACTATGACTTTTTTGTCAAATTTTGGACGACATACTAATTTATGACACTTTTGTCAAATTTTGGACGACATACTATACTATGACTTTTTTGTCATATTTTGGACGACATACTATACTATGACTTTTTTGTCACATTTTGGAAGACATACTATACCAGGGGTCACCAACGTGGTGCCCGCGGGCACCTGGTAGCCCGCAGGCTCCCAATACGGTGCCCGCGGGCTCACTTCACTTCACCTCACTTGCATGTATCCGTATGATCGCTCAGTAAAATATCTTTGATATTGTTTATAAAACTTGGTAATCGTTAGGAGTAAGCACTGGAATTAATGTGTATGCAGTTGAATGCATAATATTAATCATTTAAATGGTAAACAAACAAAAAAATATTATATGGTAGCCCTCCATATTATTTTTTACCCTTAAGGTAGCTCTTATCTCAAAAAGGTTGGTGACCCCTGTACTATACTATGACTTTTTTGTCATATTTTGAACGACATACTATACTATGACTTTTTTGTCAAATTTTGGAAGACATACTAATGTATGACATTTTTGTCAAATTTTGGACGACATACTAATGTATGACATTTTTGTCACATTTTGGACGACATACTATACTATGACTTTTTTGTCATATTTTGAACGACATACTATACTATGACTTTTTTGTCACATTTTGGACGACATACTATACTATGACTTTTTTGTCATATTTTGAACGACATACTATACTATGACTTTTTTGTCACATTTTGGACGACATACTAATGTATGACTTTTTTGTCAAATTTTGGACGACATACTATACTATGACATTTTTGTCACATTTTGGACGACATACTATACTATGACATTTTTGTCATATTTTGAACGACATACTTTACTATGACATTTTTGTCATATTTTGGAAGACATACTATACTATGACTTTTTTGTCATATTTTGAACGACATTCTATACTATGACTTTTTTGTCAAATTTTGGACGACATACTATACTATGACATTTTTGTCACATTTTGGACGACATACTATACTATGACTTTTTTGTCACATTTTGGACGACATACTATACTATGACTTTTTTGTCATATTTTGAACGACATACTATACTATGACTTTTTTGTCACATTTTGGACGACATACTAATGTATGACTTTTTTGTCAAATTTTGGACGACATACTATACTATGACATTTTTGTCAAATTTTGGACGACATACTATACTATGACTTTTTTGTCATATTTTGAACGACATACTATACTATGACTTTTTTGTCACATTTTGGACGACATACTAATATATGACATTTTTGTCAAATTTTGGACGACATACTATACTATGACTTTTTTGTCATATTTTGAACGACATACTATACTATGACTTTTTTGTCACATTTTGGACGACATACTAATGTATGACTTTTTTGTCAAATTTTGGACGACATACTATACTATGACATTTTTGTCACATTTTGGACTACATACTAAAGTATGACATTTTTATCACATTTTGGACGACATACTATACTATGACTTTTTTGTCAAATTTATGACGACATACTATACTATGACATTTTTGTCAAATTTTGGAAGACATACTATAGTATGACTTTTTTGTCAAATTTTGGACGACATACTATACTATGACATTTTTGTCAAATTTTGGAAGACATACTATACTATGACATTTTTGTCACATTTTGGACGACATACTATACTATGACATTTTTGTCATATTTTGGAAGACATACTATACTATGACTTTTTTGTCATATTTTGAACGACATACTATACTATGACTTTTTTGTCAAATTTTGGACCACATACTAATATATGACATTTTTGTCAAATTTTGGACGACATACTATACTATGACTTTTTTGTCACATTTTGGACGACATACTATACTATGACTTTTTTGTCAAATTTTGGACGACATACTATACTATGACATTTTTGTCACATTTTGGACGACATACTATACTATGACATTTTTGTCATATTTTGGAAGACATACTATACTATGACTTTTTTGTCATATTTTGAACGACATACTATACTATGACATTTTTGTCATATTTTGGAAGACATACTATACTATGACTTTTTTGTCATATTTTGAACGACATACTTTACTATGACTTTTTTGTCAAATTTTGGACGACATACTAATGTATGACATTTTTGTCAAATTTTGGACGACATACTAATGTATGACATTTTTGTCAAATTTTGGACGACATACTATACTATGACTTTTTTGTCATATTTTGAACGACATACTATACTATGACTTTTTTGTCACATTTTGGACGACATACTATACTATGACTTTTTTGTCATATTTTGAACGACATACTATACTATGACTTTTTTGTCACATTTTGGACGACATACTAATGTATGACTTTTTTGTCAAATTTTGGACGACATACTATACTATGACATTTTTGTCACATTTTGGACGACATACTATACTATGACATTTTTGTCATATTTTGAACGACATACTTTACTATGACATTTTTGTCATATTTTGGAAGACATACTATACTATGACTTTTTTGTCATATTTTGAACGACATTCTATACTATGACTTTTTTGTCAAATTTTGGACGACATACTATACTATGACATTTTTGTCACATTTTGGACGACATACTATACTATGACTTTTTTGTCACATTTTGGACGACATACTATACTATGACTTTTTTGTCATATTTTGAACGACATACTATACTATGACTTTTTTGTCACATTTTGGACGACATACTAATGTATGACTTTTTTGTCAAATTTTGGACGACATACTATACTATGACTTTTTTGTCATATTTTGAACGACATACTATACTATGACTTTTTTGTCACATTTTGGACGACATACTAATGTATGACATTTTTGTCAAATGTTGGACGACATACTATACTATGACTTTTTTGTCATATTTTGAACGACATACTATACTATGACTTTTTTGTCACATTTTGGACGACATACTATACTATGACTTTTTTGTCATATTTTGAACGACATACTATACTATGACTTTTTTGTCACATTTTGGACGACATACTAATGTATGACTTTTTTGTCAAATTTTGGACGACATACTATACTATGACATTTTTGTCACATTTTGGACGACATACTATACTATGACATTTTTGTCATATTTTGAACGACATACTTTACTATGACATTTTTGTCATATTTTGGAAGACATACTATACTATGACTTTTTTGTCATATTTTGAACGACATTCTATACTATGACTTTTTTGTCAAATTTTGGACGACATACTATACTATGACATTTTTGTCACATTTTGGACGACATACTATACTATGACTTTTTTGTCACATTTTGGACGACATACTATACTATGACTTTTTTGTCATATTTTGAACGACATACTATACTATGACTTTTTTGTCACATTTTGGACGACATACTAATGTATGACTTTTTTGTCAAATTTTGGACGACATACTATACTATGACATTTTTGTCAAATTTTGGACGACATACTATACTATGACTTTTTTGTCATATTTTGAACGACATACTATACTATGACTTTTTTGTCACATTTTGGACGACATACTAATATATGACATTTTTGTCAAATTTTGGACGACATACGATACTATGACTTTTTTGTCATATTTTGAACGACATACTATACTATGACTTTTTTGTCACATTTTGGACGACATACTAATGTATGACTTTTTTGTCAAATTTTGGACGACATACTATACTATGACATTTTTGTCACATTTTGGACTACATACTAAAGTATGACATTTTTATCACATTTTGGACGACATACTATACTATGACTTTTTTGTCAAATTTATGACGACATACTATACTATGACATTTTTGTCAAATTTTGGAAGACATACTATACTATGACTTTTTTGTCAAATTTTGGACGACATACTATACTATGACATTTTTGTCAAATTTTGGAAGACATACTATACTATGACATTTTTGTCACATTTTGGACGACATACTATACTATGACATTTTTGTCATATTTTGGAAGACATACTATACTATGACTTTTTTGTCATATTTTGAACGACATACTATACTATGACTTTTTTGTCAAATTTTGGACCACATACTAATATATGACATTTTTGTCAAATTTTGGACGACATACTATACTATGACTTTTTTGTCACATTTTGGACGACATACTATACTATGACTTTTTTGTCAAATTTTGGACGACATACTATACTATGACATTTTTGTCACATTTTGGACGACATACTATACTATGACATTTTTGTCATATTTTGGAAGACATACTATACTATGACTTTTTTGTCATATTTTGAACGACATACTATACTATGACATTTTTGTCATATTTTGGAAGACATACTATACTATGACTTTTTTGTCATATTTTGAACGACATACTTTACTATGACTTTTTTGTCAAATTTTGGACGACATACTAATGTATGACATTTTTGTCAAATTTTGGACGACATACTAATGTATGACATTTTTGTCAAATTTTGGACGACATACTATACTATGACTTTTTTGTCATATTTTGAACGACATACTATACTATGACTTTTTTGTCACATTTTGGACGACATACTATACTATGACTTTTTTGTCATATTTTGAACGACATACTATACTATGACTTTTTTGTCACATTTTGGACGACATACTAATGTATGACTTTTTTGTCAAATTTTGGACGACATACTATACTATGACATTTTTGTCACATTTTGGACGACATACTATACTATGACATTTTTGTCATATTTTGAACGACATACTTTACTATGACATTTTTGTCATATTTTGGAAGACATACTATACTATGACTTTTTTGTCATATTTTGAACGACATTCTATACTATGACTTTTTTGTCAAATTTTGGACGACATACTATACTATGACATTTTTGTCACATTTTGGACGACATACTATACTATGACTTTTTTGTCACATTTTGGACGACATACTATACTATGACTTTTTTGTCATATTTTGAACGACATACTATACTATGACTTTTTTGTCACATTTTGGACGACATACTAATGTATGACTTTTTTGTCAAATTTTGGACGACATACTATACTATGACTTTTTTGTCATATTTTGAACGACATACTATACTATGACTTTTTTGTCACATTTTGGACGACATACTAATGTATGACTTTTTTGTCAAATTTTGGACGACATACTATACTATGACATTTTTGTCAAATTTTGGACGACATACTATACTATGACTTTTTTGTCATATTTTGAACGACATACTATACTATGACTTTTTTGTCACATTTTGGACGACATACTAATATATGACATTTTTGTCAAATTTTGGACGACATACTATACTATGACTTTTTTGTCACATTTTGGACGACATACTAATGTATGACTTTTTTGTCAAATTTTGGACGACATACTATACTATGACATTTTTGTCACATTTTGGACTACATACTAAAATATGACATTTTTATCACATTTTGGACGACATACTATACTATGACTTTTTTGTCAAATTTATGACGACATACTATATACTATGACATTTTTGTCAAATTTTGGACGACATACTATACTATGACTTTTTTGTCAAATTTTGGACGACATACTATACTATGACATTTTTGTCAAATTTTGGAAGACATACTATACTATGACATTTTTGTCACATTTTGGACGACATACTATACTATGACATTTTTGTCATATTTTGGAAGACATACTGTACTATGACTTTTTTGTCATATTTTGAACGACATACTATACTATGACTTTTTTGTCAAATTTTGGACGACATACTAATATATGACATTTTTGTCAAATTTTGGACGACATACTATACTATGACTTTTTTGTCACATTTTGGACGACATACTATACTATGACTTTTTTGTCAAATTTTGGACGACATACTATACTATGACATTTTTGTCACATTTTGGACGACATACTATGCTATGACATTTTTGTCATATTTTGGAAGACATACTATACTATGACTTTTTTGTCATATTTTGAACGACATACTATACTATGACTTTTTTGTCAAATTTTGGACGACATACTAATATATGACATTTTTGTCAAATTTTGGACGACATACTATACTATGACTTTTTTGTCACATTTTAGACGACATACCGAAGTATGACATTTTTGTCACATTTTGGAAGACATACTATACTATGACTTTTTTGTCATATTTTGAACGACATACTATACTATGACTTTTTTGTCACATTTTGGACGACATACTATACTATGACTTTTTTGTCACATTTTGGACGACATACTATACTATGACATTTTTGTCACATTTTGGACGACATACTATACTATGACATTTTTGTCAAATTTTGGACGACATACTATACTATGACTTTTTTGTCAAATTTTGGACGACATACTATACTATGACTTTTTTGTCACATTTTGGACGACATACTATACTATGACATTTTTGTCACATTTTGGACGACATAATATACTATGACTTTTTTGTCACAATTTGGACGACATACTATACTATGACATTTTTGTAAAATTTTGGACAACATACTATACTATGACTTTTTTGTCACATTTTGGACGACATACTATACTATGACATTTTTGTCACATTTTGGACGACATACTATACTATGACTTTTTTGTCACATTTTGGACGACATACTATACTATGACTTTTTTGTCAAATTTTGGACGACATACTAATTTATGACACTTTTGTCAAATTTTGGACGACATACTATACTATGACTTTTTTGTCATATTTTGGACGACATACTATACTATGACTTTTTTGTCACATTTTGGAAGACATACTATACCAGGGGTCACCAACGTGGTGCCCGCGGGCACCTGGTAGCCCGCAGGCAGCCAATACGGTGCCCGCGGGCTCACTTCACTTCACCTCACTTGCATGTATCCGTATGATCGCTCAGTAAAATATCTTTGATATTGTTTATAAAACTTGGTAATCGTTAGGAGTAAGCACTGGAATTAATGTGTATGCAGTTGAATGCATAATATTAATCATTTAAATGGTAAACAAACAAAAAAATATTATATGGTAGCCCTCCATATTATTTTTTACCCTTAAGGTAGCTCTTATCTCAAAAAGGTTGGTGACCCCTGTACTATACTATGACTTTTTTGTCATATTTTGAACGACATACTATACTATGACTTTTTTGTCAAATTTTGGAAGACATACTAATGTATGACATTTTTGTCAAATTTTGGACGACATACTAATGTATGACATTTTTGTCAAATTTTGGACGACATACTATACTATGACTTTTTTGTCATATTTTGAACGACATACTATACTATGACTTTTTTGTCACATTTTGGACGACATACTATACTATGACTTTTTTGTCATATTTTGAACGACATACTATACTATGACTTTTTTGTCACATTTTGGACGACATACTAATGTATGACTTTTTTGTCAAATTTTGGACGACAAACTATACTATGACATTTTTGTCACATTTTGGACGACATACTATACTATGACATTTTTGTCATATTTTGAACGACATACTTTACTATGACATTTTTGTCATATTTTGGAAGACATACTATACTATGACTTTTTTGTCATATTTTGAACGACATTCTATACTATGACTTTTTTGTCAAATTTTGGACGACATACTATACTATGACATTTTTGTCACATTTTGGACGACATACTATACTATGACTTTTTTGTCACATTTTGGACGACATACTATACTATGACTTTTTTGTCACATTTTGGACGACATACTATACTATGACATTTTTGTCAAATTTTGGACGACATACTATACTATGACTTTTTTGTCAAATTTTGGACGACATACTATACTATGACTTTTTTGTCACATTTTGGACGACATACTATACTATGACATTTTTGTCACATTTTGGACGACATAATATACTATGACTTTTTTGTCACAATTTGGACGACATACTATACTATGACATTTTTGTAAAATTTTGGACAACATACTATACTATGACTTTTTTGTCACATTTTGGACGACATACTATACTATGACATTTTTGTCACATTTTGGACGACATACTATACTATGACTTTTTTGTCACATTTTGGACGACATACTATACTATGACTTTTTTGTCAAATTTTGGACGACATACTAATTTATGACACTTTTGTCAAATTTTGGACGACATACTATACTATGACTTTTTTGTCATATTTTGGACGACATACTATACTATGACTTTTTTGTCACATTTTGGAAGACATACTATACCAGGGGTCACCAACGTGGTGCCCGCGGGCACCTGGTAGCCCGCAGGCAGCCAATACGGTGCCCGCGGGCTCACTTCACTTCACCTCACTTGCATGTATCCGTATGATCGCTCAGTAAAATATCTTTGATATTGTTTATAAAACTTGGTAATCGTTAGGAGTAAGCACTGGAATTAATGTGTATGCAGTTGAATGCATAATATTAATCATTTAAATGGTAAACAAACAAAAAAATATTATATGGTAGCCCTCCATATTATTTTTTACCCTTAAGGTAGCTCTTATCTCAAAAAGGTTGGTGACCCCTGTACTATACTATGACTTTTTTGTCATATTTTGAACGACATACTATACTATGACTTTTTTGTCAAATTTTGGAAGACATACTAATGTATGACATTTTTGTCAAATTTTGGACGACATACTAATGTATGACATTTTTGTCAAATTTTGGACGACATACTATACTATGACTTTTTTGTCATATTTTGAACGACATACTATACTATGACTTTTTTGTCACATTTTGGACGACATACTATACTATGACTTTTTTGTCATATTTTGAACGACATACTATACTATGACTTTTTTGTCACATTTTGGACGACATACTAATGTATGACTTTTTTGTCAAATTTTGGACGACAAACTATACTATGACATTTTTGTCACATTTTGGACGACATACTATACTATGACATTTTTGTCATATTTTGAACGACATACTTTACTATGACATTTTTGTCATATTTTGGAAGACATACTATACTATGACTTTTTTGTCATATTTTGAACGACATTCTATACTATGACTTTTTTGTCAAATTTTGGACGACATACTATACTATGACATTTTTGTCACATTTTGGACGACATACTATACTATGACTTTTTTGTCACATTTTGGACGACATACTATACTATGACTTTTTTGTCATATTTTGAACGACATACTATACTATGACTTTTTTGTCACATTTTGGACGACATACTAATGTATGACTTTTTTGTCAAATTTTGGACGACATACTATACTATGACATTTTTGTCAAATTTTGGACGACATACTATACTATGACTTTTTTGTCATATTTTGAACGACATACTATACTATGACTTTTTTGTCACATTTTGGACGACATACTAATATATGACATTTTTGTCAAATTTTGGACGACATACTATACTATGACTTTTTTGTCATATTTTGAACGACATACTATACTATGACTTTTTTGTCACATTTTGGACGACATACTAATGTATGACTTTTTTGTCAAATTTTGGACGACATACTATACTATGACATTTTTGTCACATTTTGGACTACATACTAAAGTATGACATTTTTGTCACATTTTGGACGACATACTATACTATGACTTTTTTGTCACATTTTGGACGACATACTATACTATGACTTTTTTGTCAAATTTTGGACGACATACTAATTTATGACACTTTTGTCAAATTTTGGACGACATACTATACTATGACTTTTTTGTCATATTTTGGACGACATACTATACTATGACTTTTTTGTCACATTTTGGAAGACATACTATACCAGGGGTCACCAACGTGGTGCCCGCGGGCACCTGGTAGCCCGCAGGCAGCCAATACGGTGCCCGCGGGCTCACTTCACTTCACCTCACTTGCATGTATCCGTATGATCGCTCAGTAAAATATCTTTGATATTGTTTATAAAACTTGGTAATCGTTAGGAGTAAGCACTGGAATTAATGTGTATGCAGTTGAATGCATAATATTAATCATTTAAATGGTAAACAAACAAAAAAATATTATATGGTAGCCCTCCATATTATTTTTTACCCTTAAGGTAGCTCTTATCTCAAAAAGGTTGGTGACCCCTGTACTATACTATGACTTTTTTGTCATATTTTGAACGACATACTATACTATGACTTTTTTGTCAAATTTTGGAAGACATACTAATGTATGACATTTTTGTCAAATTTTGGACGACATACTAATGTATGACATTTTTGTCAAATTTTGGACGACATACTATACTATGACTTTTTTGTCATATTTTGAACGACATACTATACTATGACTTTTTTGTCACATTTTGGACGACATACTATACTATGACTTTTTTGTCACATTTTGGACGACATACTAATGTATGACTTTTTTGTCAAATTTTGGACGACATACTATACTATGACATTTTTGTCACATTTTGGACGACATACTATACTATGACATTTTTGTCATATTTTGAACGACATACTTTACTATGACATTTTTGTCATATTTTGGAAGACATACTATACTATGACTTTTTTGTCATATTTTGAACGACATTCTATACTATGACTTTTTTGTCAAATTTTGGACGACATACTATACTATGACATTTTTGTCACATTTTGGACGACATACTATACTATGACTTTTTTGTCACATTTTGGACGACATACTATACTATGACTTTTTTGTCATATTTTGAACGACATACTATACTATGACTTTTTTGTCACATTTTGGACGACATACTAATGTATGACTTTTTTGTCAAATTTTGGACGACATACTATACTATGACATTTTTGTCAAATTTTGGACGACATACTATACTATGACTTTTTTGTCATATTTTGAACGACATACTATACTATGACTTTTTTGTCACATTTTGGACGACATACTAATATATGACATTTTTGTCAAATTTTGGACGACATACTATACTATGACTTTTTTGTCATATTTTGAACGACATACTATACTATGACTTTTTTGTCACATTTTGGACGACATACTAATGTATGACTTTTTTGTCAAATTTTGGACGACATACTATACTATGACATTTTTGTCACATTTTGGACTACATACTAAAGTATGACATTTTTATCACATTTTGGACGACATACTATACTATGACTTTTTTGTCAAATTTATGACGACATACTATACTATGACATTTTTGTCAAATTTTGGAAGACATACTATAGTATGACTTTTTTGTCAAATTTTGGACGACATACTATACTATGACATTTTTGTCAAATTTATGACGACATACTATACTATGACATTTTTGTCACATTTTGGACGACATACTATACTATGACATTTTTGTCATATTTTGGAAGACATACTATACTATGACTTTTTTGTCATATTTTGAACGACATACTATACTATGACTTTTTTGTCAAATTTTGGACCACATACTAATATATGACATTTTTGTCAAATTTTGGACGACATACTATACTATGACTTTTTTGTCACATTTTGGACGACATACTATACTATGACTTTTTTGTCAAATTTTGGACGACATACTATACTATGACATTTTTGTCACATTTTGGACGACATACTATACTATGACATTTTTGTCATATTTTGGAAGACATACTATACTATGACTTTTTTGTCATATTTTGAACGACATACTATACTATGACTTTTTTGTCACATTTTGGACGACATACTAATATATGACATTTTTGTCAAATTTTGGACGACATACTATACTATGACTTTTTTGTCATATTTTGAACGACATACTATACTATGACTTTTTTGTCACATTTTGGACGACATACTAATGTATGACTTTTTTGTCAAATTTTGGACGACATACTATACTATGACATTTTTGTCACATTTTGGACTACATACTAAAATATGACATTTTTATCACATTTTGGACGACATACTATACTATGACTTTTTTGTCAAATTTATGACGACATACTATATACTATGACATTTTTGTCAAATTTTGGACGACATACTATACTATGACTTTTTTGTCAAATTTTGGACGACATACTATACTATGACATTTTTGTCAAATTTTGGAAGACATACTATACTATGACATTTTTGTCACATTTTGGACGACATACTATACTATGACATTTTTGTCATATTTTGGAAGACATACTGTACTATGACTTTTTTGTCATATTTTGAACGACATACTATACTATGACTTTTTTGTCAAATTTTGGACGACATACTAATATATGACATTTTTGTCAAATTTTGGACGACATACTATACTATGACTTTTTTGTCACATTTTGGACGACATACTATACTATGACTTTTTTGTCATATTTTGAACGACATACTATACTATGACATTTTTGTCATATTTTGGAAGACATACTATACTATGACTTTTTTGTCATATTTTGAACGACATACTTTACTATGACTTTTTTGTCAAATTTTGGACGACATACTAATGTATGACATTTTTGTCAAATTTTGGACGACATACTAATGTATGACATTTTTGTCAAATTTTGGACGACATACTATACTATGACTTTTTTGTCATATTTTGAACGACATACTATACTATGACTTTTTTGTCACATTTTGGACGACATACTATACTATGACTTTTTTGTCATATTTTGAACGACATACTATACTATGACTTTTTTGTCACATTTTGGACGACATACTAATGTATGACTTTTTTGTCAAATTTTGGACGACATACTATACTATGACATTTTTGTCACATTTTGGACGACATACTATAGTATGACTTTTTTGTCACATTTTGGACGACATACTATACTATGACTTTTTTGTCACATTTTGGACGACATACTATACTATGACTTTTTTGTCATATTTTGAACGACATACTTTACTATGACATTTTTGTCAAATTTTGGAAGACATACTATACTATGACTTTTTTGTCAAATTTTGGACGACATACTATACTATGACATTTTTGTCACATTTTGGACGACATACTATACTATGACATTTTTGTCATATTTTGGAAGACATACTATACTATGACTTTTTTGTCATATTTTGAACGACATACTATACTATGACATTTTTGTCATATTTTGGAAGACATACTATACTATGACTTTTTTGTCATATTTTGAACGACATACTTTACTATGACTTTTTTGTCAAATTTTGGACGACATACTAATGTATGACATTTTTGTCAAATTTTGGACGACATACTAATGTATGACATTTTTGTCAAATTTTGGACGACATACTATACTATGACTTTTTTGTCATATTTTGAACGACATACTATACTATGACTTTTTTGTCACATTTTGGACGACATACTATACTATGACTTTTTTGTCATATTTTGAACGACATACTATACTATGACTTTTTTGTCACATTTTGGACGACATACTAATGTATGACTTTTTTGTCAAATTTTGGACGACATACTATACTATGACATTTTTGTCACATTTTGGACGACATACTATAGTATGACTTTTTTGTCACATTTTGGACGACATACTATACTATGACTTTTTTGTCACATTTTGGACGACATACTAATGTATGACTTTTTTGTCAAATTTTGGACAACATACTATACTATGACATTTTTGTCACATTTTGGACGACATACTAAAGTATGACATTTTTATCACATTTTGGACGACATACTATACTATGACTTTTTTGTCAAATTTTGGACGACATACTATACTATGACATTTTTGTCATATTTTGAACGACATACTATACTATGACATTTTTGTCATATTTTGAACGACATACTATACTATGACATTTTTGTCATATTTTGGAAGACATACTATACTATGACTTTTTTGTCATATTTTGAACGACATACTATACTATGACTTTTTTGTCAAATTTTGGACGACATACTAATGTATGACATTTTTGTCAAATTTTGGACAACATACTAATGTATGACATTTTTGTCAAATTTTGGACGACATACTATACTATGACTTTTTTGTCATATTTTGAACGACATACTATACTATGACTTTTTTGTCACATTTTGGACGACATACTATACTATGACTTTTTTGTCATATTTTGAACGACATACTATACTATGACTTTTTTGTCACATTTTGGACGACATACTAATATATGACATTTTTGTCAAATTTTGGAAGACACTATACTATGACTTTTTTGTCAAATTTTGGACGACATACTAATATATGACATTTTTGTCAAATTTTGGAAGACATACTATACTATGACATTTTTGTCATATTTTGAACGACATACTATACTATGACATTTTTGTCATATTTTGGAAGACATACTATACTATGACTTTTTTGTCATATTTTGAACGACATACTATACTATGACTTTTTTGTCAAATTTTGGACGACATACTATAGTATGACATTTTTGTCAAATTTTGGACGACATACTATACTATGACTTTTTTGTCATATTTTGAACGACATACTATACTATGACTTTTTTGTCACATTTTGGACGACATACTAATATATGACATTTTTGTCAAATTTTGGAAGACATACTATACTATGACTTTTTTGTCAAATTTTGGACGACATACTAATATATGAAATTTTTGTCAAATTTTGGAAGACATACTATACTATGACTTTTTTGTCAAATTTTGGACGACATACTAATATATGACATTTTTGTCAAATTTTGGAAGACATACTATACTATGACATTTTTGTCATATTTTGAACGACATACTATACTATGACATTTTTGTCATATTTTGGAAGACATACTATACTATGACTTTTTTGTCATATTTTGAACGACATACTATACTATGACTTTTTTGTCAAATTTTGGACGACATACTATAGTATGACATTTTTGTCAAATTTTGGACGACATACTATACTATGACTTTTTTGTCATATTTTGAACGACATACTATACTATGACTTTTTTGTCACATTTTGGACGACATACTAATATATGACATTTTTGTCAAATTTTGGACGACATACTATACTATGACTTTTTTGTCACATTTTGGACTACATACTAAAGTATGAAATTTTTATCACATTTTGGACGACATACTATACTATGACTTTTTTGTCAAATTTTGGACGACATACTATACTATGACATTTTTGTCAAATTTTGGAAGACATACTATACTATGACTTTTTTGTCAAATTTTGGACGACATACTATACTATGACTTTTTTGTCATATTTTGAACGACATACTATACTATGACATTTTTGTCAAATTTTGGAAGACATACTATACTATGACTTTTTTGTCAAATTTTGGAAGACATACTATACTATGACATTTTTGTCATATTTTGAACGACATACTATACTATGACTTTTTTGTCATATTTTGGAAGACATACTATACTATGACTTTTTTGTCATATTTTGGAAGACATACTATACTATGACTTTTTTGTCAAATTTTGGACGACATACTAATATATGACATTTTTGTCAAATTTTGGACGACATACTATACTATGACTTTTTTGTCACATTTTAGACGACATACTGAAGTATGACATTTTTGTCACATTTTGGACGACATACTATACTATGACTTTTTTGTCAAATTTTGGACGACATACTATACTATGACATTTTTGTCAAATTTTGGACGACATACTATACTATGACTTTTTTGTCAAATTTTGGACGACATACTATACTATGACATTTTTGTCAAATTTTGGACGACATACTATACTATGAGATTTTTGTCACATTTTGGACGACATACTATACTATGACTTTTTTGTCAAATTTTGGACGACATACTATACTATGACTTTTTTGTCATATTTTGAACGACATACTATACTATGACTTTTTTGTCACATTTTGGACGACATACTAATATATGACATTTTTGTCAAATTTTGGACGACATACTATACTATGACTTTTTTGTCACATTTTGGACTACATACTAAAGTATGACATTTTTATCACATTTTGGACGACATACTATACTATGACTTTTTTGTCAAATTTTGGACGACATACTATACTATGACATTTTTGTCACATTTTGGACTACATACTAAAGTATGACATTTTTATCACATTTTGGACGACATACTATACTATGACTTTTTTGTCAAATTTTGGACGACATACTATACTATGACATTTTTGTCAAATTTTGGAAGACATACTATACTATGACTTTTTTGTCAAATTTTGGACGACATACTATACTATGACATTTTTGTCACATTTTGGACGACATACTATACTATGACTTTTTTGTCATATTTTGAATGACATACTATACTATGACATTTTTGTCAAATTTTGGAAGACATACTATACTATGACTTTTGTCAAATTTTGGAAGACATACTATACTATGACATTTTTGTCATATTTTGAACGACATACTATACTATGACATTTTTGTCATATTTTGGAAGACATACTATACTATGACTTTTTTGTCATATTTTGGAAGACATACTATACTATGACTTTTTTGTCAAATTTTGGACGACATACTAATATATGACATTTTTGTCAAATTTTGGACGACATACTATACTATGACTTTTTTGTCACATTTTAGACGACATACTGAAGTATGACATTTTTGTCACATTTTGGAAGACATACTATACTATGACTTTTTTGTCATATTTTGAACGACATACTATACTATGACTTTTTTGTCACATTTTGGACGACATACTATACTATGACTTTTTTGTCAAATTTTGGACGACATACTATACTATGACATTTTTGTCAAATTTTGGACGACATACTATACTATGACTTTTTTGTCAAATTTTGGACGACATGCTATACTATGACTTTTTTGTCAAATTTTGGACGACATACTATACTATGAGATTTTTGTTACATTTTGGACGACATACTATACTATGACTTTTTTGTCAAATTTTGGACGACATACTATACTATGACTTTTTTGTCACATTTTGGACGACATACTATACTATGACATTTTTGTCACATTTTGGACGACATAATATACTATGACTTTTTTGTCACATTTTGGACGACTGACTATACTATGACATTTTTGTAAAATTTTGGACAACATACTATACTATGACTTTTTTGTCACATTTTGGACGACATACTATACTATGACATTTTTGTCACATTTTGGACGACATACTATACTATGACATTTTTGTCACATTTTGGACGACATACTATACTATGACTTTTTTGTCAAATTTTGAACGACATACTATACTATGACTTTTTTGTCAAATTTTGGACGACATACTAATGTATGACACTTTTGTCAAATTTTGGACGACATACTATACTATGACTTTTTTGTCACATTTTGGACGACATACTATACTATGACTTTTTTGTCACATTTTGGACGACATACTATACTATGACATTTTTGTCACATTTTGGACGACATACTATACTATGACTTTTTTGTCACATTTTGGACGACATGCTATACTATGACTTTTTGGCCAAATTTTGGACGACATACTATACTATGACTTTTTTGTCATATTTTGAACGACATACTATACTATGACTTTTTTGTCAAATTTTGGACGACATACTATACTATGACATTTTTGTCATATTTTGAACGACATACTATACTATGACATTTTTGTCATATTTTGGAAGACATACTATACTATGACTTTTTTGTCATATTTTGAACGACATACTATACTATGACTTTTTTGTCAAATTTTGGACGACATACTAATGTATGACATTTTTGTCAAATTTTGGACGACATACTAATGTATGACATTTTTGTCAAATTTTGGACGACATACTATACTATGACTTTTTTGTCATATTTTGAACGACATACTATACTATGACTTTTTTGTCATATTTTGAACGACATACTATACTATGACTTTTTTGTCACATTTTGGACGACATACTAATGTATGACTTTTTTGTCAAATTTTGGACGACATACTATACTATGACATTTTTGTCACATTTTGGACGACATACTATAGTATGACTTTTTTGTCAAATTTTGGACGACATACTATACTATGACATTTTTATCACATTTTGGACGACATACTATACTATGACTTTTTTGTCAAATTTTGGACGACATACTATACTATGACATTTTTGTAAAATTTTGGAAGACATACTATACTATGACTTTTTTGTCAAATTTTGGACGACATACTATACTATGACATTTTTGTCACATTTTGGACGACATACTATACTATGACTTTTTTGTCATATTTTGAACGACATACTATACTATGACTTTTTTGTCAAATTTTGGAAGACATACTATACTATGACTTTTTTGTCAAATTTTGGACGACATACTAATATATGACATTTTTGTCAAATTTTGGAAGACATACTATACTATGACTTTTTTGTCAAATTTTGGAAGACATACTATACTATGACATTTTTGTCATATTTTGAACGACATACTATACTATGACATTTTTGTCATATTTTGGAAGACATACTATACTATGACTTTTTTGTCATATTTTGAACGACATACTATACTATGACTTTTTTGTCAAATTTTGGACGACATACTAATGTATGACATTTTTGTCAAATTTTGGACGACATACTAATGTATGACATTTTTGTCAAATTTTGGACGACATACTATACTATGACTTTTTTGTCATATTTTGAACGACATACTATACTATGACTTTTTTGTCACATTTTGGACGACATACTATACTATGACTTTTTTGTCATATTTTGAACGACATACTATACTATGACTTTTTTGTCACATTTTGGACGACATACTAATATATGACATTTTTGTCAAATTTTGGACGACATACTATACTATGACTTTTTTGTCATATTTTGAACGACATACTATACTATGACTTTTTTGTCACATTTTGGACGACATACTAATGTATGACTTTTTTGTCAAATTTTGGACGACATACTATACTATGACATTTTTGTCACATTTTGGACGACATACTATAGGATGACTTTTTTGTCACATTTTGGACTACATACTAAAGTATGACATTTTTATCACATTTTGGACGACATACTATACTATGACTTTTTTGTCAAATTTTGGACGACATACTATACTATGACATTTTTGTCAAATTTTGGAAGACATACTATACTATGACTTTTTTGTCAAATTTTGGACGACATACTATACTATGACATTTTTGTCACATTTTGGACGACATACTATACTATGACTTTTTTGTCATATTTTGAACGACATACTATACTATGACTTTTTTGTCAAATTTTGGACGACATACTAATATATGACATTTTTGTCAAATTTTGGAAGACATACTATACTATGACTTTTTTGTCAAATTTTGGAAGACATACTATACTATGACATTTTTGTCATATTTTGAACGACATACTATACTATGACATTTTTGTCATATTTTGGAAGACATACTATACTATGACTTTTTTGTCATACTTTGGAAGACATACTATACTATGACTTTTTTGTCAAATTTTGGACGACATACTAATATATGACATTTTTGTCAAATTTTGGACGACATACTATACTATGACTTTTTTGTCATATTTTGAACGACATACTATACTATGACTTTTTTGTCATATTTTGAACGACATACTATACTATGACTTTTTTGTCAAATTTTGGACGACATAATATACTATGACTTTTTTGTCAAATTTTGGACGACATACTATACTATGAGATTTTTGTCACATTTTGGACGACATACTATACTATGACTTTTTTGTCAAATTTTGGACGACATACTATACTATGACTTTTTTGTCACATTTTGGACGACATACTATACTATGACATTTTTGTCACATTTTGGACGACATACTATACTATGACATTTTTGTCAAATTTTGAACGACATACTATACTATGACTTTTTTGTCACATTTTGGACGACATACTATACTATGACTTTTTTGTCAAATTTTGGACGACATACTAATGTATGACACTTTTGTCAAATTTTGGACAACATACTATACTATGACTTTTTTGTCACATTTTGGACGACATACTATACTATGACATTTTTGTCACATTTTGGACGACATACTATACTATGACTTTTTTGTCACATTTTGGACGACATGCTATACTATGACTTTTTGGCCAAATTTTGGACGACATACTATACTATGACTTTTTTGTCATATTTTGAACGACATACTATACTATGACTTTTTTGTCACATTTTGGACGACATGCTATACTATGACATTTTTGTCACATTTTGGACGACATACTATACTATGACATTTTTGTCATATTTTGAACGACATACTATACTATGACATTTTTGTCATATTTTGGAAGACATACTATACTATGACTTTTTTGTCATATTTTGAACGACATACTATACTATGACTTTTTTGTCAAATTTTGGACGACATACTAATGTATGACATTTTTGTCAAATTTTGGACGACATACTAATGTATGACATTTTTGTCAAATTTTGGACGACATACTATACTATGACTTTTTTTGTCATATTTTGAACGACATACTATTCTATGACTTTTTTGTCACATTTTGGACGACATACTATACTATGACATTTTTGTCACATTTTGGACGACATACTATACTATGACTTTTTTGTCAAATTTTGAACGACATACTATACTATGACTTTTTTGTCACATTTTGGACGACATACTATACTATGACTTTTTTGTCAAATTTTGGACGACATACTAATGTATGACACTTTTGTCAAATTTTGGACAACATACTATACTATGACTTTTTTGTCACATTTTGGACGACATACTATACTATGACATTTTTGTCACATTTTGGACGACATACTATACTATGACTTTTTTGTCACATTTTGGACGACATGCTATACTATGACTTTTTGGCCAAATTTTGGACGACATACTATACTATGACTTTTTTGTCATATTTTGAACGACATACTATACTATGACTTTTTTGTCACATTTTGGACGACATGCTATACTATGACATTTTTGTCACATTTTGGACGACATACTATACTATGACATTTTTGTCATATTTTGAACGACATACTATACTATGACATTTTTGTCATATTTTGGAAGACATACTATACTATGACTTTTTTGTCATATTTTGAACGACATACTATACTATGACTTTTTTGTCAAATTTTGGACGACATACTAATGTATGACATTTTTGTCAAATTTTGGACGACATACTAATGTATGACATTTTTGTCAAATTTTGGACGACATACTATACTATGACTTTTTTTGTCATATTTTGAACGACATACTATACTATGACTTTTTTGTCACATTTTGGACGACATACTATACTATGACTTTTTTGTCATATTTTGAACGACATACTATACTATGACTTTTTTGTCACATTTTGGACGACATACTAATGTATGACTTTTTTGTCAAATTTTGGACGACATACTATACTATGACTTTTTTGTCACATTTTGGACGACATACTATACTATGACATTTTTGTCACATTTTGGACGACATAATATACTATGACTTTTTTGTCACATTTTGGACGACTGACTATACTATGACATTTTTGTAAAATTTTGGACAACATACTATACTATGACTTTTTTGTCACATTTTGGACGACATACTATACTATGACATTTTTGTCACATTTTGGACGACATACTATGCTATGACATTTTTGTCACATTTTGGACGACATACTATACTATGACTTTTTTGTCAAATTTTGAACGACATACTATACTATGACTTTTTTGTCACCTTTTGGACGACATACTATACTATGACTTTTTTGTCAAATTTGGGACGACATACTAATGTATGACACTTTTGTCAAATTTAGACATACTATACTATGACTTTTTTGTCACATTTTGGACGACATACTATACTATGACTTTTTTGTCACATTTTGGACGACATACTATACTATGACATTTTTGTCACATTTTGGACGACATACTATACTATGACTTTTTTGTCACATTTTGGACGACATGCTATACTATGACTTTTTGACCAAATTTTGGACGACATACTATACTATGACATTTTTGTCACATTTTGGACGACATACTATACTATGACTTTTTTGTCACATTTTGGACGACATGCTATACTATGACTTTTTTGTCAAATTTTGGACGACATACTATACTATGACATTTTTGTCACATTTTGGACGACATACTATACTATGACATTTTTGTCATATTTTGGACAACATACTATACTATGACTTTTTTGTCACATTTTGGACGACATACTATACTATGACATTTTTGTCACATTTTGGACGACATACTATACTATGACATTTTTGTCACATTTTGGACGACATACTATACTATGACTTTTTTGTCAAATTTTGAACGACATACTATACTATGACTTTTTTGTCACATTTTGGACGACATACTATACTATGACTTTTTTGTCAAATTTTGGACGACATACTAATGTATGACACTTTTGTCAAATTTTGGACGACATACTATACTATGACTTTTTTGTCACATTTTGGACGACATACTATACTATGACTTTTTTGTCACATTTTGGACGACATACTTTACTATGACATTTTTGTCACATTTTGGACGACATACTATACTATGACTTTTTTGTCACATTTTGGACGACATACTATACTATGACATTTTTGTCACATTTTGGACGACATACTATACTATGACATTTTTGTCACATTTTGGACGACATACTATACTATGACTTTTTTGTCAAATTTTGAACGACATACTATACTATGACTTTTTTGTCACATTTTGGACGACATACTATACTATGACTTTTTTGTCAAATTTTGGACGACATACTAATGTATGACACTTTTGTCAAATTTTGGACGACATACTATACTATGACTTTTTTGTCACATTTTGGACGACATACTATACTATGACTTTTTTGTCACATTTTGGACGACATACTTTACTATGACATTTTTGTCACATTTTGGACGACATACTATACTATGACTTTTTTGTCACATTTTGGACGACATACTATACTATGACTTTTTTGTCATATTTTGAACGACATACTTTTCTATGACTTTTTTGTCAAATTTTGGACGACATACTATACTATGACATTTTTGTCATATTTTGAACGACATACTATACTATGACATTTTTGTCATATTTTGAACGACATACTATACTATGACATTTTTGTCATATTTTGGAAGACATACTATACTATGACTTTTTTGTCATATTTTGAACGACATACTATACTATGACTTTTTTGTCAAATTTTGGACTACATACTAATGTATGACTTTTTTGTCAAATTTTGGACGACATACTAATGTATGACATTTTTGTCAAATTTTGGACGACATACTATACTATGACTTTTTTGTCACATTTTGACCGACATACGATACTATGACTTTTTTGTCACATTTTGGACGACATACTATACTATGACTTTTTTGTCACATTTTGGACGACATGCTATACTATGACTTTTTGGCCAAATTTTGGACGACATACTATACTATGACATTTTTGTCACATTTTGGACGACATACTATACTATGACTTTTTTGTCACATTTTGGACGACATGCTATACTATGACTTTTTTGTCAAATTTTGGACGACATACTATACTATGACATTTTTGTCACATTTTGGACGACATACTATACTATGACATTTTTGTCATATTTTGGACAACATACTATACTATGACTTTTTTGTCACATTTTGGACGACATACTATACTATGACATTTTTGTCACATTTTGGACGACATACTATACTATGACTTTTTTGTCAAATTTTGAACGACATACTATACTATGACTTTTTTGTCACATTTTGGACGACATACTATACTATGACTTTTTTGTCAAATTTTGGACGACATACTAATGTATGACACTTTTGTCAAATTTTGGACGACATACTATACTATGACTTTTTTGTCACATTTTGGACGACATACTATACTATGACTTTTTTGTCACATTTTGGACGACATACTTTACTATGACATTTTTGTCACATTTTGGACGACATACTATACTATGACTTTTTTGTCACATTTTGGACGACATACTATACTATGACTTTTTTGTCATATTTTGAACGACATACTTTTCTATGACTTTTTTGTCAAATTTTGGACGACATACTATACTATGACATTTTTGTCATATTTTGAACGACATACTATACTATGACATTTTTGTCATATTTTGAACGACATACTATACTATGACATTTTTGTCATATTTTGGAAGACATACTATACTATGACTTTTTTGTCATATTTTGAACGACATACTATACTATGACTTTTTTGTCAAATTTTGGACGACATACTAATGTATGACATTTTTGTCAAATTTTGGACGACATACTAATGTATGACATTTTTGTCAAATTTTGGACGACATACTATACTATGACTTTTTTGTCAAATTTTGGACGACATACTAATGTATGACATTTTTGTCAAATTTTGGACGACATACTAATGTATGACATTTTTGTCAAATTTTGGACGACATACTATACTATGACTTTTTTGTCATATTTTGAACGACATACTATACTATGACTTTTTTGTCACATTTTGGACGACATACTATACTATGACTTTTTTGTCATATTTTGAACGACATACTATACTATGACTTTTTTGTCACATTTTGGACGACATACTAATGTATGACTTTTTTGTCAAATTTTGGACGACATACTATACTATGACATTTTTGTCACATTTTGGACGACATACTATAGTATGACTTTTTTGTCACATTTTGGACTACATACTAAAGTATGACATTTTTATCACATTTTGGACGACATACTATACTATGACTTTTTTGTCAAATTTTGGACGACATACTATACTATGACATTTTTGTAAAATTTTGGAAGACATACTATACTATGACTTTTTTGTCAAATTTTGGACGACATACTATACTATGACATTTTTGTCACATTTTGGACGACATACTATACTATGACTTTTTTGTCATATTTTGAACGACATACTATACTATGACTTTTTTGTCAAATTTTGGAAGACATACTATACTATGACTTTTTTGTCAAATTTTGGACGACATACTAATATATGACATTTTTGTCAAATTTTGGAAGACATACTATACTATGACTTTTTTGTCAAATTTTGGAAGACATACTATACTATGACATTTTTGTCATATTTTGAACGACATACTATACTATGACATTTTTGTCATATTTTGGAAGACATACTATACTATGACTTTTTTGTCATATTTTGAACGACATACTATACTATGACTTTTTTGTCAAATTTTGGACGACATACTAATGTATGACATTTTTGTCAAATTTTGGACGACATACTAATGTATGACATTTTTGTCAAATTTTGGACGACATACTATACTATGACTTTTTTGTCATATTTTGAACGACATACTATACTATGACTTTTTTGTCACATTTTGGACGACATACCATACTATGACTTTTTTGTCATATTTTGAACGACATACTATACTATGACTTTTTTGTCACATTTTGGACGACATACTAATATATGACATTTTTGTCAAATTTTGGACGACATACTATACTATGACTTTTTTGTCATATTTTGAACGACATACTATACTATGACTTTTTTGTCACATTTTGGACGACATACTAATGTATGACTTTTTTGTCAAATTTTGGACGACATACTATACTATGACATTTTTGTCACATTTTGGACGACATACTATACTATGAATTTTTTGTCAAATTTTGGACGACATACTAATATATGACATTTTTGTCAAATTTTGGAAGACATACTATACTATGACTTTTTTGTCAAATTTTGAAAGACATACTATACTATGACATTTTTGTCATATTTTGAACGACATACTATACTATGACATTTTTGTCATATTTTGGAAGACATACTATACTTTGACTTTTTTGTCATATTTTGGAAGACATACTATACTATGACTTTTTTGTCAAATTTTGGACGACATACTAATATATGACATTTTTGTCAAATTTTGGACGACATACTATACTATGACTTTTTTGTCACATTTTAGACGACATACTGAAGTATGACATTTTTGTCACATTTTGGAATACATACTATACTATGACTTTTTTGTCATATTTTGAACGACATACTATACTATGACTTTTTTGTCAAATTTTGGACGACATACTATACTATGACTTTTTTGTCAAATTTTGGACGACATACTATACTATGACATTTTTGCCACATTTTGGACGACATACTATACTATGACATTTTTGTCAAATTTTGGAAGACATACTATACTATGACTTTTTTGTCAAATTTTGAAAGACATACTATACTATGACATTTTTGTCATATTTTGAACGACATACTATACTATGACATTTTTGTCATATTTTGGAAGACATACTATACTTTGACTTTTTTGTCATATTTTGGAAGACATACTATACTATGACTTTTTTGTCAAATTTTGGACGACATACTAATATATGACATTTTTGTCAAATTTTGGACGACATACTATACTATGACTTTTTTGTCACATTTTAGACGACATACTGAAGTATGACATTTTTGTCACATTTTGGAATACATACTATACTATGACTTTTTTGTCATATTTTGAACGACATACTATACTATGACTTTTTTGTCAAATTTTGGACGACATACTATACTATGACTTTTTTGTCAAATTTTGGACGACATACTATACTATGACATTTTTGCCACATTTTGGACGACATACTATACTATGACATTTTTGTCAAATTTTGGACGACATACTATACTATGACTTTTTTGTCAAATTTTGGACGACATGCTATACTATGACTTTTTTGTCAAATTTTGGACGACATACTATACTATGACATTTTTGTCACATTTTGGACGACATACTATACTATGACATTTTTGTCACATTTTGGACGACATAATATACTATGACTTTTTTGTCACATTTTGGACGACTGACTATACTATGACATTTTTGTAAAATTTTGGACAACATACTATACTATGACTTTTTTGTCACATTTTGGACGACATACTATACTATGACTTTTTTGTCATATTTTGAACGACATACTATACTATGACTTTTTTGTCACATTTTGGACGACATACTAATGTATGACTTTTTTGTCAAATTTTGGACGACATACTATACTATGACATTTTTGTCACATTTTGGACGACATACTATAGTATGACTTTTTTGTCACATTTTGGACTACATACTAAAGTATGACATTTTTATCACATTTTGGACGACATACTATACTATGACTTTTTTGTCAAATTTTGGACGACATACTATACTATGACATTTTTGTAAAATTTTGGAAGACATACTATACTATGACTTTTTTGTCAAATTTTGGACGACATACTATACTATGACATTTTTGTCACATTTTGGACGACATACTATACTATGACTTTTTTGTCATATTTTGAACGACATACTATACTATGACTTTTTTGTCAAATTTTGGAAGACATACTATACTATGACTTTTTTGTCAAATTTTGGACGACATACTAATATATGACATTTTTGTCAAATTTTGGAAGACATACTATACTATGACTTTTTTGTCAAATTTTGGAAGACATACTATACTATGACATTTTTGTCATATTTTGAACGACATACTATACTATGACATTTTTGTCATATTTTGGAAGACATACTATACTATGACTTTTTTGTCATATTTTGAACGACATACTATACTATGACTTTTTTGTCAAATTTTGGACGACATACTAATGTATGACATTTTTGTCAAATTTTGGACGACATACTAATGTATGACATTTTTGTCAAATTTTGGACGACATACTATACTATGACTTTTTTGTCATATTTTGAACGACATACTATACTATGACTTTTTTGTCACATTTTGGACGACATACCATACTATGACTTTTTTGTCATATTTTGAACGACATACTATACTATGACTTTTTTGTCACATTTTGGACGACATACTAATATATGACATTTTTGTCAAATTTTGGACGACATACTATACTATGACTTTTTTGTCATATTTTGAACGACATACTATACTATGACTTTTTTGTCACATTTTGGACGACATACTAATGTATGACTTTTTTGTCAAATTTTGGACGACATACTATACTATGACATTTTTGTCACATTTTGGACGACATACTATACTATGAATTTTTTGTCAAATTTTGGACGACATACTAATATATGACATTTTTGTCAAATTTTGGAAGACATACTATACTATGACTTTTTTGTCAAATTTTGGAAGACATACTATACTATGACATTTTTGTCATATTTTGAACGACATACTATACTATGACATTTTTGTCAGATTTTGGAAGACATACTAAACTATGACTTTTTTGTCATATTTTGGAAGACATACTATACTATGACTTTTTTGTCAAATTTTGGACGACATACTAATATATGACATTTTTGTCAAATTTTGGACGACATACTATACTATGACTTTTTTGTCACATTTTAGACGACATACTGAAGTATGACATTTTTGTCACATTTTGGAAGACATACTATACTATGACTTTTTTGTCATATTTTGAACGACATACTATACTATGACTTTTTTGTCAAATTTTGGACGACATACTATACTATGACTTTTTTGTCAAATTTTGGACGACATACTATACTATGACATTTTTGCCACATTTTGGACGACATACTATACTATGACATTTTTGTCAAATTTTGGACGACATACTATACTATGACTTTTTTGTCAAATTTTGGACGACATGCTATACTATGACTTTTTTGTCACATTTTGGACGACATACTATACTATGACATTTTTGTCACATTTTGGACGACATACTATACTATGACATTTTTGTCACATTTTGGACGACATAATATACTATGACTTTTTTGTCACATTTTGGACGACTGACTATACTATGACATTTTTGTAAAATTTTGGACAACATACTATACTATGACTTTTTTGTCACATTTTGGACGACATACTATACTATGACATTTTTGTCACATTTTGGACGACATACTATACTATGACATTTTTGTCACATTTTGGACGACATACTATACTATGACTTTTTTGTCAAATTTTGAACGACATACTATACTATGACTTTTTTGTCACATTTTGGACGACATACTATACTATGACTTTTTTGTCAAATTTTGGACGACATACTAATGTATGACACTTTTGTCAAATTTTGGACGACATACTATACTATGACTTTTTTGTCACATTTTGGACGACATACTATACTATGACATTTTTGTCACATTTTGGACGACATGCTATACTATGACTTTTTGGCCAAATTTTGGATGACATACTATACTATGACTTTTTTGTCATATTTTGAACGACATACTATACTATGACTTTTTTGTCAAATTTTGGACGACATACTATACTATGACATTTTTGTCACATTTTGGACGACATACTATACTATGACATTTTTGTCATATTTTGAACGACATACTATACTATGACATTTTTGTCATATTTTGGAAGACATACTATACTATGACTTTTTTGTCATATTTTGAACGACATACTATACTATGACTTTTTTGTCAAATTTTGGACGACATACTAATGTATGACATTTTTGTCAAATTTTGGACGACATACTAATGTATGACATTTTTGTCAAATTTTGGACGACATACTATACTATGACTTTTTTTGTCATATTTTGAACGACATACTATACTATGACTTTTTTGTCACATTTTGGACGACATACTATACTATGACTTTTTTGTCATATTTTGAACGACATACTATACTATGACTTTTTTGTCACATTTTGGACGACATACTAATGTATGACTTTTTTGTCAAATTTTGGACGACATACTATACTATGACTTTTTTGTCACATTTTGGACGACATACTATACTATGACATTTTTGTCACATTTTGGACGACATAATATACTATGACTTTTTTGTCACATTTTGGACGACTGACTATACTATGACATTTTTGTAAAATTTTGGACAACATACTATACTATGACTTTTTTGTCACATTTTGGACGACATACTATACTATGACATTTTTGTCACATTTTGGACGACATACTATACTATCTTTTTTGTCAAATTTTGGACGACATACTAATGTATGACACTTTTGTCAAATTTTGGACGACATACTATACTATGACTTTTTGTCACATTTTGGACGACATACTATACTATGACTTTTTTGTCACATTTTGGACGACATACTATACTATGACATTTTTGTCACATTTTGGACGACATACTATACTATGACTTTTTTGTCACATTTTGGACGACATGCTATACTATGACTTTTTGGCCAAATTTTGGACGACATACTATACTATGACATTTTTGTCACATTTTGGACGACATACTATAGTATGACTTTTTTGTCACATTTTGGACTACATACTAAAGTATGACATTTTTGTCAAATTTTGGACGACATACTATACTATGACATTTTTGTCACATTTTGAACGACATACTATACTATGACTTTTTTTGTCATATTTTGAACGACATACTATACTATGACTTTTTTGTCACATTTTGGACGACATACTATACTATGACTTTTTTGTCATATTTTGAACGACATACTATACTATGACTTTTTTGTCACATTTTGGACGACATACTAATGTATGACTTTTTTGTCAAATTTTGGACGACATACTATACTATGACATTTTTGTCACATTTTGGACGACATACTATAGTATGACTTTTTTGTCACATTTTGGACTACATACTAAAGTATGACATTTTTGTCAAATTTTGGACGACATACTATACTATGACATTTTTGTCACATTTTGAACGACATACTATACTATGACATTTTTATCACATTTTGGACGACATACTATACTATGACTTTTTTGTCAAATTTTGGACGACATACTATAGTATGACATTTTTGTCACATTTTGGACGACATACTATACTATGACATTTTTGTCATATTTTGAACGACATACTATACTATGACATTTTTGTCATATTTTGGAAGACATACTATACTATGACTTTTTTGTCATATTTTGAACGACATACTATACTATGACTTTTTTGTCAAATTTTGGACGACATACTAATGTATGACATTTTTGTCAAATTTTCGACGACATACTATACTATGACTTTTTTGTCACATTTTGGACGACATACTAATATATGACATTTTTGTCAAATTTTGGACGACATACTATACTATGACTTTTTTGTCATATTTTGGACGACATACTATACTATGACTTTTTTGTCACATTTTGGACGACATACTATACTATGACTTTTTTGTCACATTTTGGACGACATACTATACTATGACATTTTTGTCACATTTTGGACGACATACTATACTATGATTTTTTTGTCACATTTTGGACGACATACTAATATATGACATTTTTGTCAAATTTTGGACGACATACTATACTATGACTTTTTTGTCACATTTTGGACGACATACTATACTATGACATTTTTGTCACATTTTGGACGACATACTATACTATGACTTTTTTGTCACATTTTGGACGACATACTAATATATGACATTTTTGTCAAATTTTGGACGACATACTATACTATGACTTTTTTGTCATATTTTGAACGACATATATGGCGTCATTATAGTGCCATATTCCGCGAGCATAAAAACATAATCAGCGAGCAGAAAGACCACTCTCCGCGCGCTCGCGAACACTCTCCGCGCGCTCGCGAACTCTCTCCGCGCGCTCGCGATCTCTCTCCGCGCGCTCGCGATCTCTCTCCGCACGCTCGCGGTCACTCTCTACGCTCTCGCTGTTTCTCTCTGTAACTTCTGCTCGCTCGACTTTGCTGACTTTTGGCACTGGGGGGCGGGTATTGAATAGACGCCCCGTAACACCCCCCCTTTCTGATTGGTCACTTAAACGCCTGGGTCAGAGCCAATCCGAGGCAGAGTAGGGCGGGTCATCATTGCAGTTGGTGGCAGAAGAATGTGATTTAGAACGGAGAAAAAATAAGTAAGTAGAGGAACAGACAGATATTTAAATTAAGAACTTGCTTCAAGGGAGGATGGAGGCTCCTTGAAATCAAAGCACATGGGTTATCAAAACAGACTAGACTTTCATAGTTCCCATAGTTTCTGTAGTGGCCGTTTGTCAAACAAATAATGATTTCAAATCAAACTTCAAATTATGTGAATCAAAAGGCCACTGTTGCACAGAATAACCAAAACTAACTACTCACTAAACAAAAATACTAAACTAAACAGCACTAAATAATAACAATAAATAAATAGCTCCAACAGTTTCTATGGAAGCAAAACGTGTCTAACATTTAAACTGAAATGCATTTGCATTTCATGTTAAGAATAATAAATCAATCAATCAACCTATTTTATTAAAATCTCCTTGTCTTTTTCATTTTTATTAAAATGTCCTTTTCTTTTTCATTTTAATTAAGTGAAAGAATGAGTAGTTTTGAAAAAGTCAATTTTATTTATACTACTCATTCTTTCACTTTTTTCTCTGACATCTCCGTCCGCCGTTCTAAATCACATTCTTCTGCCACCAACTGCAATGATGACCCGCCCTACTCTGCCTCGGATTGGCTCTGACCCAGGCGTTTAAGTGACCAATCAGAAAGGAGGGGTGTTACGGGGCGTCTATTCAATACCCGCCCCCCAGTGCCAAAAGTCAGCAAAGTCGAGCGAGCAGAAGTTATAGAGAGAAACAGCGAGAGCGTAGAGAGTGACCGCGAGCGTGCGGAGAGAGATCGCGAGCGCGCGGAGAGAGTTCGCGAGCGCGCGGAGAGTGTTCGCGAGCGCGCGGAGAGTGGTCTTTCTGCTCGCTGATTATGTTTTTATGCTCGCGGAATATGGCACTATAATGACGCCATAGACATACTATACTATGACTTTTTTGTCACATTTTGGACGACATACTATACTATGACATTTTTGTCACATTTTGAACGACATACTATACTATGACTTTTTTGTCAAATTTTGGACGACATACTAATGTATGACATTTTTGTCAAATTTTGGACGACATACTAATGTATGACATTTTTGTCAAATTTTGGACGACATACTATACTATGACTTTTTTGTCACATTTTGGACGACATACTATACTATGACATTTTTGTCACATTTTGGACGACATGCTATACTATGACTTTTTTGTCAAATTTTGGACGACATACTATACTATGACATTTTTGTCACATTTTGGACGACATGCTATACTATGACTTTTTGGCCAAATTTTGGACGACATACTATACTATGACTTTTTTGTCAAATTTTGGACGACATACTATACTATGACATTTTTGTCACATTTTGGATGACATAATATTTTAATCCATTAAAATAAAACTGTCTAATCAACAAGATTCAAGGACAACAACACATCTGTCAGCCATGCAAATATTTCACAATAAAAGCCTAGTTAAAAAAAAAATAATATATATATATATATACTTGTCCAGGGAATTGAAATGGAGTGCTTTTACCTCGAAACAAGAGCAGTATATGTTGTGTTTGTGGCACAGATTGCAACATTGGGATGTGTGACTGGTGGAAGATAATTTTCTGTTTTTGTCACTGTGGTTTGTTGCCAAAAATAGAACAAGAGCTTTAATACCAACAAAACCAGTGTGGCTGCTGTAAACATGTGATTTAAACAGACAAGAGAATTACCAGCATACACAAACTGAACATTAAAATATTTATTTAGTAAAATATTTAAAATAAACAAAACAAAATAAAATTATACAAGCATGTTTAAAGTACGCTTCAACTAAAAGTGATAAAGCATCGAGATAAATAATAGTAGAAGTTTTTTTTGCACGTTTTCTCCCCCCTCCCCTCTCGCCCCTGTTTTGTTTTCCATAAACTTTCAAGTTGTAAAATGCGTTTGCTACACCGTAATAAAAAAGTGCACACGATATTGAATACAGATTTTTTTTTGACACATTGTACATTATCAAAAGACACCTTGACTTTTAAAATTGTACCTTTTTACAGTCACTTGTCAACATTTGGCGTGAATAAAACTTTTGGCACGTTATCGTTCTAGGAATCTGGAGATTCTCTATATTCTGTAGTTTGATGGCTTTCAGCTAGAGAAGAGTGAAGGCTCACATTATGGTTTTTTCTTAAGGTAGCACAGGGACAAATACTCGAAAAACATTTGTTCCCCGCTCTAACAAATGGCCAGCAAATAAAAAAATCTAAAAGCCAAGGTGTCCCATTAATCTTGAACTTGTTCGTCCCTCTTTGACTGTGAAACAGTTTGTCTGTAAACAAATTAAGACACTGGAATGACGTACCAATACTATTAGCCTTTTTTAAGCTCGTTCTCACAAACACTATCCAACTTTAGAGACAAACTCCTATTTACACTTGAGAATAAATTAATATTGCAATTTTTCGGTTGAGCGTGTGTCCGTGTTCTCTTCGTCTTCAAAGGTCAAACTTGCGAAGGCTCATCCTGCTGAAGGAATCCCTGGAGACAGAAAAACAAAACAGATTTGATTTGCACAGGTTGGTTTGTTTATATACAGGTTGCCAAGTTAGGATCTATATCTGACAAAACCTGCGAGACTAATAAACAACTATCTTTTGTGGTGAAAAGTGGAAAAACTTGACAAATGACAAAAACGAAACATTTGCAACTGAAAAACACAAAATGCCTGAAGAAATCCAAACTACCTTGTCAAGCTGTCCGTTTGCTGCATGAGTTTACGAAAGCAAAATAAAAAAAGGAAAGAACTCTTTGTTTAATTTACCATCCAAAAACATTTCCTGGACATCCACACTTGCTCCTCTACATTACCTGTGTGAGTTGACCTGCAGAACAGGCTTATAAAGCTGAGGGATCTTTCTGTTGATGAGGGGCTGCAGCGCCTCCTTCAGTCGGTGGTAATTCCTCTCCAGCTCCCTCTGGTACTCTTTCTGGTCCGGACCGATCAGACTCTTGTTTTTACGCAGAGCATCTTCACACCTGCAACAGAGAAATCCATCAAACGCTGCCATGTACATTCTGTGCTTCACTGACAGGGACAGATAGATGTTTGCTTGAATGCTTTAGCCATTCTTTTGTTGTATATCTTAAACGTAGCATGAAGGTGAAACTCAAAGCACTATATGGCAGGTTTTGAAATGAACAGTGATCAAAGTAGCATTACATTCAAGGTCTCATCTTCTGAGACACTGATCACATCACTGTGACATTATTTTCTCATTTAGTGCATTCAGGCATGTAGACATAGTCAAGACAACCGACGAGAATTGAAACTGAGCATCAGAAAGGTGTTATAAGTGAGTCTGAACGTGTCAGCGTAGTGTACAGATACAATAATCATTAGAGTCCGTACCTCTTAGTGAAGTCTTTGAAGCAGAGCCGTAGCTTATTGTGGTGTCTGTACAGTTTTGGGTCACTGGGGATTTCTGACAGGAACACCTGAGCCACCTCTAAAGGACCCTGAGAACATCCACACAACAACATTGATTATCCATCTGCAGGTCAACTTCACTTGGGCCTTTGTAATACTTTACTTTTGTGGAACTCTGTACTGTTTTATCAGAGTCAGATACACCTAGCATCATGAAACTTCACCTGGTTAACAGTTGTACCAACTGATCCCTGTAGGACCATCTGCAGCATCTTGGCGTCAGCAGGGTCCTGGTGGGTGGCAAAGGCCAGCTCCTGAGTCTTCTTTTGCATGTCTTCGATTGCCACCTCGATGGGTGTGGAAATAACCTGGAACATTACAGTGGTTTTTTAGTGATCAGCGCCGATTTTTGATATCATTTCATGAACGAGTTGAAGACGATTCACCGACCTCCTCTTTGTGGATGATATTGATCCGTGTCTTGATGTAAGGGAAGGCATGGGAGGTGGTGAGGATGGTCTTTCGTTTGAACTGTTCGTGCAGATCCCCATGTGCCCGGCCATCCAGGGTGAAAGGGGTACAATATACGAAGCGACGCAAATTGTAATTCTTGTCAAAGTAAGTGATGCGGTCCTTCATCTCGTACGTGTCAAAATATGGCTCCACGTACGTGATCTGAATAAATGCCTGCAGGAAGAAACTTTTTTTTAGTTTTATCGATAATTAGACACAGTGTGAATAAAATCTGTCAAAAATCATGCATTTATCCAACAACATGGACACACTGCCTGACACTGACCTTATTCGGATCCAGCTTGCATTTGTCCACTGGGTTAGAGTCCTTTATAACTTCTACCTGCTCCTCTCCAAATCGCTCCCCATAGAAACCCTGAGAGGAAACACAACCGAGGGTCTCATAAAATGCTGGTTAAGGCTCATAATACATAATAAATCTAAGAGAGTAAGCTGATTTAAAATCATGATAGTATGGTAGTAAAGACTAAAAACATTTATTTGATTCTTGGGAAATAATTAAATTATGACAGCCGTGAGCAGCCATGGTCACTACTATATATTTTCATTCTGTTATCTTGAGATCACAGATCACAGGATCATGGCCTATTACCTCACGGTAACGTGATAACTTGATGCATTATCCCAAGATAACGAGGCAAGTTTTCTTGCGATAACAAGAAATCGATGCGTTATGTTAGGATAATGAAATTTACAAAATGTTTCTGGTTATCTCGCAATCACCTCTGTCTGTGTTAGAAGTACAGCAAATATATTAGCTAAAAGGGAGCAACCCTTATTATCCACTATATAAGAAAACAAGCCTTCTTATCCCGTGATAATGAAATGATTATGCTGTGATCTCGAGACAAAAGAATGAAAAAATAAAGTAGTGGCCATGACCGTTTTTGCTGCTTCTGTATAACATTTTTTTTCATTTTACCTCCAGCCTGTGAGAGATCTCTGCCAGCTTCGTGATCGCAGGCTCTTTGTACACAAACTCCTGCTCATCCAAGTCGCCAAATTTCGAACCGTAAAATCCAACTCTGAAGTACGTACCAAACATCCTCTTCCCAGCCTGCAAGCAAAAGAAATGCAATATTAGCACTTAAGGAGGGGCTGCAGTTGTGTAACAACAGCAAGATTTCTACACTGCCAACGTAACTACTGTAGTTATGTGACGATAAGTGCTGTATATGGCAGTCGGTATCAGACAGATGCAGCCAAAAGGAGCTCGACAACCAAACCGGGAATAACAAAGTGTGCTTAACCTAACGGACGCCCAACAATATCATCAAAGAAAAACAAAGGTCAACAACGAACAGCCTTTTTGACCTGAGAGCAGAATATCTGATTGTCACAAGTAGCAGAAACAAATGATGAACATGGGCACAGCATTCAATCAACTGACACCAACATGACATTCAAAGATGGGGAAACCCACCAATAAAATACAACATCTGTAGGGTAGCTTGAGCGACATATTTAGCGTCTTGCCAAGAATAATGATGACAAAGAAGTTCAGCCATAGTAGCTTTTAGACATTGGAAATACGTATTCTGGGCACGGCTATGTCCTCATCATGTTGGAATGGAGGCGAACTAAATACTACACTGACTCATAACTGCAAAGCAGGATTATGAGACAGGATAGACTAGACCAGAGCTTGTATCATAGCATAGATTGATAAGATTGGAGAAAAAGCAGAAGCAAAGATTGACACTGGTGTAGCTTCCTAACGCTAAAGAAAATATGTGTTTGGGGGAAGCTCAGGTGACAACAGTGGCCTCTAGATTGTAATTAAATATTTAGGTAAATGCTCTTGCTAAGAGCTTAAGGATTAAGGCAAATCTAAAAAGGAAAAAAAAAAGAAATTACATAAACTGCTGACTCCAAAAAGAAACTTAAGCAGAAATTTAAGAAGCTCCGAAAACTAAAGAACTTACCACAAGACACAATTAAGTAAAGTGGGAAGGGTCGGCAACCAGGGAAATCAAAAAGGAGAAAACAGAACACATTTTAATCAGGATTGGTTTCTTTCAGAGAATTAAAAAAAACAAAACATACCAGCACACAACAGCAGAATTATCTACCGATTTAAGAAAAAAACAAACTCATTGAGCAGGATCTGGACCATGCAGAGGCAGATGGTTACGAAGAAAACAGAAAGACAAAATGGGAAAATAAAGATCCACAACCTTCAGAAACACACCATGCACATCACAGTGCATTTCCATACAAACAAAAAGTGTTGAGTCCAATTCATGCAAAAAAATGACACAAAACTCGGGTGTTACTTTTAACAAAAGAACAGAATGGATGAAAAATATATCAGGGGTCGATTAAGTTTCAGCTAGTGAAAGACGGGGCAAGTAATTGAAGTAATCAAAAATCAAAAGGCATAAATCAAGTAATCCTGAGATTACTGTGAGATGAACCCTCTTTGGGAAAAACATGACTGCCTCAGAAATGTCTTTGTCGCTTTTTCAACCCAATGCAGCTTTACAACAACATTTTGTGTTTGAGAGGACTCATTTAAATACGTATGTAAGAGAGTGACCCATTACAAGAGCAGCGAGGCTAACAGATATCCTTCAAGTAGAAACAGTGCACTGAAATCGAGCCCTGTGTTTGAGGATGAGATGAAACTGAGTGTGACAGCAGACAAGTGCCAGTCAATGAGCGTGTTCTGACCGACACACTAGCAGACAGACAGAAGGTGAGGATGAGGGAAAACAGTGCGGATTGTGCGAGTGATGCATTCACGGAGACGTTTGGCATTAGTGTGACACACACTGTGGCTCCCATGCACAGCCTGCCAACACCGTCACGGAAAAACAAAACAAAAAAAAAAGAAAAACAAAACAAGCTCCTCTTGCTAAGTAGGAGGAGGGAGGAGAGAGGAAGACGGGTGTTGCTGCTCAGAGAGCAAATGTCCCCTGGTGGGGGCAGACAGATGACTTTGTCTGCAGGTGTTAATGAATTTGATGTGTGTAACAAAGCGGAGACGGTAACAGAATGCCCACGGCTGGCAAATAAAAAAATGAGAATAAATGAAAAAAAAAAAGAAATGTGAGCAGGGCCAAGCAGGAACTGTTGAGTCACCTACCTCCCAGCCAGTGCTCTGTGTGACAAAGAGAATACAAGACATGTAAACAAAAACACACCAACACACATCCACACACGCTCCACGCTTTCTTCTCTGTTTTTGGTGTATTTCTGTGGCAGTGTTACAGCGCCACCTACAGGCCTGGCACATATACTACAGCGTTGAGAGTGATTTTGAGGCGTTACGTGTGCATGAAGACATTTATTGAAATAATGCAGTGATTACGGATCAAATAGGGAAAGTTCAGATGCAGTGTGGATACGGCTTTATTCTACTCCATGGAAGGAATTGAACTTCTCTCCACTGCCTCATTCAGGTAACAGAAGATATGTGTCTAAAAGAAAGTGTAACTTCAAATGTATGTGAATGTGCTGGTGAAGCTTTTCATATTGTACCCAAATGTGAGACTGACAGAGTAAATATAAAACATCAAATCTGAGTCTCTTTCTCGCTCTCAAACACACACGCACACAAATTACTTTTCTCATTTGACTTGTTCTGCACCTCAAGCTAAGGGGGAAAGAAACATCTACACAACACATGTGAGTGTGTTTACCTGGTGAACTATTTTCCCAAAGGCTTCCTGTAGTTTACCATGAATGGTGGCCAGCTTTTTTGCATCCCTGTTGGCTTCGTGGATAGGGATCAGTACCTTGTACACTTCGTTTACTGCCTCGTACATGCCAGCCTGGAATAAATATCAAAGCAAATGTTGCAGTTCATCACCTAAAATACTGAAAAACACCACAGCGAAAAAGTATTTGGACAAGCTAATCAACTACAGCCAAAATCTGACTTTAGTTTTTCATTTTTATTAAAATGAATTGAGAGAAGATCTAAAATTAATCAATAGAGTCATGTGCGTAATGTTCTAAAACCATTTGAAAGCTTACTCTTTTCCATCCATCTAAAGAACCATCCACTACTTCTTACCATAGAGAAAGAGGCAGCAGCTTGCTCCAGGAGTCCCACCAGACCAATCTCAGTGAAGTATTTGCCCGAGCAAATGCCCTCTTCATCTGGAGACACCACATCATCGGAGACTGCTGATTCCTCCAGTACATTCGAGGAGATGTTCTGAAAAACACACACAGAAAACAAGGCAAGCATATTTAAGCAGACGTTACTTGGCCCAAGAACGTATGTAGATTTCTTCAGAGGACAGACACATGTACACACGTTACTAATATACAGTAGGAGCTGTCCTTACCTGGAAGGTGACGCAGCCAACAGGTAGATACTTGCGGTCCTCCAGCATGCTCAAGTATTCAGCAACCAGAGCAGCGCTGTGCACAAGACACTGAGCAGCCTCCGCGTGGTTATTCCTCTCAGTGTGTTTTCCAGACATGTTCTGGAGCCATGTCAGTCGCAGGTCTGGAGAGGTCTGGTAACCCTTTGCAATCCTGGACGCAAAGACAGAGATAACAAAATGATTTTGCTCACAGAGAAGAAGCATGACAGAAACATGTTTCGTTAGAATGCAAATGTATTCTGTACCTGTACATGAGATCTATCAGCATCTCAGGATCTTCCTGGTGCTCCTTCATTTTCACTGTGTCAGAGAGGATCATGTGCAGGTTAAACACAAGGTCCTGGACCTAAAGGGAGGCAAATAAAAAAAATGGAGCTCATAAATAAAAACCACTAACTTCAATAAATAAAATCAACTACGTTGTAAGGATGTGAGTTTATCTACAGTCTTCTCACCGTACCACCAACGTACATAGACGAACAACCATTCACTCCCAATTAACTAAATCCCCAATTTGCATGTTTTTGGACAGTGGGAGGAAACCCATCGAGAACCCATACACACAAGTAGAACATGTAAACTGAGATCACAAAAACTAATTCACAAAATAACTCATTGATAAAAAGTGCACCTGGTCTGGGAACGTGGTCTCCCTCAGCTCCAGGTCCTCCTCTGCGTACGTAAGAATGGTCTTTAGAGAACGTCGCAGGAACTCCTCATTGAAATTCTGAGAGGTTCCCACCAGCGAGGAAAGAGACATGGTCACCTGCATCTTCACTCTGGCAAAGTTCTGTAAAAGCGACCACACAGCGACATGAGGATTGAACAAATGATGCTCTGTTAAGAGAACTGGACCATTACACTGTGCAGAGCTCATCTCCTCTCTTCTAAACTATTTGACCTATTGAGAAGGTCTGGCTGCACTAGAACAAAACAAATGAAGCATACATGAATTACATACAGTAATTGGGCCTAATTTGGATGCCTGACAGCAGCATTTGGATTTGCACTTAATATGGAGATGTTAAGTGAAAGAAAACTAGTAACAAACCAATAAAAGATGATTGCTCTAAACTGGCCAAACACCATCTCCTTATTAACTGCCTTTACTTAAATAGCAGCATTTTTAAGTAATCAAATAAATTTGAGTAATTTGTTTCTGAAATATGTGCTTGCAAAGCATCAGGGTTCACAAGGCCTTTCTTGTAATTGGAAGACTTAATTTGAGGTATTTCCTTGAAGCTTGTAAAGTAGAGATGTGGTGCTTTTAACTTTCACAACTGATGAAGCTTAGAGCACTACAAAAATGACTCAGCATTATTTGTGAATGGTAAGTGTTGGTGTACTCACGTTGCCAATCTCAAAGTTTTGCCTCATGAGGAGGTAGAGGGAAGCACTAGCATGGGCCCTGATGGTACTTATGCTGCTGCTGCAACTCCTCAGTAGTCGCAAACACAGGTCAGCGCACTGCTCGGTCTCCTCCTCAAACAGCAGTTCAGGAAACTACACAGGCACAGAGAATGATATGCAAGCTCAAAATCCAGTAAAAACTGTAATGATGAAAGGAAATGATGAGCTAACAGCCCAGTACTCAAACCTTTGACACCAGTGCTCTCTGCGTGGCAAAACAGTGCTGCAGGTAGAGGGCGCTCTGGTTGCAGGCCATGCTGTGGAGCAACACCTTTAGTACTCCACCCAGGATACTCTCTTTGGACTCAGTTAGAGATACAGTCTGAAGGAAGAGGGACACACACAACATCAACATTTGTGCTTCCCTCAAGCATGTAAAGTAAATATAGTTAAGTCTTCTCTTGCATACCTGCACAATGATCTCCAAGGTGTCAAGAATAATTATGTTGGCCTCTGTTGCGAGGTTACCATCAATAAGTGCTTCGTGTTCCAACTCTGCTCTGGTCCTGTAATAAATGCAGCAGAGGATCATGTCACAAAATGATAATGACTCCGAAATTGCTAAAATATCAAGAGCTTCCAGTGACCAAACTCAAAACTATAGCGCATAATCACGAATGATGACTCCATAGCATAAACGTCAAATTTTTCTGATGTACCATAGCAAAAACTTGTGTCATACACAGTTGCCCAAATCCTTTGAGTTATGGTCAGTACCTGGAACTCTGGGGTTAAATGTTGTACACTTGCATGTTGTTAAATACCTATACTATGCATATAAAACTATGTGGTTATTAGGGGACACTTATGTTATTCAATAAATACATAAATAAATAATCCCTGACAAACAATAGCTATGACTAGAACTGCCTTGTTTTTTTGCTCAGTAGCAATGAGGGAGACACACGAGCCAGGATCCCAAAAACAAGAAGCGCACTGGTTAAAAAGCAAAAACAGACCCACTGCAACCACTACCAACCCTGAGACAGACATTGTTACCAAGGGAGACAAAATGATGGGATGGAATGGGGAGGGTTGATCAAAGGAAAAGAACCACGATCAGGGAAGATTCTGTCAGTATATTCAATTGCATGTGTGAATTCAGAGAGTCAAAATGGAGAAGCAATTCATTTTCAATAGGGATGGAATAGTTTTGTACTTTTTTTTTTTTTTAACTGCAAATTCATGATAATCAAGAGGAAATAGTTACACAAAACAAATCAAAAAAATCTTATTTTTGTCAATTTCAACTGTCTTTCCACATGCATGTGAATACATCATAAATGAGGAACTTGATTGGTATAGGGTTTCAAAAAAAAGCACACAGCAAATGTGGACCATACAATACCTGACTGATCTGTGACTCCTACATAAACACACAGCAACATAAAAGAACAAAGGGAAATTAACAAAAAACAAAGTCTAGAGCTGAATTTACAAAAGAAAGGATTTCTGTCATCATTTGACAAAAATCTGTGAAAAAGGTTTGGAAAAACAGGGTTATGGGTTAAATTTGGTAAGCCCGTAAATCCAGCTAACTATATAGAAAACAATGATTTGGGTTTGTGATGGCATGATATGAGATACATAAAAAATATTTAAGGATGTTATTTCACATTTGAACACAGAATAGTGACTTTCTTTGTAGATGACTGATTGAATTTTCAGTGGGAAATTGTCATTGTCTTTTTGCTGGTAACCTAATTGTATTTAAAAGCTGAAAAGAGCGTACTTGTCCAACTTTTCACTGTTTTGTCTCCAGTGGGTCATGTCCTTCCTCCATCGCAGGTTCTCCTGACTGCCAAACGCACTGCCAGATGGACTCCGTTCTAAATAAGAAGAAACAATAATGCACTTTCAACTGTGTGGAAAAGCTATACTGTATATTTACGTACAAGAGAAGTGAAAAACTACAGCTGAAAAATGTCTGGCTGTCTACATGGATGGCAATAACTTCATTAATGATAGTGAAAGTGAACATGAAACAAACAGCACTTCAAATAGCACTGCCTGCACAAATGCAAGGAATGTCTGTATATCTGTTAACTACATAACTGTCCATGGCTTCAATGCATGTCAATCCAAAGCATATCTGAGTGTGTGCTCTCACCGAGCTGTCCACGGCTGCGTCGCACCATCTCCTGTCGGGCCCCGATGCTGCCCAGTATGGCTTCCTCCAGCTTGGCTTTCATGTCTTTCGACTTCTTAAAGGTCAGGCTGTTCATTCGTTCAAATGCTTTCTTCCCCTGCATGGTGAACACAACATGGGCCTTGTATCCATGAGGCAGAGGGGGTGAGTGGACAGACAAGAGAATGCACAGCAGGAAAGTTACTTGCAGCACAGCACCACAGCACCTCACATGCAAAAGCAGGTTAGAAAAATAAAAGCAAAAATGTGTAAGCATTAAAAGGCAAATAGCAGAACAGGAAGAGGTAGATATACAAATAAAGTAACATTGATAATGAAAAAGAAAGCAGTGTGTACTATTTAATGCCCACATTTAGTAGCAAAGGGACAACAGTATCAGTACACGTCGGATCATCCACAGGTGACTCACAAAATGTTAATCAGCTCAGGGCATTACCTTTCTGTTAGTTCAAAAATAATGTGTTGTTATTACCTTGTATTCGAAGCAGGAGACACAGAGGTAGAGAAGATCCAGCAGGCGGTTGAGCTGCGACACAGACAGGTCTGTAAACCATTTCTGTAACACCAGCTCATCAGCGTTCTTCAGCACCCACAGCAGACAGATGAGAAGACTACGACTGGATTCAGCCGAAAAGCTTCCGTGCTGACGACTCGCCTAGAGATATGGACAAGGATGTGTCAAGAGGGCAATACTGGATTTTTAAAAATCATAAATATTTATATAGTATAGCACTCACTGTAGATGTCATAAACAATAACTTACCTGCGAGTTGAGCAAGAAGCTGCTTGGTCGGGACATTGGAGAGGAAGTAGATGTGCCTGCTATCGCCATGGCGACTGTCTGACTTATCATGCTGTTACCATCTCCTTCCATTTCTTCTCCACTGTTGCCCACTGCTGCTCCCTGGGGACAACCTGGCCGACCCCACTGGTTATGGGACTCTACTGAAGAGGAGTGAATAGAAAATTAAATCAATTAAAATCAGGATCTTGCTCCAAATGAATATGACATACATTACTTTTGTACAGAATATGATCTGATGTCCATATGTTCATTTACCAGTAAAGTCATGGAGCTGAGGCAGCGTCTCCATGATTATGCCAATAAGAGGCAGGTAAAGCATGGCAACACGGGCCTTGACCTCAGGATCTGCATAGCGTGGGTCAGAGTCATGGCTGGACAGGAGGTTATGAACAACATTCACCACTTTCTTATGTAGACCAAACATTCTGCAATAAAAAAACACAAAAGAAACATGAAAAAAGGGGAGATCACATATATGATCACATACTTCATGTCAAATATGAAAAGGAAATGGAACAAAAACCTATTCACATTAAGCTACTACAGCATGACCATAATTTACTGCCATGCTTGTTCAACATGCGTTTATTTACAAGTCACTATGCATACAGGCTTATCTCTCACCAACAGATATGGGGGCTATAAACTGAAGAATCTTTCACTACAACACTTGGTAGATTACTAGGTAAACATACAGACGCAATAAAACCCATTCATTATGGTGGAATGTTTTTAGTGAATTCCTTTATCACTAACATTCAGTAAATCTACAATTTCCAAATCTAAAACATACGAACCCCTCATTGTCTGGGTCCAGTATTACAGACAGTTCAGAGAGAACCAGTCCAGCCAGAAAGTGTTGCTCTCTGAAAGGGACGGACAGTTCAAACATGTTGGCTATCTTTTGGTCCTGGACATGTGTGGAGAACCCAGAACTCTGAAGCAAAGAAGAGAGTGAGTTACTGAAAGTGAAAACATTAACATTTTAACAGCGAGGGACTACTGATCTCTGACTGACTCACAAAACACTGTACAACAACCCTTCATTTCTGAGTCCAAGTCTGACCTGTGAAGTTGCTGAGGATACAGAGGGGGAAGGAGAGGCAGGAGGTGTGAGGAGGCTGCAGGGCAGATTGAGGGTGACGTAGTGTTCATGGCTGCAAACAATTCTCAAGAAATCCAGCCTTAAAGACTCCAGGGTTGGGTTCTGCAGAGCATAAAGCTTTGTGGACACCTGGAGAGAGGGAAACAATGCGACATACATCCTTATAATAATACCAAATAATTACAATCATCAAATATCACAATTGCATTCAAATGAATAATTTTTTCTCTCTAAATATTCAAAAGAACACCATAAGATTATCTAAAAGGACAATACCTAGTCATTCCTTTCAAGAAAAAAAAGCACCTTGTGTTTTTTTCAGGGGAGTCGCACATTTTATTTTACACACATCTTTCTGCTATCTGTTGCTGGAAGTTAATCAGATACCTAAATATACCTCATCTGCTTTCTCTTTCTTTCTACTGATACAGCTAGAACTGCATTGCCATTAATCATTACCAGCTGTAAAAGATAAATATATGGCACAAAAATAAATAATTTACCTGTTTCCAGTATGCCCTGATTAGGGTAAAGACAAAGCCTCGGTCCATCACTGACAGTAAGTCGTTGAGAAAGAAGGCCAGACTTGTGTTGAGTCTCTCCACAAGCTCCAGGTCCTAATTGCATAAGAAACACATATTAAAAAGAATATAGAATTGGTGGTTTGAACATAAATTATACAGTCTGTTAAACGGACCCTATAATGGCATCTCTTCTAACCTTAATTATTGGGTTATGCTGATTTTTGATATTCCACAAATAGTATGAGAACCCTTTTGCAGACAAAAAATACAAACTTGATTTGGTCAATAATTACCTTCTGGAAACGGGAAACAATGTCCCCAGCAATTGTGCTAACCAGAGCTGTAATATCATCCATGAAACGTTCCGGGAAACGATTCTTCCTGGGTGACTCCAGGCGTTCAGTGAAGTAAAGGTGGTGGATAATGCTCTTCACCTGTGGCCAAGGTGTTCAACACAAGATATAGTATTGTTTGGACTGTACAGTAAATGACTGATGAGATCTAAGGTTAATTTGTGCCTGTGTCGAGATTGTTTCCTACCATGAGTTCAAAGAAAAACCAGGCCTGCTGTAGAGCTCCCTCTCTGACGCTCCCACTGCTCACCACCCACTGGAGGGCCAACTCCTCATGGAAGAGCTGAGTGGGACAGGACAAGACATAGAGACAAAGCGGTTGAGAGAAAAAGAGCGATGGGGGGGGGGTGTGAAAGCAATAGAGGCAAAAAATAATTGTGAAGCAGCAGAAAAAGAAACCTTTATCTTTGCTTAAAATATATCTGGATCAACATGTTGTATATAATTTAAGAAATCAAATTGATTTAAAACTCCTAACTATAAAAATAACAAGCGGTTAACAATCTTTATCCAGTCTGGTCCAGAAAAGCTCCTGCAACCCCAACACTGATCATTTCTATGAAGACAAAGTGAGGTTAAGTGAAAAAAAATAAGCATTTTAACACAAATTTTATCAAAGAATATAGTTTTCAACTGTGTGCTTCACTTTTCACTTTTAAGAAATGAAGAAACAATAACACTAACCATGCAAATGGCACAGTTGTGTTGTTTAAATGCGTACTCTTGAGATAGAGAATCAATTCCTTTCTTTTTGCATGGAGAAAGTCTTCTTCATTTCTTCAAAGTGTTGAAATGCATGTATTTATTTATTTGTTTCTTTCCTTTTTTTAAATGCAGAACCAGCATCAAACACAGTCCGGCTAACACACCGACTTTAGTCCAGTCTGGAAAGTATTTCTTAATTAATAAATATGGGACGGAGACGAGACCTGACTGAGATCTGTGTGAATTGTGGGGACATGAGGTTAAAAGGTGGATAATGCTGGTATCCTTTCATGAAAAATAAAACTCACTGATTCAGCAAATGAACCACAATGTACGAAGACTTCCCAGACAATGTGTGCACAACACTCTGTAACACACAGTCAGTGTTAGCCAGACTATAGCCAACATCGAGGTCACGTCAAAAACTCCTCCACACATTCAGAACAAGGAGGCTGATCATTGACATTCAGCATTCAACAAGACTCCACAACCACCAAATACGACATCAACCAGTCCAGAGGCACACATCCACAGACAAGACGGGTGACGAGGCAAAAAGAGAGAAGAGGTGGGCAGGGTTGGATCCTCTCCCAGCGCCAGTGGCTCTACCTTTTTTGTGGGTAACCGTCCAGTTAAAGTTTGCAAGAAACTGGCGCTCTCAGTGTGCGAAGACATGCGATTGCCACAGCGCTCCATGGCCTATGGGTGGGATGAATGGAAGGGTGACAACAAGGTTAGTGGAGGAACAACAAGGTGGGGTTGCCCCTTTTTCCCCCTCAGCACACACAGAGAGAAATGTGTCTGCTGGGTCACACTCGCACAGAGTTGTCACACATGAAGCACAAAACAGTAAGACGCAGGACAGAACACAACACTTAAGTGTTGTACCCATAATCTACAACAGTCAGATACATATGTAGTTGAACAGATGAAGGTGAACAAATTACTCCAGATATATAAATTTGCAAAAGGAAAATATCCTACAGAATCAAATGTTTATTAGTAGTAGGAAAATGATAATTAAGTTCCATTACAGGTCAAATTCAAATAATGTTACACACATTATTCATCTTTGACAATGTAATCACATTTAATGTGGTAAGCTGTGATTTGTATGATTACAATATGCAAAATGAATTTTCTCTTGGTTCTTTACATTTGTAATAGTGTACGTGTAAATTAGTAAACAGTAAAAGGCTTATGTCACGACAACTTAAAAGTGACAAGGAAATATAACATCATGACGATGGACAATGACCTCACATTTCGACACACATTCATCCCGTGCACCAGTGGTAAAGTGAGTGCTATGTAGGGTTAGTAAGTCATGCAGGGCCACTAGGTGAGAGTGAAGGACCATGGGACAAAAGTAGTGAGTGAATAAATTAAAAAGGCAATGACAGATGAAAGAAAATGAAAGAAAAAAAGTATTCTCTGGTGATGAAGGTAATTTCTAACACTGCCCTTTTTCTCCACCGTTCCTACGCTCTCAGTGAAATACTCACAGAAAGACTATGTCTTATTTTTAAGTTTTAAATGAAATGAAATGACCAGTATAAACCCAGTGTTTGATATTAAAGCAAAGGGAAGCCAACAATAACTCTGGAACCAATTCAACTTTGGCATCACCTGGATTTACTATATCCATTTTTTGCTGTAAGTAATGAGAAAAAGGGAGGTGTTGTTAGGTGTGATTATGGAATTGGGATGACACGTACGACTCCAGCATGAAAGATACAGGATCATGGAGGTGACTGTGACTCCCATGGGAGAGCTATCATTGTACCAGAATACTGCAATATTATGAAGTTTTGGCATCTTTTGTGTTTTGTCAATGCTGCTGTACTCTGCACAGCAAAGATAATTACACACAATTAAACGTCATGTAACCACTAAAATGACCAAACAATGTGTTTAAGGGGCTAAATGTAAGCTCCTAAAAGAATTATCTATGGCAACGCCTGTAGCCACAACTGAACTACAGCCGGGAGTGAACATCCTGGACTCCAACAGGAGTCTACAGTATTTTACCCACAAACAAGATGCACACTGATCAGACGACAAAAGCAACACGTGTTTCTGTGGAGTATGTGTTGGAGTCTGTGTGGTGCTGGGAAGCGCTTGTTTGTTTATGTTAGCAGACTCCATTCCTATGCAAACTTCAACAACTATATTTAATTCACTGCTTTGTGAGCAGAAGTCAGCGCAAGTAAAAGAAAAACCGGACCATCTACTGGCCAATTGTTTGTAGAACATTTGTATTGCGTTTGTATTTTTCGCTGTCCATTTATTGGAATTAGAAAAATTATTGAAGAATGAATAAGCTTACAAACAGCCCCTTTAAGTAACAACATAAAAACAATAATTTCATCGAAAAATAAAATGAATTCCCTCCAGGCCCCAACAATTACTTAACTCATAATAAACCAAAACTCCAAATATCCCAGTATCCCTTGAAGGTGAATAGAGTGATTTTTTTTTCATAGTGAAGCAAGGTGGAGGACAGGGCATTCAAAAACCACCTGCATGGTTTCTGGTGCGGACCCGGGGCTGGATCCCCAGGCAGAATTCTTACACCCCATGGTGTTCACCCACGAGTTGGAGCGGTCTAAGCCCTAGGTGCCAAGGTCAAAAGACACAAGGCAGGCAGGAGTCGAGGGGATAAGTGAGCAGCACGGGGAAAAGGAGGAGGGAAGGAATAATGACACGTTACAGAGGTTCAGAGGTCAGGACTGCTGGAAGATGCCAAGGGCCAAACGAGGTTAGATGTCAGTAAACTAAAAGCCGAAATCATCACCACAGAGGATCAAAGCACAAATAGGTTCTCTCTCTCTTTCCCTTTCTCTCTGTGTCAGAAATAATTTAATCTTCTTCAGAGACAAGAGAAGAAAGGTTTAATTAAGTATTAGCAGCAAAGGGAACATTCATTAAACAACAGGGCTGCATCCATCACATCACCGTTAAAGGTAGAGCAAGATCATCAGAAAGGCAGACTGCACCATTCACTCACATGTTGGGTTACAGTCAAGCAAATTACAAATAAACCAGACAAAATGAACAACATCACATCAATCAAAGCAAATAAAGAAGAAAATACAGCAGGCTGAACCTGAAAAGACTACACTATTATCAGTGTCCTATTGAAACAATGTGCAGTTATATCTTCTTTCAGCATCTGATGTACTGACTGCATGTCATGTATGCATTTCACAACCTGCATAGACTGAGCATTGTGTGTGTGACAGGTTGCTGTTACAGCGGTTAGAGAGATAAGATGTCCAAGCTTGTGTTTACGCATTGGCTATACAGTTTACTAAAAAAGATAAAATATGCCCCATGGTCACTATGCACACAGAAGGCCGCTACTGTGATGCGAGTTAAGAACTATAGTGTAAGCAGCATCTAAAAAGCATCACAAATCAATAAAGCTGCCAGAACATCTCCATGTCACAGTATTTCACACTGCATCCACGTCCAGGGTGAAAAAGGCAAAAAGTGCAATGGGGACTAGTGTCTAAAAGACATAAACGTCAGTGCTTGTTCTGTCCACATTAAGAGGAACAAAAGTAAAATGTTGAATTTTGAGATACTCTGATCCTTTAACAGGAACCTTTGTTGAACGTTTTACTTTTTATTCTTTATCATTGTGTATTGTATGTATTGGGTAACATCTACTGCATGTCTGTCCGTCCAGGGAGTGGATCCCTCACCTGTGGTTCTCCCTAAGGTTTCTACCTTTTTTCCCTGTTGTAAGGGTTTTGTCCCTGGTAGTTTTTCCTTACCCTGGTCGAAGGTCTAAGGACAGAGGATGTTACCAACCCTGTGAAGTCCCTTGAGACAAACTGTGTTTTGTAAACTGTGGGCTATACAAATTAACATTGATTGATTGATTGATTGATTGATTGGTTGAACTGAGATAAAAATAAAATAAAATGGCAGGCTCAAGCACAATTACTGATGACCTTACCTTGCTTCCAATGATAGAACGGACCTCATCGTCAGGCGAGGTGGGCGTACCAGAAATGTCAGGGTTACTGTTGCTGAGGCTACGAGAGCGGTTGAGGTTGAGGCTGGCTGGTCGAACAGCTGAGCGAGCCATGGTGGCATAATGTACCGAACCTCCTAAGCCCCCCGGGCCTGGTACAACACACAGGATGAGATGGAAATTATGGCAACCGAGCTATTACGGGACATAGACTGCAGTCTTCGGAATGCAAAATCGACTCTATGACAGCAACACTTTGTCTGTTTTTGAAACTGGAAGTTAAAATTCTCAATCACACTGGAGTCCACTTGTATTTGCCGTACTTTCATTTCTATTTTCCTCTCAATGGGACATTTTTTAACATAAATTGAGTGCAAAAAATAAGATCATTTTCTCAAAGACTTCCATTCAAATGGAGTTCATTTCACAACCAGCAGAGTCGCCCCCTAGTGGCTAGCTGCTTCTTCAGTCCAACTTCTTGGGCTTCACTTTTCCAACATCAAGACTACATCCATTCATGTCCACCATAGCAGACCTCTGTGGACTTAAATCATAAATTATGTTGGCTTTGTGGAGCAACCAATATGTCTTGGCAGTGGGTGCATTATGAGCCAATATGGGGTCTGGGGGAAATTGTCTAGTCTACTACACATAAAAACATAATTTTTAAAAAGGAAAAACAACTTAAAAATGCACAGCAGTGCATATCTACCTGTTGAGGATGAGTTGGGGTCTGAGTTAGGCAGAGGACAAAACAGATATGGATAAAATAAAGATACAAAAAAAAGAGAAGTTATGGTGGGTAGGTTTGATCACAGACACCCAGTGACGAAGAGATGGAGGTTGCATTAATGTAGTAGAAAAAAAGATAAAGAACGTGGAAGAATGTGAGTAGGTAAACTGTGATGAAATACCTGGCGATGGTGAGTTGGGGTCATTGCTGGGCAAGCGGAAAACATAGTGGATATAAGAGGACAGCAGGCTGTTACGGCCATGCATGTCTTGGCTGGTGTCCAGGTACTTGTGAAGCCGGTTCACTATGGATGCCATGACCTCGAATGATGCCTGGCCCAGATTCACTAAACAAACAAACGTGTAGGCATACAGACAGGTGCAAATTGACATACATGTCCATATCTACATGTACATAAACACAAAAAAAAATCTAGGAAATATACAGATTAGTTATTTCTTAGCATACATATTTATAGCCTTTCTTCATATCAATATAAATAGTGCTATTGTAAATATGATTCAGGAGTAAAGTAAAACAATCAATACACGCTAGAACAATGGACTTTGCACTGCAGGAGGCGCTTACCTTATGCCCATGTTTGTCTGATCCTCAGTCTTGTATATTAAACTTTACTCAATATAATATTAGCTTTAATTAAAAAAAAAAAAAAAAAGATCAGATGTACTTTGTGCGACAGTTATCAACAAAATTATATCAAAAGTACGCTGCCGTACCAGACTGCACTGCAAACGGGATAAAATAATGTTATTTGCTTAACATCACCCCTAAGCAAAGGGAGCTTTGTGATGATTTAACTTACCTATCTGTCCAGCAATTACCGGCGGCCGCACCACAAGCAACACCAACTTGTCAAGTAGGAGGTGAAGGAATCGGACCACTGGTTCCAGCTGGGAAGAGTTGAGTGCCGCGATGCTGGTCTTAAGCTCTGCCTCCAGGTTGTTCTCCATGATGCGCATGTCTCCTATCCTGACTGGGAACATGTGCTCATCCAGGGCATGGACCAAGGCAAAGAATTTATCCAAGTACTGATCCTAAAGTGGGAGAGAGTGAGGCATTTGGTGAAAAGGAGAGTAGCAAAACAAACAGGGTATAGAAAGAGATGGAAAGTAACAGACCAGTAAAGAACCCAAAACCAGAAGTTACATCTACACCAGTGCAGGTGATGCAGACCTGCTAAGGCTTGGTCAGGGGTGCCACTTACCTTAGTTAATGTACAATCAAAATAATGTTGGAGATATAATTTGAATATAAGCTATGACCTAATTGGTCTATAACTCTGTATTCTGCAAAATGAACATTACGAGGAAGGAACACAGTACACAGTACACAGTACACAGTACACAGTACACAGTACACAGTAACACAGTAAGTCTAATCTTCACCAAAGCAGTGATTTATGAACACATTAGTTACAGTTAGGCTCCTGGGAACCATAGTCAAGCACCCCACACCACAGCTGACACAGAGATGCAGTAGATCTCAATAACAAACTGTGAAAGCCATCAACAAATAAACTGGTGTTAGAAAGGGATTCCTGTTTACATGTAGAAATATTACATGTTGTTTCACTTTAGTCTAGATGTAATTAAATATGATTATGTTTGTGTAATGAAAATCATTATTTGGTAACAATAAACATGCTCTTGTTTGTTCCTATAAAGAATGTTAGGTACATTTAAGTTTCCACGAAGCTCAAATATTATAGATGTTATAAGACAGATGGAGTGGGCAAATGAGAAGTGACAATAATGAATCCAAATAAATCATCAAAAACATTATTGGTGATTAAAAGAACACTGTTACCTGTGTGTGGATGGCAGAAACAGCCACCACTTCCACATTAAATACTCCTCGATGGTTGTCCACCCACTTCATCCCTGGGAGAGGAACCTGAGGAACAGTCCTGATTGTTTAAATCTGTGATGCACAGACAAAACTAACATTTTTCAGAATGTGAGACTGAGACTTGCCACTGCATTGTTGGATATATAATATTCTGGCTGCCCAAGCCTTAACATCTCACTCAAAATGAAATTAATGAGTACTGATGATGTTTTACCTTTAGAAAAGGAGCTTATACTCTATCCTATTACACTCCTATGTTTAAACACTTATCTTGAGACATTTGTAGCACACCAGTTCCTAACCATAAATAGGAAATAACTAATACAAATAAGTAATACATATATTGTAACTTTCTCTTGATATTTATGTACAAGAAAATGTGGTTGAGGTCTTACATCTGGTGAGAGAACAGAGTAGGATTGTGGAGGCTTTTCCAGAGACACAGGAAGACAGAAGTGTCCTGTCCGGAGACGCCCATTCTGTAACATGGGGATCCACTGAAGACACGGGAAGTTTAAGACCCAGAGGACAAAAAGCACAATGTTACAAAAGACTTTGAAGATAATACAATTACTAAATTCATCATGGTGTTCTTGAAGTTTCAGATGCACAATACATGTTAATCATCAGGATTGTGTGTACTTTAACTACTGCATCTATGCACATTTAAATTAGCAGCCCTTGTTAGCTCTACTGTAACTGTACCAGTGACTACAGTACAGTTACGTACAGTGTATCCCACAGGCGTCTCCAGAGGTGTATTCTGCTTCTGCTGGCAGCTGACGTGGTAAAAGGTGAAGAGAATGTGATGGTGGTCTGACAGGGATGCAGGCAACTTCATCTTGACCTCATCATGAAAGTCAGGTGATCTGAACACAGCATTTAGAAAGAAAATATAAAGATCCTGATACAACAAACAACTTTTCATTCAACAAAGTGCTTAGGAAAGACAATCACCATGAGTGATTGTCTTTGCATGAGGAAACTGCAAGTTAATGCCCAGAAAAAAACAACAACAGCTACAGCCAGCCCACCAACAAAACCACGAGCCTGAGGAAGAAAGGGTCAGAGAACAATCCTCAACTCACACTGGGAACTTTTTTTTTTAAATCACATAGCATAAAAAGAAAAACCTCAAAAAGAAATAACAGGAAAAGAAGAAGCGTTCCAGGTTTACAGAAGAATTCTTTAAGAATGACTAGATTAATTGGATTAGAAATCCACGACAAAATCAATCACCAACTACTTTGATAATCAATAAATCTGTTTCAAATAAAATCAAGATTGATTGATAGTGAAAATATTCATTTGCGACAGCCCTACAAATCTTGTAAAGGAGAGCAGTGTCATTCATTTTTTTTCTCATTTGTCTTTAAGGGACTGACAAAAGAAATATTGTGCCATTTCTGAGCGAAATGTGGACTATAATTGACCATTAACTATAAGTACCTATACAGGCTGGGTATGAGGGTCTCAGGTCTGATTGTCCTACTCACAGTGGTACATTATTCACAGGTTGATTAATTTTGGCCTTGAATGTTTGACCCCTGGGTGACAAATGACAAACCACTGGGTGTCGTAAAAAACACCTAATAGTGGTGATAAAATATTAGAGACCCCTCAACTCTTATGTACAGATGGAGGAAACTCGCGCCAAGGACACCACATGACAATATCCAGAAGGTTGACTCAACTCTTTCTTTAATGAATGCCATCAAAGGCAGGGTAGTGAAGGTGTAAGAGTAGATGTCACGATAAAAGTTGAATTAGAAGGTGAAACATGTGTGAGTGTAATTACCAATCATCCATAACAGGCTAGACATTTCAGACTTTCAGAATCTACGGTTAACATATCACTGCCAAGGGATGCCATTAAATAAATCATACTGCAATAAAATGCATAATGATAGACATTAAAAGAGTAACACGAATAAACATGTTTTTTTTTTTTAAATACAGAGCTTTTTGGGATCTTAAGTTAAATGTAATTACTTAGCAGTCACAGAAACTTTCTATTGACTAGTTTCATGAATGTTTTAGGTGATGTTTGATGAATGGTATTCACATGGCAGAGACTATTAAACCCAAATTGAGCAAAATATGACAAAAGACAAGTGACTTGCCTGTTATGATACACAACAGCAGTGTAGGCCTCTTTAGCAAAATCTGCACAGCTAGACTTCCCAAATATCACCTGAGGGACCATAAACACAATATTAACATTACATAGCATTTGAATGTATCTGTTTCAATTAATAAATTAATCAGTTGCTACATTCAGCGGAGTCAAGGCACTTGATAATATTGAAGAAACCAAGAAAGAAGTAGTGGTTATGTCAAATGATCACAGCATACCGGCATTGCATTGTTTGGATCCTCTCCGTTCATAAATTGCACTTTCACTGTGATGTTTCGGGCAGAACCTTGGCGGTTGGCGAAGTTAAGACTCTGTGGGTTCACATACAGCAGATTCCTGAAAAACACACATAAATGTAGAGAGACAACAAGCCACATCAATGATGAAGTCCAATGAGAGCAAGCATAAATACAAGAAGGCAATAATCTTTTTTTTTTTTTTTTTTTTAAATCGTGCTCTAATGACAAAATCAAACACATTTAAAAATGTTTGCCCTGGTTTGCTTGCATAGTTACCTCAGATGCACGAACTGATAAATTTAAGGGGAAAAGCCATAGTGTATAAACCACACTCTGATTGGTGAATACAGGAGGCTTGGCCTGTCTATCAGTAACCATGGAGGGTACAGCCTAAAAATCCTGAATCAGCTTTCAGAGTAGGGAGGTGGAGAGTGAAATGAATATGTGCCATTTGCCTAAAAATCTGATAATGAGAGGGGTTTTAAGGAAATTGTAACCACAACAAAGTGACAGTGTAATGTCAACAACATAAAGGGAAAACATATGAATTACAGGACAATTATAGGATAAACTTCTCCAAAACTTTAGAGAACAAACTATAAAAAAAATCCCATAAATTACACCAGTAAACACTCCTCTTGTATGAATTGTATTGCAGGCATCAGCTGTTTGTACGGCACAACTTGAGTTTGTGTATTGTCCAGTTACTGCCAGCAGATGTGTTATAAAAATCCTCCGTCTCATCCTTCCCATCAACACTACACTACAGAGAAGATGGAGGACGACTTGAAATAGGAAGTGTAAAGTAACATGGGATCAGCTGACAAACCACAATGACGTAGTAGAGTCAGTGGGGGGCGGCCCCCCAGAGACAACAGCTGGGACCACAACTGACAGTGAAGCGTGGGAATCGTCTGATGATGAGATTTTGCTTCCATGTAACTTGTCCTAACAATTTTAATGGCCGCTTCAAAGTAATTGTTGCGCTTGATCTTATAATAGACCCAAAGATGGCTTTGCTGTGGCAAAGTGGTACAGTGTGTATCTCCTTCTAACCAGATTAAACTTAACTTAACAGATCTTGCAACTGTAAGACAGCAGATACACACTATTTCCATTTGACAAAAGAGAAAAAGGAGACCTGGTGACAAAGTTATTCACTGGTCAGGAGCATGGAGAAGAGGAGTGGTAGATAAAGAGCAAGTCTATTTCCTGTTTCCTCCTGTAAGTCTGTTTCCGCATAAAATCACTTCTTATTTAAATTAGAATACACAACTCTGAAGTTAATAAACAAACATAGACGTGGACACCCGAATAGTAACTGATGGGTGGGGTTGTTTAGCAAATTTGTTTGCAGTTCGTTAAAAACTGCTAATGTGAACTTGGAGACAAACATGCCAGCTGTGCAGAGAAAGGCCCCAAAAGTGTCAGGTCAGGTTCAAACACTTAACACATTATCACTGTTAAACCTCAGTGCTAACCACTGGGCTGGAATAAAGGACACTGAAAATCATTACTGGCTTTATGCTGATAAAGCATTACTGGTTCATTCATTTAGTCTATGGCCATTTTTTTCATTTCGAAAGGGTTTTTTCTTTCTGCTCGATTCGTATGAAAAACGTAGTGGTCTTTCATTTATGAGGTAATCCATCCGTATAACTGCAAATCACTAGAAAGAGCTCATTAAGATGACCATGGTATTTAGGTGCACTGCTCGAGGTAATGGGTCAAATACACAGGAATCTTCTGCTATTTATCATAATGTAAATTTAATGATGTAACATTATTTTTGTTTTGCTATGCACGGCGACTGTTCAGCTCATTTTCAATGGAGACATTCCTATGTGAATAAAAACTAATTCAAAACAAATGGAGTGACTCCGTATGAAAGCAATTACCTTTACCACATCAAAGAACACGACACATTTTAGTTCCAATTGGAGGTCGGAAATCGTGAAGGAAGTACTGCCAAAAGGATAAATATTTATATCCTATTAAATACTACAGCAAGTCATTTCAGCGATTACTTTCTCCCCCTCTTCTGAGCACATTTTACCAACACTGCAAGTTTGCTTGAAGCAACTTACTTCCCCACTCTGCTGAGGAGGTAATATATAACGTAGAATTTCCATAAAAAATAGTTTATTTTTTACGACAAGACAGGAATGATCATTTAAAATCTGCAAGCTAATCACTAAGCATTTCATTAGGAAAACACTTTCTCATTCATGCAAACATTCAATCAGCCAATCATTGAGGCACTGGCAGCAGTGAAAAGCATGAACCCATGCAGACATTGGTCTGGAATTTTAGTTATTGGTCAAATCAAGCATTAGAATGAGGGAAATTGCAACTGGTTCCAGCATGCATGTATGACTATGTCTGAAACTGCTGATGTCCTTGTATTTTCATGCACAACTGTCACAAAATATATAAATACATTTTGAAAGTAGTGGAAGCAGAGAGAAAAAAGTATCGCGATTGAATCAACAGCATAACTGACTGATTCACAACCACTGTTAAATTTTGATGGCAAATCAAAAAATGTCATCACATAATGTGACATTTTGGTTTTGCCACACTATGCCGTGCCCCTTCTCATTATCACCCAAAGAAAAAAAAAGAAAAAGTTCAGTATACAACATTCACCAGGTGCGTCACTCCCTTCTCTACTTTGGATCACCAGCATTAGCTTGGCTGTATGACATGTATGGACAAATTAAACCAGGTTAAGCTCCAACACTGAGCTGACCAACAAACCCATATGTCAGTCCAAGTCTAATAGAACCCTTTTTGGATTTGGTAGAGCAGGAGATTATCCCACACAAATGCACAGTTGACAAATCTGCAAGAATTTTGTGATTAAATGTTTCAGCGTAGACAGAAAATGTTGTTTCTGACGTCATGACACAAAGGATTGAGGCTGTTTTGAGACACAAGTTTAATTGCATCTGTACATTTATGTACAGCTTCTGGAGATGCCATGGCCTGGATCCCTGAGAACTATCACAGATGCAGCTCTCCCAAATCTGAGTTTGGTGTTTCTCCAAGTAAAGAGCTCATCAAATGTACAGAATATTCCTCATATTATGTTGGGGGCAACTAGTTATTATTTATGTGTAACAAAACATAAAAAAAAGTTATGATAAACCTCAGCAATAAAACCAAGATGATAAGTAAACATCCACCCTCCACCCTGACATCATTCATGCTAAGGAGCTTAACCCCAACACCAATGCCAGTAACACACACTTCCCCACGCTAAGAGAGAAGGGGTGAGAAGAAAAAAAAACCGCTTGGTGCTAGGCTGATTCAGCAGCATATTAAATCAAACCTAAGGGCATTAATTACATGCAGCCTTATCAATCAGAGCAAAGTGTGCAAGGTTATAAGGTTTGAAATTGATCAGGCTGACAATCCATCAAAAACCTGTGATGGCCATTGTTGGCATTTTGCTGATCAGCTAAAGCGCTGCACCACGGGTAGAAAACAGTGTAGGGTGGGGCATGATATGGAAAGGGGATTGGGATTAAATGGACAGTAGAGGAGGCGGGGGTAAATGTAATTTGCTCACTGCTGTGATTTGTTTGTTCAGGGAAGGGAGGGCTCAAAGGGGGATTTGGGAGGAGGTGGGGTAAACAGCTAAAAAGTAGTAGGGGTTAATGATCAGCAAATCTCCCCTCCTCTGCTGAGGGGGCAGTATATATATAACACAGAGCAGCCTGCTGCTCTCACATCATTTTAACAGCAGCGAGGCTTATGATGCGAGAACAGAGTTTTGTGCACAGCACAGAGTAGAGGAACGTGTGCAACAGTGTTTACGACGGTCATAGCTATTCTACAACCAAGAATCTTACGGCAAATTTATGATGAAGCTGTTTTGTCTCGTGCTGCTACTTGCTAGTTTCACTGCTGCTGTCCATGTGGAAACTTCAAGTAAAGAAAGGCAGCCCACTCTGCCCACACAGGTCTTTACCATGGAACCAAGTCCTACTGAGACAAAGTCACGCTTTGCCATGCTGGATGATGTTCGACTACTTGCAAACGGCCTCCTTCAACTTGGCCAGAGTTTACGGGAGTTTGTGCACAAGACCAAGGCCCAAATCAACGATATCTTGCAGAAGCTTAACATCTTTGACCGCTCTTTTTACCAGCTTTCAGTCGTCACATCAGAGATCAAGGAGGAAGAGGAGGAGCTGAAGAAAACCACTAATTTCTTGAAGGCCAACAATGAGGAGATCAAGAACTTGTCGCTGGAAATCAACACTAAGATCAACGGCATCATGCAGGAGCGCACAGAGCTGCAGAGCAAGGTGGGGAGCCTCGAGGAGAGGCTGAAGGGACTGTCGCAGAGCCTTGTCCCTGCTGAACAACTCAGTGAAATCACAACACTCAAGGTAAGAACCTTGCGGATGCTTATGCAATTCATCTGACTATGTTATTAAAACTTTCAGTCACTTGCATCAATGGATCATATGGATATGCACATCAAAAGACGTGAAATAAATCAATTATTTTTAAAACATTTTTAAGAATTCAACATTCAACCTATAGCTGTAAAATGTAGAAATACAATGGATAACCAATTTTTCCATTATTGCATATTCAGCAAGTGATTGAAGCACAAGAGAAAACAATCAACAATCTACTGAAAGCAGTGCAAGAGCAGCACGATCAACTCGACCACCAGAAAAACAAGATCAAAAACCTGGAGGAAAAGGTAGACAACCATTCATCATGATTTCACCATATTTTGACTTTCAGAGTCAAACAACTGCCATCTGTGAGAGGGAAATTCTACTTTACTAATAAGTTTTTTCTTTAAAAAACAAAACATAATTTAACTAACAGCAGATTAACTTGAATTTTCTTGCAGCTAAGTGATGACATTTTTCAAGATACAGTTGACAAGCCAATGGATTCAGACCCTGCAGTTCCTGATATGTTTGAATATCTGACAGAAAATGCAACTGGCCTGGATACAAGAGGTACAAATTATCAGTTGTTAAAAATATGTATTAATATGTAATGTCCTATGGTGAAATTTAAAAACTTTGTTTGGTTTATGTTGGTTATGTGTGCAGACCTCCCCATGGACTGCAGTGAGCTGTTTCACAAAGGAGAGACAAAGAGTGGAATTCATGTGATCAAGCCAAACAGATCAGAGCCATTCAGCGTTTACTGTGAAATGGATTCAGGTGGGTGAGACCACAAGAAAAAGTTCCCAATGAAAGCATCAAACATGTTTTGTCGTTCAAATGCATTCATAAGAAGGAACACGGGTATGTTCATACATTTAGGGGCAAGGAACAAACAGAGAAGGTTATCAAACTAGTCAGCCACAGGAACAGGTTATCATGAAGGCCAGACTGAAGGGTAGATAAACAACATTATCCATGATAGGAAAGCTCCCTGATCCTTGGGTAAACATGTGTGTGACTTGAAATACATTTCTCTTTCACCAGATGGAGGTTCAACCGTCATCCAGCAGAGGATCGATGGTTCAGTGGATTTTGACCAGACATGGGTGAAATATGAGAATGGTTTTGGAGATCTGGAAAGTGAGTACTTTTTACACTTTGGTTGTGACACACATACTTTTGCGCAAGAAAATAAAGAAAATAAAACAATTAAAAATATTATTACAAAATAGTGAGTTTTTGGTTCAAGTCTTTCCCAAAAAGCCTCATAGAAAATAGAATAGTGTTGCATGTTAACTCTGACTAGATAAAATGATAACTTGTCATGTCATGTCGAATTCAGACAGCTCAGATGAAAATAGGTGCAGTCGTGCTGCGTTCCAAAGAAATACCACCTGCAGCAATGAACATTGGATCACTCTTTTACAACTACATGACTTAAAATTATAACTTGCAGCTTACCGCTCCCTGCTACCTCAGGCCAAGGAAGACTAATACATGTATATGTATTAGTAAAGGTGACTAAAAGCCTATGGGAGATTTATTTGAAATTGATAAATGTTTAAGATAACAGCCTTATTGCCTTCTAAGAAGTCTGTTTTACTGTATGTTCACACAGAGGACTTCTGGCTGGGCTTAAAGAAGATCCACAGTCTTGCAGAGCAGGGAGCTTACATCCTACGAGTTGATATGGAGGACTGGAAGGAGGATAAGCACTGGGCCGAGTACCGTTTCTCGTTGGAAGGTCCCTCCAAGGACTACGCTCTTCAAGTCAGCAACTTCTCTGGTGACCAAGCTGATGCCATGGCCAACATAACGGGCATTAGATTCTCCACCAAAGACAGAATGAATGATAAAAACCGAAATCCCAACTGCAATCGTAGTTACACAGGTAAAGAGTTATATACTAACTTGCATATACAAGAGCAGTTATATGTATGAAAGTTTAATTGGCTCAAATAACGGCTTGTTTGGTGAAAAGACAGATAAATTATGTTTTAAATTACGCCTCTTTTTCTGACCCTTTGGCAGGTGGTTGGTGGTTCAATGGCTGCGGCGAGAATAATCTTAATGGACGATATTTGTGGCTAAGGACAAAAGGTCGCTCTTCAAGGAGAAGGGGCATTCACTGGAAGCCTAGCACAGGATCTTCATACTCCCTAAAGATGACCAAGATCAGCCTACGACCAGTCCTCTCTCCTAAAATCCTCAACTGAATACACAACTTGCATCCTCTTTCACAAAACTACATGCAACTTTAACAAACAGTAATAATATCTAGTGTTCCACCAACACGTTTAACAGAGGCATAATGTGAAATAAATCAGACATCATAGATATCTATAGCAAACAATGTTTAAATGTATGTCCAAAACTGACATGATCCCTGACTGCAGATAACTGCAGCAAAAATGCCACAAGTCAGACGTGCTGAACAGCCGCAATGATGCAACTCATGCTACATGGGTCATTAACCTACTGAGTCTGATCCAGCTAGGACAATAGAACTGTCATTATGCAACATCTGCAATCACTTGCAAAATTGACATATTGATCCATAATCAGCAACTCGATTCAGAGCTGGTTGCAAAAAATGTTGTGCAGTTGGAGTGAAATCTCCCAATGCAGCACAAGTTACAGTTTAGTTCTAAAACTGATGTCAATGATTTGTCTTTTTTTAAGTTATACACATTTGACTATTTGGTGATGTTTAAAATGCATTTTAAATAGAACTCTATGATGTGAAACTGGCTTGCATGTTTCCAAATGCATGTAAAGGACATACTGTCAAGGCAGGTCATACTGTATATGTCAATGCTGGTGAATGAGAGCTTTGCTTCACCAAATACAGAAACGGCTATGCAAAGGTTTGGCAGTGCACTGGTAAGCTTTTCCCTTTGTTTTCTTCTAGTTTTTTTTTACTCTGTTAAGTATTTAAACCATGTTCATGCTATTATATGATTAATGCTGGTATTTTTACAATCATCATTCCCATGTATTTCTTATGTTATTGAGTCATATTGACTCTTATCCATTAGTTTAACTGTAATGTAAATGTACCTCATAAACATTCCTCACTGTCAAGTTGCTATGTGCTCTTAAAGATCATATTTATGTTGACGCAATTAAACACAACGTGACCAAAATGATGTCTAAAATGTCCTTATTAATAAACAATATAACAATATGTCCATATTATTACAACTGACAGATAAATCAGGGTATAGATGGAACAGGGTTAGCTAGTTGCAGTATTTAAATTCAATGAGCTCATTGTCTTTTCAAATGAAAGGCATCAGATTGAGGGTGTTTGAAGAATTAATCTCACTGAATGGAGAAAGAAAAGTTTAAGTTTTAAGGAAAACTTTTAAATAGATCATATTAAATGATAAGACCTTATATCTGGTGGTAAAAACATTTGTCAAAAATTACTTTTTAGGATTTTAAATGAAAAAAATGTAACAACACAATTTAATTTAACACAGTACCTATCACTCTCTGTAGAAGACCAGTTGGATCTGATATTAGTTAATCTGCAATAGGACGAGGACGACACCTGTTATCTACAGACAAACAAATCCCACTACTGCAAAACCATGTCAGCAGCCACGTCTGGAAATGAAAGCAAGTGACCTTGACAAAAATAGCTCTCGGTCAGATCGAACATTTGTGCAGCGTGCTGACAGACATGAAAGTGTCAATGTGCAGACCTTGAGCTGAGGTGCACTGATGTTGACAAGTTAAACATTTTGATTTCAGGATTACCAGTGCATGTTTGCATCCTGCTTAAAATGCGTGTGACATATTGGCCTCTGTTCACATTAAAGAAGTATAGGTGAACTGTCTCAGAGCCAAACAAAATCTACTCATGGCAAAATCCAGCTGTAGCTAATGCAAAGCGTGATAACTATTGAAATTTGGCAAGTTTGCATGCAAGCCTATGAAGAAGGGCTGCGATGATGTGCTTTTTTCAGAATTCTAATTGGGTACCATTTGTGTTGAGATTCTGATCTACTGAGATTCTACAAGTATTGAGAATGCGAAAATTCAAATAAAACTGAAAAATGTCTTCTGAAAACCCTGGATTGAAATGACACCGATGGACAGAATGTCCAATAGTTTTTAGCTTAAGTGGCAACCGTTACTTTGAGCTGTTTCTGTTCATCAAGCTAGTAACCCTCCTTATGAAGCTGCACCAGAGTGAACGTCAACATAAAAGCTGTGTTGAAATACATTTTAGAGTTGCATTAACATTCTTCTTTGGTGCCCCACAGCAGCCAGCACCCATAATAGTGTATTACTGCATCTCTTATCCTAATCTCCTACCTTTGGCTGGTATTGATGTTTTTCAACATTAACATTAAACACAGCTTAAGCATTTGCAATCTACTATATGGACTTTGGAGTAAACACTTAACAAAATGAAATGATCTCTAGACTAAACTGACTAACCTAAAAGTTCAGAGACAAATTCTTTTTGTGTACCTGTATGTGGTGTTTGGCACATAGACGTCCCTTGCAGGAAACTCCAGGATCTCCCTGGTGGGGCGTACTCTGCTGTCGGGGTAAGGTTTCACCTGCTGGAGGTCAGGGGTCAAGCAATAGTGGGGGTTCTCTGGAGCTGGAGAAATATCCAACTTCAACTGGGCTGTGGTGATAATTACAGAAGACAAATGGGAGTAAGTGAAAGAAAGAAAAGAGTGATGAAAATTACATTGTAAAAATAAATATAAATTGAGCACAGATATAATCATAGCACATACTTTATTTAAACAATAGTGCACTATCAGATCAAATAAAACAGCAAACATGAAACCACACAAATGAAAAATAAATAAAGTTTAGTACTATCCAATAAAAATAAACACAATTTTAACTCACAGAAACTACAACTACAAATACACCATGCTGCGTCTAATGAAAGAGACGGTGATGATGATGTAAATGAGAGGCTTGCTCTGGGTGGCGCTGTAGAGCGAGTGTCTGTCCAATATCCAACTTCAAACCAACTTCAATGCACTAAATAACAGATGCTTGCACACCGTGATTTGTTTGTTGACATTCATTTTCTCATTCTCATCGTAGTCTACGCTGAATCCTAAATGATCTCACACAGCAGACTTAAACGAAGACGGTGCGGCTTCAAACTTCCTTTTTTCAGAGTCTTGTTCACTCGCGCTGATTGACGCTGAAAGCGGCATGAGCAGAGCAGTGCTCATGTCTCTGCTCCTGAGTAGATATAATCACGCAGCGTTGTGTATTTTAATACATTTTGACGGACTGAAACGTACCGAAATACCGTTGTTTGTCGTTACGTATTGAACCGAACAGTGTGTACAGAACGGTTAGGTAAAATACTGAATACCGTTGCATCCCTAATATGTATGTAATCCATAGTTATTGGGCAAAATGGAAACAAATTGTAAGTTTCAAGTAAAACTACAGTGATGTTGTTTTTGACAATAACAAAAGAAAAAGACAATACAAAAACCACTAGGACACATGGAATTGTATTTTCCATTTCATTGGACATTTAAAGGAAATTAAAGGACACAGTTCTGTGAGCATTATACCTGTGATGGGCCTGAGCCTCCTCAGAACTGATGAAGGTCTTCTCATATCTGCTAGGAACTTATACAAGTCTTCATCACTCAGCCTGTCGCCCTCCTAAAACACGCACGGATAGTATTTCAAAAAATTTGAAAGTTCACCTTCTAACAAACTAATGGACATATCCCTCATTTCCCCCAGACTTGTTTATGATTATGAACATGCCGTATGTGCTACTGTGGATACCTGTTTGAAGAAGTTGGTGATGGTAAGTGTCGCAGGTCTGAAACCTGTCAGACTACATGCCTCATCTCCACTGGTGGTCCTCTCCAGGGAACGCCTTCCCATTATGCTTGAGTTCCTGCGCTCTGACCATGAGCCTTTTCTCTCTGCATATAAACAGGAAAAAAATCTGTGATTTTCAATGATCTGCTGAGCAAAAAAAAACATAGTCAACATCACCGATACTTTGTGAGGTCAAGGATTAGACAAACACCAAAGGGTCAAACTCAAAATAACACACAAAAGATCAATACGGCTAAATACTTTGCATTGCTCTCCGTTTGAATTTGCTTGACTTACTATTTGTTGATGTAAAGCAGTTTTTAGATAAAGGCTGTTGTGTTATTGACATGCTCATGAGCCTTGTGCGTGACCACCAGGCCATTCTGTTCCTTAATAACTATAAGTGAGTTATAGCAGTTCTTTCTGAGATAATGCCTTGTTGGTCCAAAAAGGTCAGAGGATAATGGACAGAACAGTTCAAGGCAACATAAACTAACAACAGTAAGTAATAAGTGGATGATGAATGTAAACACTGTGAACAAAAACATCTATTCTGAGAAATCATATCTGCAAGAGCAGAAGTTTGTCTGTTAACACCTGGCATTAAATGACATGCTGAAATGATTCCCTGTGACCACTTGGGATAGGAATTAACTTCCCAATTCAAACTGACATAATTCATATTTCCAAACATCAATGGAATGTGTTCCAAACCACCTCTGAATGTGGTATGAGTCAAGGGATTATAACATCATCATTGAGGTCGCATTTCTTATGATGGATGTTAGTACCAGGTGGGTAAAAGCATAAAAACATTGCTCAACATTGTGCAATGTTGTGACTGCTCATGTCCTCAGACAGCCTGTGTGTTTCTATGTGTTTACAGTTAAAAACACATGGGTTGTGTTTAAAGGGAAAGTCAAACCTGAGAGGCTCATTTCCAGCTCCGTATCTCTCTCGAGACTTCCAGCACTGTTCACAATATTCATAAGATGAATAGCAGTCCAAGCAAATGGCATTCGATAGCGACCAAGACGTTGGCAAAACTGTTCCGATTGACCGCGGAGCTTCTCCAGCTTCTCTTTATTCTAAAAAAATAAATAAAATAAGACGGCAAAAGGCAAGTTAATAATATATTTTTTAAAAAGTGTAGCCATTTTCTAATAAACGAAAACTCAAAAAGGATGGGATTGTGTAGTATTGAAACACAACAGGGGGGTAATATAATAAAAAATAATATATTATTATTGTTATAATACACCTGAGGAAAGCCTTTGTATTTTTTTGTGAACACCAAAATCTAATTGACACCGATCGTACCTTTGCTGCATCAGACTCCTTGAAGACCATGTAAGGCTCCGCACACTCTCCAATATCACCCTGCTGCAGAACTTTTTCCAACTGAGGACAAAAGGACACACGGTTTATAGGTGTCACACTCTTCCATAGCAGTGAAGTGATCATAAATGACATAGACTGTCAAATCGTTTTTTCAAACATATTTAAATGGACAGCATATATGACTTTCCTCTGGAAACAACATTTGAAAATGTCAAAGTCATATCATATTTAAGGTCCATTTACAACATCAGATATTCTTTTTGAGTGAGAGAAAGCATTGGGGGTAGAGGAATTTTACTTCTAAAATGATACTGGAGAAAAGGACAAAAGGATAAGAACTTTCTTTTCCTCACTAGTAAATTGTCATGGGGATAGTTTCCAAACAAGACTTGAAAGATAATACAAGATAGAAACATTCATGTGATCACTGTCTGACCTTGATGACCAGGAAGACATCCTGAGAGGGATAGGTAATAGAAAATATAGCAGAGCGTGCCAGTGTAGAGATGGCCGCCGTCTGAATGTGTGGACGCAGCATTCCCTTCGTCTGCTCAGAGTTCAGGTCAAAGAAAAAGTTCTCCGATATCTGAGGGACACAAACAAAAACAAAACTTTTAATACCCAAAATATAATTACAGAGGGGACTATTCATAGTTAACTATTAAACCAAGAGAGGCAGAGGTAAAGTGCTGCACACAGACTACTACAAAGAAGCAAAAATACAAAACACTTTGCAGTCAGTTAATGGTTAATAATCAGTAAGGGAGTGTCAGTTTCTGGTGAGGAAAAAACTCATAATGTTCATCCCTAAATTACAGGGTGTATTATAGCAACCTGACTGCTCATTCACGGTGGCTGACAATCATGACAAACATTTAAGTGACAAATGACCCACTTGTGAAGTAACAGAGCACCATAAAGAGCAGAAATAGATGAGAAAACCGCTTCCAAAAGCAAGTGCTACCCTCTAGTGTCTGTCAGGTAGAGGGTAGTGGAACAAACAACTACTTCTGATAGATACATAGTTCCAGTGTATGATTTAATTGCATTCCCAAAAGCATAACAGGGCCACAACATAAATTTTTATAGCCCACTCATCAAAACCGTTTTGGGCTTCCAACATTTTTAATGGTTTGCAGAAGTGACCCAACAACTCAGGGCTGTGGAGGCACAGAGGAAAGCATAACAGCTTACCTTTTTCTTTTCCTTGACATCATATAAGGCCAAACTAGCAAATATGGGTTCAATTTCGATTTCAAACCTTCAGAGAAAAAAAAGAGTATGTCAGCAGAAAGAAGCAGTTAAACAAAAGAGCTAAAAGGCTTTTTTTTTCTGAGAATGACTGTCCACCACTTACTTCAAGGACAAGCACTTGACGAGTAGCCTCTGGCCAAAGTGTTCTTTAGGTACCTCGGGCACACAGTGGCGTTCAATGGGCTCCTCCTACACATTCACATAAATAAAAGAAACAGTAAAAACTGTCAATATGATTGTGTACTTCTGTGCAGTCACAGTGTGAGGGAAAAAGTTACAACAAATTATACTGGTACCATGGGACTGGTTTTTAAGGTAAAGATTAATGTCAGCTCACAAGAATTCTATTTCACAATTCTACACAACAAGGTTTCTATATTGGTAGAGGGATATCATTAACCTCATCAAGGGCAGGGTGCAAAGCAAAGAGTTCACGATGGCGGCTGGCCTTGCGATGCTCTTCATTGTGCCTGTCAATCTCCTCATTGGGAGCACGGTCGAGCAGGTGAGGGAGGAGAGCATCAGGGAGCGAGTTCTTCAAGTCAAAGATGCTGCAGGCCCAGCTACCACGAGGTGTGTCGTCTATAGACATCGACCGCCGCTTCAGGTCATCCTAGACAAAACATGTCATTAAAAAACGATGACAACAAAAGTGACAACAGTGAGTACATTTCAGACTCAATCAGAATTGTGAAAGGACAAGAGCAGCTTGTGGCCTTCATGTGCACGCCAGCAGTTGGGTCTTTTTACTACTGAATGATTTAGTACCTGGTCATCCTGGTAGCTGCTGTTGTCAGGCATCTCATCAGCCTCAAACACTTGTTTGGGCAGGCCTTTCTGACGCTCCTTCTGCTTGTCCAGTGTGTTGGGGTTAAAGCCAGTACCGAGTTTGTGATATCTGAATGTTATCAAACACATTAAATGAGCAACACTGTAAATGGTCTATAGGATTTTTATATTTTACAGATAAAATCAAATGGTTATGTCCAAGCACAGTGAATCCTTACTTTCTGTTGACAATGGCCCAGTCTTCTGTGTATGATCTGACACAGTCTCTGACATGAGCATCAGTGTCCCTGCAACCAGACAAACTCAGTCATTGTTCATGCTTATTTGCAAGATGCAGATATCATGGAGCTATCAAGTACAATGCCAGTGATTTTGCATCTTTGTTGAAATACTATAGGCTTGGACTACAGTAAGAAACGTCATCAGGCCTACATGTTTTGCATCTGTAAGAATTTGGTGCAGCTTTTACAATAATATAAAACCAAAAGATGGAACAAGCAAAAGTTGGCTTCCTTTAAAGTCACCTGTTTCTACCCAACACCCATTAAAATGTATTTGTGAGTGTACTCAATCTCCACACCTGCTACACTAAATCATCTCTCAACCATCCAGGACCCTTACCCTTCCTCAGGGACTGCTTGTACCACTGTGCGACACTCTCTAGGTGTGTAAATGACCTCAATGTCATCATGGGGAAACTCAATCAGATCCCTCAGGGGACCAGACTCAACGATGGGAGGGTGAGTGATGAGGTACTCCTCAAAATCCACCGGCTCCACCGCCTCTGTGAGGGGAACCTGCGGGAGAGAAAGGGATAAGAGGAATGGGACAGGTCAAAATGTTGTGAAGAATTTGTCAGCTTTTCAAATCAACCGTCTGCCCCACTTTTTTATCTTTCGTAAATGTAAATAAATGTTTTGATATTAATCATATTAGATGACCCATTCACCATATAACCTCAGAATGAAGCAGCAGAGCCATGCGTTATATTAGCCGGTCTGTGAATCTGTGCTAAGTAAAGGACAAAGCAGTTGTAGCCTCCGGGTAATCTTTATATTTAAACAATCAATTCTACTAAAGAAAACACATCTCTAATATGGGTGTTTAATAAAAGTGCCAATTGAAGAATCGACTAATAGTTTCATGCATCATAGTCTGCTTCTGAAATAAAGAATCTCGAGAATCACTGTTTCAGAAGGTTCACATTTAAGTCTGTGTGTGTGTGTTTGTCCTCCCTCTTACTCTGTCTGTCCCCTACTTACTCTCTCCCTCTTGGGGAATTTGAACACAAATACTTTTCACAATCTAATTAAAAGCAAATTGTAGCCTAATTAAGGATGAGAAGGGGGGTATTTGCTAGCTGCTGCTGGTCAATTGGCACTACCCTTTTAGTAAACATAGTGTCTGAGGTCTGTTTGTAACTCTCAAGACACAGCAGGAGAGACTGTATGTGGTGGCCAAGCTAATCAATAATTATCCCTCATGGTCTTTAGCAAAACGTAAACAACATTTAAATGGCTACAAAGTCAACAGTAAATGACATACTCATCTAAATGATATATTATTGTGGTACACTTATGTCGGGTATTACGAAACAGCATAGATGTCAGTGATAGGCTACTCACTGTGTTGGTTGTTGTGGTCCCAACATTGAGGTTTTTAAATAGCTGTGGTGAGCCGCCATACTGGCCAGCTATCTGTTTCCTGACCTCTGCTGCCACAGTCCTGCAATCAGAGAGAACATATGTAGAAAGAGGGAGACAATTAATATTAAAAACATCACAGAGAAAAATAGATGACAGAAGAATCTCAGATACACACATTAATATCACAATATTTTGCAGACAAATTTGAATACCATACTGAAAGGCATTCTTTGTCATGAATACAGAACAGTTAAGATCTAAAATATCAGCAGTGTAAGTGCTAAAAATGCAACTGCGTCAGCATCAGAGAATAGTCATTTGAGACATTACTGCCAGTTTATGAACACTGTATAGCAGCACATGTTTCTGCATTACCTCCTTTAGGCAAAGAAGAGATGGGAACTTCTAAAATCATTTCACCTCATTAATGAATTAAAGACAGCATAAGTGAGATTTAACCATTTAGTTGTGACAGTAAAATATAAATGAGAAATAAAATGTAATGCATTTTTCAGGATTAAACTGTAATGCTGAGAAAACCAAATGGTAAGTGTTATTGTAGCTAATTTCCCATTACATTGTGATATATTTTATAATTCCAGTCCAAAGTTACACAGAGACAGCAGTCTAATTAAAATAAATGTATAATACTGTTTTGCAGATTTCTACTTAAATGCTGTTAAAGATGAGGTAAACCAATTTTAAGAATTACATGTCTCGTCCTTTCAGAATTTTCTTTGTGTGTGTCTCAGCTAATAGCCTCCAAGTGTTGTCCTAAACAAGATCATATTTCACACCCACACAGAAAGAAACTAATAAAAACCTCTGGACCCTGGTGGTCAGCACAAGGCTCTTGGTGTTCAACTGCTGCTGTAGTCACACATGTACACAGGTGCTTTAAATCACAACAACCACCACAACCACTCAGAGACTTTCACCTTGAACAAAACAACAACGCTGCAAGTTGCCTAAAGCGATAAAAACAAACAACAAATTAGAAACAAGGATTAAGGCTCAAGGTTGAGTCATACGAGTGACAGTTTACAGGAGGATTCCACAGTTAAAATGAATTAGCGAGCAGCACAGCAGAGTACTGGCTAGCACTGTTGCCTCACAGCAAGAAGGTTGCCAGTTTCCAGATAGTTCAAATCACGGTTTGAACCTTCCTGTGTGGAGTTTGCACGTCCTACCTGTGTGCGCATGGGTTCACTACAGGTACTTTTGTTTTCTCCCACAGTCTAAAAAAATGCAGAGATTAAGTGGATACTCTAAATTGACAGTTGTGACTATTAAAGTGAATGGTTGTTCTTCTCTATTTGTTGGTCCTGCAACAGACTGGCAACCTGTCCAGGGTATACCCCGCCTTTTGCCCTATGTCAGGTAGGATAAGCTCCAACCCCCTGTACAAAGCAGTAAACAATGAAAGTGAGTAATGTGTTGCTCTTTATCAATAACTGTCTATGTGCAATATCTCTCTGACCTCCTCCTGTATGATCCACTCTATGAGATCCTGGCAAAATATATCATCCTGGGTCTGGTTTCTCCACTACACTGTCATGCTTATTTAATCTGTACTCCATCATTAATATACTATACACTGTACACACACAAGTGATCCTGAAGTGAAACCAGAGACAGGGCTGCAAAACAACGAAGGTTAAGCAGATCATTTTAAGCAGAAAGGTCATGTAAAAGCTGCATAGTTTAAGTTGCCAGGTTTAGCTCAACATGACAGTGGTCTGTGGTGGAGATCCAGTAGCCTCTGCAGTGCAGTGCTGTCACCAGTGGAAAAAGGCAGAAGCGCTGAACTGACAAACACATTACACAGTCCTCCCCAATGCCCCTTAATGGACCTCTACCTAGCATTGGTCACTGCACAGAGGAATCATTTTATGAAATAAAGAGCTCTTATGGCTATTGCTTCAAGATCATCAACCCTCTGGAACAATAATAACCTGGTGGTAAATGTGCCATAAACAAACTGCAATGTGATTTAAATCTCTGGACGGAAGTGTTTGCAATGTTGGTCACTAAATTTGCCAGAGCATGCGACAGTAACATACTCACTTTCATTGTTAAATGCATGCCAAAGCAGTTACAGAGGTGTACATTTGCTACTTCAGGAATTATGTCAGCAAAGGAAACTCTGACCGAATGCATTATGAATGGTGAACAACATTAAATGCAATCTGATATAAAAGTCAACAACTAATATGTACATTGCTTCTTTCTTTACAATCAAATTACAACTTTTGAGATACTTAATTAAAGTATGATATTACAAGACACAAGATCACTGAAGTTGATCTGCAAGTCACTTTATAAGTCAATTTATAAGTTTCCATTCACCCATTCACACTTCCATACATATTTTCTATCACTCATCTTTCATACCCACTCACACGTGCCAGCACACGTCTTGCCCAAGGACACATCGGCTTGCAGACTAGCAGAGCCAAGAATCGAACCCACAACCTTCGAGTTGAAAGACGACTCGCTCTCACAATGAGCCACTGTCGACCTGACTGCAGACATCTCCCCTTTCCCAACACATCAAGATAATCTCCCCAAAACAGTGTTAAAAATTTTATTTTCTGAATAAAATATTGATAACTATTATGCAGTGTTGGTTCGGAGAAGCAATAAGCTGACAGGCATAATTGTTTTTTCGCTTAGTAACTATTTGAATGACTGAGTCAAGTAATTAGCAAGTACAGTGGCTAACATATATTTACTCATTCATATTCTGTTTTATTCATTCATACTGTGTGTAATGTGTAACCATCTGCTTCTGTTCTGTTACTATCCCTGCTATGTTCAACATGTTTCCACTGTTTGTAAATGTGATGTTTTGTTTGTAATCTGCTGAACTTTTCATTGTACAGGGATTTCTCCTCACTGGATGAGAGGTCTAATGATAGAGGGTGTCACCTGCTGTACAGACTTTGAGGGAAATTGTGTTTGTGATGTTGGGCTGGATGAATAACATTGACTTGATATTTAAATACTGGTTGTTGGTTTATTGTTGTGGCACTTTTGTGCTAAAAAATATTCCATGTGTGGTCAATAACGTATATTTTATTTTGGTTTGCATTTGAATTGTGATGACAGCAGTTCATCTCTAACAAAGGATTTATATACATTCATCTATTGAGATTGTGTCATTTGACAGCCAGCACAAAGCCCTTTGTTAAAGAGATTATTTCAATATTTGTGAGGAGACGGAAAGATGCTGTTTGATCATGGAGGCTTTTTTCATCAGATGTGTGATCTCTCCTTTCAATTATTTCTTGATTATTATGTCGATAAACAAAGTTCAGTCACATCCCCAGCTATGGCAACAGTACTTAGCTGCCCATCGTTAGCTACTGTACGCAAGATAGCCAACTAGCCGTCCAAAAATAACGGTTTACTATTCAGAGTTATTGCCAGTGGGTGCGGATATTTAGTGAAAACCTAACGCCTCACTAACCGGGCTTTATCTATTACAGCGGTATAACACCCTATCCCTTTGTTGACTCTCGGAGTCTCTGTGAGTCTGAGCATCTTCGCCGACACGGCTAACAGGCGGCTAGCTGGTGAGAAAAGCAGGCTGCGCTGGCGGCCGGGCCTCCCTCACAGGACTCCCTTTGCGGTGGTCAGCGGGCGACCTACATTAAAGCGAGTCGGGGCTCGGTGTGTGTGTGCTTCACAAGCTCGTTTTCGAGGTCTCGAGTGTTTTTACCTGCTGATTTTTTGGGCGAAGGCGCGGCGTTCAGCCATGGCAGTGGCCGCTGATGTGTAACAGCGAGATTCCCAGGCAGGCACGCAGGAAGCTGACAGTCTCTGTTTTCCACTCACTCACTACAACCTCAGGGAAAACAGGGGGGACGCGAGAATGGGAGCGTTACCGTAACGACCGTGACGATGCGCAGTGTAACACACCCAGTGAAAAGCTGCTGCGCACTGTAGTATCGTAAAGTCATACTCTCCTTCAATAGTTAGTTGACTAGTGTTGAACCTTATTTACATATCTAAAAGATATATTTGTGTTTATTACTCTTTGGCTTTAGACCCAATATGAGACGTTGGTTTTATCTTTTTCATAGTTTTATTGCATGTTTTATTGTTTGTTCTTAGGTCTATTAGGGCTTGTGTTTTTATTTGTTTTATTTATCTCTGATGTACAGCAATTTGTTTCAGCTGTTGTTTTTTAAAGTGCTTTATAAATATAAAGTGGAATTGGATTGTTCACTACTGTTATCTATCACAAATTGGTGTGTGTGTGTGTGTGCAAAATTAACTAATTGTCGGGCAGATTTATTATGATGTTGTTTTCTTATAATCATTGTACTGTACAGTATACTGCCCCCCAAATTATGATTTATGTTTTTATTTCCCAAGAAGACAGGTATAATGTTAAACCCTACAATACAGAGATCCTTTTCATAGTAGGAATAGAAAATCTTAAAGGTTGGATTTAAAACTGTAGGGTCGAGAGTAATTAATTTCAGTAGGAATGTTTACTTAAAAAACAACAACACAAATATAGAGTATTTTCATACATTCATTTGACAAATAATTTGATATTAAGCAATGATTTATCTTATTCAGCCCATGCTTGTTTCCTCCAATTCCTTGTTTCTAAAAAAATATTTCCTGAATGATGAGCAGTTTATCTAACTAAACAAGCACCACAATTCAACAATAACTATAATCATAACGATGTTGTTTTGGTGTTGACTCTATGAATAGTCAAACGCATTTTTAGGTGACCGCCAAACACCTAATAACAGACATGTGGGTGTTGAAATTACAGTCATTAGAAATGATGTGATGATGATGATGACAGTTTGTGTCCTTCCCCTGACACAACAAAGGGCGCTTGTTTTGACACAAGACATATCCCAAGTAAGCGGACATTTAATTGAAGACCGAGCTGAACGATTTAAGCCCCGCCCGCTCGGGCTACTCTGAGTTTAAAAATCGAGCTATCAGAGACGGGCGCCCCCTCCTTCCGCCTCGCTTTGGTTCGGCCGGCGGAAACACAGCGGGACGATCAGCTGACTGTACTCGTCTACTTCCTCAAAGTGTAAACACAGGACAGTGTTTTCCCAGAGCAAGTCAGTCAAGGCGGACACACAGCGACTGTTTGAATATATATGTGGATACACAATGTAGCGCGAGGACCTTTGTACGAAGCGACCGTGACGGGAAAGCAGCCGAGTCAAGGAGTTTAAAGGTGAAACGAACGTCGCCTCACAACAACTCGCTGTAATTTAGTGTCGTTTTTAAGTTTTGATCCCGCTCACGCTCAATACTGGTCTGTGCGCGTGCACGTTTGCGCGCGCGCGCGCGCGTGTGTGTGTGTGTGTCCTGTGTTTGACCAGGGTTTATGTGCTGTGTGGGAATGGGTCCCGTCCCTTCCTGGTGCAAATGGAGAATAAAGGGAACGACGAAGTGGAAAAATTGAAGACAAAGTTCCTATCGGCGTGGCACAATGTGAAGTACAGTAAGTTGTTTACACATAAACACAAACAACATCAACATCTATAGTAAGGACACTCATGGACTCAATGCTTTCCTTTGTCCCTTATCCTAACCTTATCCATTACAACTAAATGCCTAATCCTAACTCAAACCATAAACAGGCATTTTACGCATGAGGACCAGCCAAAATGTCCTAATTTGTCAAATAAGTCCTTGCTTTCTATGGTTTCATGGATGTTTGGTACCTGCAAAAACATACATGTAGTACAAGTAACACGCAAGTTTGCAAAGCTATTCTTCCCTGGACACTGCATTGCCTACCATTTATTTGGACAGCCTAACAAAGTGTTTTCCCTAACCTGACATGACATGGCCAGTGTTTAAGTGTAGTTTAGTGTCTTCTCTGTCCACTTGGTTTCTAATACTTTCACACATAACGTGTCACTGTTTTTCTGTCTTGTTTTCTTAATCACAAAAATACTACAATAATATTTACTTGAAAATGCAGACTTATTGGAAACACAATGTCCCACAGACACAGAAGACAAATCGAAAGGAGGACCAGATTTCAGTGAGACAAGACCTTACTGCTGCTGAGTCAGACCTAAAAATAGACGTTTGTCACAATGCCGTCTTGAGTTTGTGTGTATTATTTCAGCTCATTTTGACTAAGCCTCGACTGTTTCTGTTTTCATAGAAAACACTGTAGTTAATGACCTCATGTAATGTAACAGGAAGTGGAGACGAACAACATTGTAGAGAAGGTGTGCCAGTCTACTAAGTTAATACTGTATCAGGGTTGTTGTTGTTTACAGTATCATAATGTCATATCATAAAGTTTGTTTGCTGTGTGTCTTAGGTTGGGCCCTGAAACCAAAGACTTTATTCAGTAGGAATTCTCCAGTGTTCCTTCTGGGAAAGTGTTACCATTTTAAGGCTGAAGGTACACCTCACACACACACACACACACACACACACACACAAATGGCTGTGATTGCAATTAAAACATTCACATATGTGCATATGTTGCATGTCTGGTGCTTGAAATCCTTGAAAATGCTCTAAACTTTTGTTTTTTTAGGTTTGAAAAGTGCTTCAACTATGTATGACAAGCTTGAAAATGCTTAGCATTGTATCTGCATTTATCTAGCCACAAAAATCAATCTGACTGACATGAACAAAGATGGAGAAATTTGGAAATTTGATAAAATATCTGCTTTGTATGTAAAACATAAAATGTATGCGTTTTCCTTTTAATTACCTATTCATCTGCTGTTACAACTCACAACTTTGGCTGCTCATAGCAGAAAATGTTGCATATTTAAAGGAGATGGTCTCTTTTAAATATGCAACATTTTCACCAGACAGACATTTATCATGTCCATTTTCTTCATGAGTTCATCAAATGTTTCTTTGCATGTTCGCCCTTTCTTAACCTCTGAATAAGAACAACCATGTCAGGCCTGGTTCGTCAAAAAGTTAAATATTTACCAGCATTTTATTGTGTTAACCATCAGTTTTAGTCTCAGTATTGACTTTTGTCAGAACATTAACTTGGACCTTACTGTCTCAGTAATTGTTATCAGAAAATAACTTTGCACACTGTTGGTTTTTGTATCTTCCACCAAAATGTTGATGAATTGCTCATGAAACTACTCGTTTGTTTGCCTCAGGTGACGATGGTCTCACAGACGCTTGCTATGAAGACTCTGATGATGACTTCGTCACGGGGAACGTGGAGGCTTTCCGGAGGGACTTTGCGTCTCGAATGTGGCTGACCTACAGGGAGGACTTCCCTCCCTTGCCTGGCTCGACCCTGACCTCTGACTGTGGCTGGGGATGCATGCTGAGAGCTGGACAGATGATGCTGGCTCAGGCACTTGTTCTACACTTTTTGGGCAGAGGTGAGTGAGGTGACACTATCACAGCCGAGTTACAGAAAAGTAATATACACTGATACAATAAAATGTTTGAAAAGTGTGGTTAAAAAAAAAAAAAAAAAGAAAAAAACCTCAAATGAGTTGAGGTTTTTTCCTCTTAATGCTAATCAACATATACTGACCTAAAGGAGGTGGATTAATTGAAATACTGTAGGTCAGTTTCAAAGTGCATTCTATTATTAACATAGTCCGGTTGAGATAATTTGCATTTGTTCTGAGATGGAGGGGAGATGTCTAACAAGTTTTGAGTCCTTTCATTCTCACCATTAATAGAAAGTTTAATTTTGTTGATGCAAGTCATTGAAAATGAGTGAATTACTTACTATCTTTGTGAGATCTATTCAGTCAGTGACGTGTCCTAGACTTTATGGCACCACATAATGACATGACAGTGACACTTTAATGCAGTCATTTAGAAAACAATATTTAAAACTTGTTCTTCTGTCAAATCTAAAATATGTCACTGATGAAATATTTCTCTATAAAGTGACTAATGGCCACTTAAGGATATTTATTGATCAATTTCACTTTCCCTCTGGATCAAGGTCATTTTGCTCAGGACTTGGACTCTATTCCGGCCCATTTTATAGCCTGGGCCACTCCTATCCTCTCCGCCTCTGGATCCCACCCTGTTTGTAATGCTAAAGTGGCGTTAAAGTGAAATAATGGGACACTCAAACTTATAATTGAACAGAATTGCACATGTCCCCTTACAGAAGTGGACGAGCTGCAGTCTGTGGAAGGAAAAACTTTTAACATCACAAGTTCTGAAAGACATTTTCTTCTTTACAGTGATGATTTAAATGAAACGTATGTTGAATGAGCAGGTGCAGCAGCTTCCTAGATTCCTGGTCAAATGAATGCCTTTTGTTATTTTTCCTTGCTTCTGTCGGGTTTTAGATCTGTATTCTGTTTTCAAGCCATTTTTTTAGTTAGGTCAGGTAACAGTAGTTTTGACTCCGTCTTTAATTTTCTTAAATGTAAGTGTTTCTTATGTTTTCTTTTCATGTAACATCAAAAGTTTAAGAAATGTTGTCTTGAATGTAATAATATTGCTGTCTACGGGCGTTTTAACATTACCTTTGGGGATTATTTTGGCCTCTAAAATTAGCTGATGTTTATGACTCTTACTTTTTTCTCTCTCAGATTGGACCTGGCCAGAAGCATTGAATCTCCAGCCTTTAGACACCGAGACGTGGACTACCACTGCAGCCAAACGCCTGGTTGCCTCTTTAGAAGCCTCTCTTCAGGTTTCCCACAGGCCTTCAGATCAGGTTTTACCACCTATGCCTCAGGCCCAGGCTCTGGGATCTGCAGAGGAAGCGGACCCTCATCTGAAAGAGATGTACCACCGCTTACTGGTGTCCTGGTTTGTCGACAGTCCCTTGGCTCATTTTGGACTGCACAGGCTGCTGCGCTTAGGTCTGACCATGGGAAAACAGGCAGGGGACTGGTATGGACCAGCTGTGGTGGCACACATCCTTAAGTAGGTCTAAAAGGATTCTGCTAAGATTAATTACACTTTGCATGTTAATCACATCTATTCAACTCCTGTGTTTAATCACATACACGTTTAGTTTAGAGTTCACTAACAATAAATTATGTGTTAGTGATTAATCCACAGATTATTTTATTTTTTTATCTCGTAAACAAATAAAAAATGTCATATTTTCACATAATTTAATTGTTAGTAAGTGTTTGCACTTTTGTGATTAATAATCGGTATTAATGTTAATAATAACTTTCAGATATATACTTCCCTTCCTCACCACTCTCTCTTTTCTCCGTCCTTCTCTCCATTCTCTTACACTCACTCTTAGGAAAGCTGTCGAGGAGGCGATGGACCCTGGCTTGGCGGGTATAACTGCCTATGTCTCCCAGGACTGCACAGGTATGAAAGATGAGTCTGTTGATGATAAAACAGGATACTGGACACAGTCCAACTGACCCTTCTCTCTCCACCATCCCTCTAACTGCTACCGCTGCTACTGCTACTGAGAAACTGCAGAGCGGCTAAGAGAAGTGACATGAGTTTAACTGTGTCTATTCCCAACACACACATCCAATCCAAATCTATGACCACCCACTCCAGCCTCTTCTTAACCTCAGTGGACTATGTTCTGATTCATGTTCACATTCTTAGTGTGTTACAATTGTGACAGAGAGAAATAATATTATTTAAATATTATTATAACATTAATTAATTCATAGTGGAGAAATTATTACCTGGTTAATTAAGTTCATCAGCAAATTGATTCTGATTGAGTCACTTATTATGGTTTAAGTCAATTATTATTTAGCAGAAATTCAAAGTAATTATTGTTTCCTTTATGTCCTATTGTCTCTGTTTATGTTTACACCGCCATGGTGGCTTGAAAAGCCTCTGCAAAAATGAGCGTCCGTGTCAGTTTCAAGCATCAAGAGTTCACTGCACACTTCAAATCCACGTAGACCGAGCAATATATGGCAGAAACTGACAGACTGAATATACCTGACCTGGATAATGCTCCAGGGTGATGACATTATTCCAGACTGCAGTCGACATCTTCAACTTTCTGATAAACTTTCCCTCATCCTACTTCCAAGAACACCTGCTCACTGCAATATAAGCATGAAAAACAAAATATTAAAGTTAGTTAGCCTTGGATTGGATGATCCAACAGTGGTAGCTTTGTTGATCTAGTAAAATGCTGTCCAGTCTGTTTGTCCCTGTAATTGCGGAGCACAACAGCCCTCACATTATTATCTGGTATATGTGCTGCTGGTTACATGTGTCTGTGGATTAGAACAGTGTGGCTTCCTGCCAAAATGGTGTTGTTTTGGTTTCAGAGTGTTGCATGATAGGATTATGTGCCATCAGCTGCCAGAGCTCAAAAAACGTGAAAGTACAATTATTGGTATTGTGCAATCTTTGTCAGACAAAACAACCAATATAGAATATTTTTTTGGGATTAATTTGATTGATGAGTTAATTTTTTGCAACCATAGTTTTTACAGATGAAATCATTTAAAAGAGGGGTATAGGAGACATATACAAACACTTGGGTCCAATATATTTAGACAAATTTCCAGACAAATTTGTGAATGATGAACTTTGTATCTCACACACACACACAGACAAAAGAAATGCTGATCATGTTAAAAATAAATAAATAAGTGCAGCCTGAACGACCAGACAGTGACTGATAAGTTGATGGGGCACAGACGAAAGTGTAGACAAAATACTCTCTAACTCTGACCTTTGTGTCATTGATCCTCCATAGTGTACAGTGCAGATGTCATCGATAGCCACAGGACACAAACAACGAGGCAGGACGCTGCTGAGAGATCAGATGCTCCTCCTCCTCCTCCTCCTCCTCCTCCTCCGCCACAGAACAACCAACCGACGTCTGCCTCCACTCAGCCGGACAGCCGAGCCGTTATCATCCTCATCCCTGTGAGGCTGGGAGGGGAGAAGACGAACCCTGAGTATTTTGACTTTGTAAAGGTGAGGTGTGCTTAGAGGTTAAAGTGATTTTTAAGTTCTCTGATTTGAGAGAAATAATGTTTCAGGCACTTCAATGAGCTGGTTAGTGGTTTCACAGGGGGTGAGGCTTAGTTATATAGATAATTAGAATGTCACTGGGGTTAATAATGAGTTAAAATTTCTATGTTTGTCCTGTCCTTCTGTTTTTATTTAGAGCATACTGAGCCTGGAGTACTGCATAGGCATCATCGGAGGGAAGCCCAAACAGGCCTGCTACTTTGTAGGATTTCAAGGTTAGTGTTAGTTTAATGGAAAATGGAGAAAAGACACACACAGCGAGAGGATGGTGTGAGTAGCAGATTATTTTTGCATAATATACCCTTCTTACTGGAAGAGACAAAGAAAGTTAATGTATTCCTGTTTGCATGAGGAAAACGGAGAGGAGTGGAGATAGAAGCAAGTGAAGCAGGACTTACTTTATTCTCTCTGACCCATCAAAGCCTCGCCCATTTATCACAAGTAAACCTCCCAAGTTGTAAGCTGTAATTGATTTCCATAGGAGGCATGCATTAAATTTCATCCGGCCCCAAAGTGAGCCACTCTTCATCACCTTCAGGAGCCAGGAGGAACCTTCAGTTGTACATCTTGGCAGTCAATATTTACGCATTTACATTTTACCAATTTGAAATACAGTGGTGGATGATGTCTAAATGACAAGCAATACATTCTCCCTGCCAAGGCTCAGCCCAACGCTTCATTTATCATATGCAAATGATCGAATATAATTGCATGTTTATAAAAGTAATTCCCCCACACAAAAATTAAATGACAACCTCCTTTTTCATGGGTGTAAAGGATGTGCTTGTACAAAAGAATTTGATTATGCAGAATTTAATCCGCCCCGGTGGATATTAAAAAGCAACAACCTTCTGGGAGGCATATCTGATGCACACGAGTGTAACAGTAGGCAAAGCAAATGACTTTGAGCTGCTCTGCAGAGAAATTGGAGAGAAGCGCGTTTTCGTAATAATCCAGTGTTTTTGAATAACTTGTCTTTTGTTTTGTCCTTGCAGATGACAGCTTGATTTACATGGACCCTCATTACTGTCAGTCTTTTGTGGATGTCAGCACCAGCGATTTCCCTCTCCAGGTAATGTGAAATTACACAGACGAGCTGACTGGAGCCTCAGTAATGTGAATTTAATAGTTTCTGTTAGTACTTAAGGGTATGAATCTGAAAGCAGCCCTCAGCCCAATTACCGAGCCCCTTTCTTCTGATTTATTCGCTGCTCAGATGTGTGAGGCTGCCACTTAAGAGAAATACGGCAAATACATGATCGAGTTCTGTGAGCCTGAATATTTCAGCACCAATACATAAAAATCAGCACATGGCTCCGTATATGGCAACTTTGTTTTATGCTTTTGCATGCTGTGCTATACAGTATGACATACATCAGAGCAGTAAATTTAGAGAGGCCGTGACAGCAGATAAATAGGATTTCATTCATCAGCTGATGCAGAACACAGCTTATTCTTTGTCGACGCTGCCATAGAGTATATGTACTACATGTGCCACAGTTACTAGGCCTTTAAGTTTGATGAATATGTATATGTATATATAAGATAATGTATATTTTTTTCCTCTTTTTGTCAAGTCATATCACTGCCCCTCACCGAAGAAGATGCCTTTCAACAAGATGGACCCAAGCTGCACCATAGGTTTCTACTCTCGAAGTGTCCAAGACTATGAGAAAATCAGCCAAGAGCTGTCGAAGGTGAGAGATGCAAATCCTAAAATTCACCCCACAAATGTCACACATTCATTAACCATTTTGTAAATTATATTATTATAAGTAGTATTATTTTTAATTACAGTTTATCAACAACAGTATGTTATGTTTAATGATGAATGTTGTGTCAGTATAATAGATGACCAGGAGGTGGCACCATTTAGCCATGAATCTGACTCACTTCTCAGCTGCTTACTTACCAGTGAGTAGATGGGGTAGACACTGTAAACCAATGTTCCCTCCTTTAAAGGTCCAATTTGTAAAGTAAAGGCTGAAATTGAAGGTAATTCATCTTAATTTCTTATCAGCATTCTATCGCCTATTTGTAAGAATCATTGCTTTTCATTATCCCAGAATGAGCCTTTTGTGTTTATATCGGGGACACTGTGTTTTTACAATTTCTTCTGAGTTTTGATGCTCACGGAAGGCTACATAGATTCTCCAATTCACTCAGAAGGGAAGTTCGAGGTGTCGGATACTCGGCAGCAACAGATGCAACTGGATCAATACATGTTGCTACTTTATTTCTGTGTATGAAAAATGAACCCAACACTGTCGCAGCATGTACATTATGGTGTAGCAAACACTCCTCTGAAACACGGGTGGACTGTTGTTCCAGGTGCTGCAGCCGTCAGCGAAGGAGAAATACCCAGCCTTCACTTTCGTGCAAGGTCATGGCAGAGATTATGACCTGTCGGCCAGCCTGACCCCAGCGAAGAGAGAATGGCCCTTCATCCGTGACCCGAGGAGAACGGTCACCACTGCTGGGGACTTTGTGCTGCTTTGACAGCCGTGTTTAAGTGACTCGAAACTGCTCAGGATCCAGAGCCCTCCTGTTCAAGACTGAACTGACCTTATAAGTTATCTGGGAAACTTTGTTGCTGAACTATTTTTCAGACTGCTGTTAACTGGTTGCCTGGTAATGTGAGCATAATGCATATTTTTTTCTGGAAGACATCGTTGGTGCTGTGCTGAATTTAATGACCTTACATTTTTATACACTCACTGAGGAAAGAAAAGCATTTAGTTTAGGAGAACATTTCATTCTGCACCAGTATTATATATTTCTGTGGACTTAAGACATATGTTAACACCCGATTTTGGGATATTTGGTAAAAAAAATAAATAAAAATAATAATAATAATAATAATGATAATAAAAATGTATTTGCTTATAATGATTACTTGGTTTAATTTAGCACCGTCCTGTTGCCATACTATGTAAATTCAAGGATGATGTTATCAGAGCAGCTGTAACAAACTATTACTCACATCTGTGTTGGCTCACTTTTACGTTTTAAATAATACACCTGTAGTATTTCAAGAGGAGTTTCTATTTCTCAAGTACTGTTAACAGATCTCAGATGATAGACAGAGCCAGTCATCACATTTCATTAAAACAGATAAATTCCTCTCCCATTGGAGACACCTCAAAAGAACACGCCTGTTCTTTAAAGTACACCCTTCATTTCTTAATTTTTTATTCACACTAAACTGAGCAATAATATATGATGGTGTTGTGGGATAATATTACAATTGTGGGCTTTTCTTTGTGTGTTTTTTTTTTTTTGAGTAGTATATGTAATGATGTTTTCTGCTGCACCTCACTAAACACAATCTGTATATAGAATGCTTCATTCATTCATTCATTGCACTTTACATGCAAAAATCATAGGCTACTATTAGATGTGTTGTTTTAGCCATGCTATAATGACCATACAGTATTAAAAAGGTCTATTACCCCAGTTGTGTAAATAACTTAAACTCATTGACAGCTCTTCCATGTATAAGACAACTTTCAGTCACATTATTCCAGTCCAAATGCCAATGATCACAGAATTTGACAGACACAAAAACAACAAAGCTGGTGGTGCCCTGAGACTTTAGTTCACAGTGCTGTAAATGCAGTTTAGAAAACAGCATTTGAAGTCATGGAATTAAAGAACAGATTAGATAGAATGAACTGCAGTAGCACAGGGAAATATTAATGCTATTATTATTAGTAGTAGTAGTATTACTTGTTGATATGTTGTGTAAAACTAAAAAAAACAATTGCCATTCAATTTAAAGCATTTCTGAAATCTACTTTTTCTAACTGGGAATTCCCAATGTTTAATTTTTCTTTTTTTTCAATATTTCAAATATTTCATCAAATGTATTCCCTCATTCATATTCCCTAGCACACTTTACAATAACTTTACTTTAATAAAGCAGAAGTGAAGAGGCACTCTTGAATACACGTAAAAAAGCAACAAAACCATGCACTTTAATCCATCACTTCAAGAAACACTGAGGTTTTCAGACTGATTTATTTTTCTCCTGCGATCCCCTGCATCACAACGACCTGCATGTTTTGGTTTTTTAAGTTGACTTTCAAAAAATTAATCTCAACAAATACAAAAATGTTTCTCATGCTGCTGGTCGGAGAAGCCGAATAAAGTAAAAACATTTGACTTTGTTAATCAACTTTCGTCTTTTGGGTTCATTTCACTCACAAAAGAATCTCAAGTGACTCTGAAGCAGAATGCAAAAAAAAAATTGTTTGCTTCATTTTCTGTGGTAAATACAAACCTCACTGCTGTGCTGCAATGTATTCAATCCCTTTCTCTTCCAGTCAAATGTAGCGGATTAAAACTAATCGTACGTGCTAACCATCTCTACAGCCCATTAACCAGGGACCGGAAAAAATGTGACCCGGTGACACTGGCAGCAATTGTGTTCCTCTGTGAGGAAAAGAAAATATCCTTGTGTGCAAAGCTCTGTTACCATGGATAATCTATCTGTTGCCCCCCTTAGTATGAGCTATGCTGGACTGTTTTCCTGTACAATACAAATTCTTGTATTATGATGAGCCGTGCTTTTTAAAGGAGGGGACTGTCCTCTGTGTCGGAGCCGGGCCAAGGGTGAGGATGGATGGACGGACAGAAAGTTAGAAAGAATGCAGCGTCTGTTCTCTGCCACGGAAAAGCAATGGCTAAGCACATAATGGCGTCATTTAGATCCCTCGTCTGATCCGTGTGTCCATCATGTTTTTTCGTTTTAATGGACGGCCGACTGGCTGTGTGGACAAAGCGGGAACATCATATATGCAGGAGACCAAGGAGCAGTGACATTCTTCAGCTTTGGAAGATGGAAAGGGAGAGGAAGGATTGAATGGACAGGAGGGGACGAGAGGAGAGGAGGGGAGGCGAGAGGATGAGACATTTGGGGATTTTTTTGTCCGAAAAACATGAAAGAGCATTTGTGCTTTGGGGCAAAGAGCGGCCCCAGGGCTGAATGTGTTCTTCATGTATTTACAAGGGATGTATGAATATTTGATTAATGAGTCACAGGCTCAGGGGAAATGCAGTGAGTGTGGTATAGCTTTACAAAGCAAGCTGATTTCTCTCTCTTCTCTCTCTCTCTCTCTCTCACACACACACACACACAGATATGTATACCATGTCCTGTCATTTAACACAGTGTCACTGATATTGCAGATTACTGAAAATCTAATCTGCAGCCTGGCAAATTCCTCACAAAGAGATCCACTCTTGGGTGGATATAGGTTGTGTGAGCGGGTCAATGTTAAGGCACAGGAGTTGCCCGATAAAGATTTGCTTTTAGATGAAGTCTTTAGACTAGTAATTCCCAGGAATTGGGTCGGGACACACACTTTTTACTCTTTTCTTCTATAATAACATGAAAAAGACAATTGGAAATATCTGGTTTACCTATTGAAAATAATAATAGGTGTTACAGAAATGGCAGTATGCACACATTTGCTGCAATATTTGGTTGCCATAGTTGATCATCCCCACATAAAAGTTGGGTGTCTTATAGGGATCAGTTGCCAAAAGGAATAACAGTAATATCATACACTAGCTTCACCTGATTACCCCTCACTGTGGCAGCATCACTTCTTCAGTGTTATGCACAAACAAGTCTGGCCATAAAAGTTATTTAGTTGTTCTTAATTGAAAAGCAACAGAAATGGAAAAAGTGGGTATACAATAAAATAAAAAGTAAAAAGTAAAAAATAAAAAATATGTAAACTTGTGAAAACACCAGCACAATGATAAGTTAATGAGGATGTATTATGTAAGTTACAGCAGTAATAATATGATGTTTGTAACAGCCTCAGCTTCCCTCCAGGCCTGTGAAAGAGACACAAATTCTCAGCACTGTGTGTGTGTGTGTGTGTGCGCGGTGTCATAATCTCTCCGAGTGTCGTGCACACAGTGTCAACATATGAAACCGTTTCCCTTTTCCATGACAATATTATCAAATTTGTGTCATTTAACAGTGCAGAGGAAGACGACTGTGATAGTTCCACCGACTGTCATTTCTATTCCCTTTCACCCCCGTGGTTCTCAGGATTTCCTCCAGCCAATATCAGACCATGATGGATGACACCGGGAACATTGAGGGAATTAGATTTAACAAAAAGGATACGACGCAGGGAGGAAATGCAATATGCACTGCCTGTGTATGTGCGTGTGTTTGTGTGTGTGAAGCCTTTAATGGCTAAAAAGTGATGTCTGCTCTTCTCCATTCATAAGCAGTGTGTAAATTTATATGGATGAGCGTGTAGTTTACACATGTACAGCTTGTGTGCAAGTCATTCTAAATCTTAGGTGTCACACACCCTCCCTTTCTTCACACCAGGTGCAGGGGGTGCTAGATTTATTCCCAGTAGCCCTTGCCCACCCTTGTGGAATGCCATGCATCTTCAAACAGGTACTTCACTTTGAAATCTCATCTCGACGTGATATCTCTAGGCGGCTAAATATATCCGGCTCCCGGATCCCGCAGCCGTTGGAGCGTAAATAGTGCCGGTGCTGCATCAGACTGCATTCAGAGTCTCAAGTCTGTCCACGCAACTGTCCACTTGTCTCCCCCCCCGTCTCAACCACCCCCCCCTGTACAGGAACTCCTGCAGAAGTGCTGAGGCATTGCATGCCTCACACATCTCTCCTGGGCTGAAGCCAGACCGATGTCATGATGCTGTGATTAATCAGCAGTACACAGGACAGGAGCTGGTTCTCTGTCTCGACCATGTAAATATGGCCTACTGTACATACTAGGTCAGATGGTCGTCAAGTATTGTTTTTTCAGGAATCACCCAAGCAAGAATGTTGCACTCATTAAGGCCTGGTGTTCATACCCTATTTCAAGAGACACTGAGCTTGTCAAAACATTTTTACTGATTTGATTTGTATGAGAAATTGGTTCTTACTCTATACTGACAAGATGTTTCTTTGGGACAAAGTCCTTGGTGACATTTTTAAAATTTGAATTCCGCTGTGTTGTGCTACATTCCTCAAATCAGTTTCTATAGAAAATTCAGATTTTATGTGGTCTGTTAAAGCTTTTCAATCAATCAATCAATCAATCAAGCTTTATTTGTATAGCCCACAGTTTACAAAACATGCTTTGTCTCACGGGACTTCACAGGGTTGGTAACATCCTCTGTCCTTAGACCTTCGACCAGGGTAAGGAAAAACTACCAGGGAAAAAACCCGTATAACAAAAAAAAAATTGTTTTGCTGACTATTGTTGTTTCATTTTGAAATGATGAAACCTTATTTATTTATTAAACATTTTTTTTAATTTATATGCTGGGTCCTCATCTAAATATTGGCTCTGGCAAGCGATAGCAAGACCATTCTACCATTCAACTGCTGAATGACCTGTTTTGAGCACTACAATTTAATTCTGAAACTTTTCATAGGCATTTTCAGTCATACTCCAACCTGTTTGCTGCTGTCTTGCTTTACTAGAACAATGTTGTTGTGAATTGAGTGAATTGAGAATGTCTTTGGGCAACACAAGATCTAAACACCGCCTGTACGAGAGAGACGAGGTGAGAGGCTTTAATCAGCATTGAACTCATTTGCTATTGCAGATATTTAACAGAAATGGAAAGAGTACTGAAATATTCTATTCAAGTAAAAGTACCACTATTTTTAAAAATTAATTCACCTGTCCTCATCATACACTTCATCATTCATGTACAGTTTCCGGTCTGTACATTTTTTTTTTTTTTAGCTTTGGCCAAATCTTTTTTACTCAGTAACAGATGGTCATAAAATCCTCCTAATATGTCACAGAGACTCAGGAATAATGTTCATATAACAAACTGAACTCACCAACAACAACAGCACAGACAAAATATTTGCATTAAAACATTTTTTTTGCAGACTGCAAATCATGTTTATGTTTTGAAATCATGTTTTGGCATGTGGCGCCACCTACCGCCGTCTACCAATCATTGCAGTCGGTAAAGTCTCAGCTGCTGAGCAACCACGGGTTGCCAGTTACGTCAGAAAACGAAACCTAAAAGACCTCAGTATTTTGAATTTGAATGTAGTAACCATTTTTGGCCACATTCTTACATATGGCACCTTTAATAATGCTTAAAAGTTACTCACTAAAATGTATCGCATCAAAATATAATGAACAAATTAGTTAAGAATTAGAAAACCACAGCATTGAAATGTGACACGATAGTTTATTTTACTATGAATTATACCAAAACATATAACCGCCGACTATATTCCTGATGTTGTTTGAATAAGTTCCTCTCTTTCTACTCAGAGGCATGGACCACAGCACAGGCCCGAAGTGAAGCTCCTCACCTAGTGTTGGCTTACCTTGCCCGGCTGTGACAACAAGAAGGGCACAGGAGTTAACATTTAGATAACGGATGTGTGTGCCTCTTTCGATTTTCATTCCTGGTGACAGGGAATCTTAGGGTGTGTGCGCGCGCTTGCATGTGTGTGTGTGTGTGTGTGTGATGGAGGCGGGGGCACGCCTGTGTGTGTTTCCTGCATCTCGGGGGTGATGTGCAAGAATGCCGAAATTCCTCATTCTGCTGTCCTCTGAGGCATGGCCGGCCCTCTGTCAGCTTTTACTAACCAGATGCATCCGAAACAGGCACCAAGGCTGAAGGCAGGGGATATTGCCTGCTGTGTAGCTGTCGACTTGCTTCTTATTGCGTGCCTGTGTTGAGCAGGGTGGCAAGTGTGTGGGTGTGTGTGTGTGAATCGGAGGTGGAGGTTAGGAGGGTGTCAGCCTGTCTCTAAACGTGTGTGGCAGGACACGCTATGGGTTTAGGAGTGTATATATTCCACCACACACTTAGCTCTCCCCGACTCTTGGATTGTGACTTCCATCAGTCTCTGCCATGCTGTGGCCTGTAAATTGTGTCACGTTAGTATTCTTCAATGCTTCTGCTTAATGACGCCGGGTGTATATGTGTGTGTGGCTGCGAATGACAGAGATAAATCAAGAGTGACAAAAACCTGTCTTTTTTTCCTTTTCTTTTCTTTTCTTTTCTTTTATTCTATGAATGCATATTGCGCTTTGTGCACACTGTTATTTCTTATCTCTTCAGGTTGTTTTTTGGCCTTCACAGTGACCTTGTCATGACGAGTAGTCCTCATGGAGACAGAAACCTGGTTCTAATGGGGAAAATCTGAATGTCTGAAGACCTGGTTCAGTTTAGGGCTGAGCTCTGAATTGGGTTAGGCATTAACTGGTTATGGTTATGGTTAGGGATAACGCTTTGTTTCTGCTGTTCAAATAAATGAAAGTCAGTGCAGTGTCCTGAGAAGAATAGCTGTTCAAACCTCTGTGTGTGTGTGTGAGAGAGAGAGAGAGAGAGAGAAATAAAGGGAGAGAGAGTGAGAGAGATCCATCCTGCAGATTTGTGTCTGTGTGTGATACTTTGCAATCTCATCTCCATCTCAAACTCCTGCAGGCCCTGTGCACCATTATCACGCAGTTGCAATAAAACCCACAGTAATTAAAGGGGATCTGGCTGTAATTGCCTCAGTGAATCAACTTAATCAGCACCTGTGCTCACAGTCATTCTAATGGCGCAATCTAACCTTTTATATCCCAGAAATTAGAATTGTAAAAAATTATACACCTTGTAATCATTCTGTATTTTGAAACTATTGAGTGGACAATGAGTGGACCATTGTCCAAGGCAAATATTCAAGCTGGAGTCTGCTGAGTGTGCCGATGAGTGTGTGTGCGAAAGAAGAGAGAGACAGAAAGATAGTTAGAAGACAGTTCCTCTCTCAACACCTGACTAACGAACATTGATTAACGTCTGAGTGAAGTTGCACATATTAATTTGCAGCACTGAGCAGCTGCAAAACGCGACAGTATGACTGAGCATGTGATAACAACTGGACGATCTAAGGACAAATTCAGAGTTTCCATGTCCACAACTTAGCTGCGATCTGCTATCGTACTTGTGATATAAATGGCCACCAATGTCCACTACAATATCCGCAGAGCAGATAACACACATTGTGTGACCACATGACAATGCGTTGACTGGGCATGCACAATGTGCTTCAACATTTTGGAATGGAATGGAATGAGATGTTGGATCAGGTACACATAGCGTGCAATGTCAGACCAATGTGGACCCTCATTTTGGTATGAATGGAACTGTGGGACATCCAGGTGCAGCTCTCAGAGGACACAGAACAGCTTAAGTGGAGAAAATTTAACTAGCTTTTTCCAAATCCTGTCACTTTAAGTAGCCCGTCTCTGTATCCAACTACTTATACAAATATACAGGCGTGAATTTTGCCATTTTTCTGGCATGATCAGACACTTGAAATTGTCACACCATGAAAAGAACCAATGTGCACTGGACATTTTGACTTTTCTCATAACAAGAATTGCACAGGTGAATCTCATAACACCACTGACCGTGGTCATCTTCCATAAAAGTGATCTGCACATAACAGTGAGGCTCAGGAACTGGAACAGCTACACTAACTGTAATGCAGCGGCCATTAATAATAATGCCATTAATTAAACCTGTGCTTTGTCTGCAACCTCCTGTTAAAATGTCTGCTATGAAAATGGTCTAATGAGCTCCGTTCTTTTCAGACAGCTTTCTGCCAAACACTGAAGTGGCAATACATCGACCGTAGCTTTATAGTGAAACCAGCTTAACAGCTTTATTTCCATGCAGGACCTTTACAGAGTTGCTCAGCAGATAAAAGCAAGGTTTAAAAAAGAAGTCTGTGGACTACAGGATGTACGAAATGCAGATCATGACCTAAATATAGGTTGTCGCAGCCGAGAGCAGAGGAGGTGTGTGTAATATAAGGTATCATAAAGGAGCTCGCGTGCAGATTACTTCGTCCTTGTTGATGTTCAAATTTAGTGAGAGATAGAAGTGTATGAGAGAGGTGTTCCACAACAACATTGATTTCAAAGCACATAGTATACACTATTAAACAATACGATAACAACCACAGGGGGAGAGGAGAAAAAAAAAGCACGTAACGACACAGCTAAAATCATGAATAAATTAACACGCCCATTACTCTTGCACTGCTGGGCCCACAGCCTCATTGAAATATAGGTCTTTTCAACACATATACCTAATATACTAAAAAAGAACATTTAAAATGATTCAGTGGCTTCTGTGAACACATTAATTTCCAGTACTAAAAATATATTTTTAAGCAGGTCTTGGTCGCTACTCTTTTCTTGTGTGGAATGCATAATGGATCCCTATGTAATCCATTAAGGCTGCGGAGGGAGTTGGAGATAAAGAGTCTTCAGCACCCGGGGTTGTTCTTCTTTAAATGAAGTTTTAATAAAGAACGACTGAAAGGCTGCACAAGGTCAATTATCAGACTCTGCCCATCCTCTGCTCCTATGATCCACGTGCTTAGTTAAGCGTAATAGCTGTCAGTCATATCCTGCTGATCTACACGTAAAAAACTTACGATGCCCAGATGAAGGCTGAACTAATCTATCCAGCACCAGTGTCAGTGTGCGTTTACTGTTGACTATTTTTCGTCCCGACTGGCACAGAAGGTCACTACTGTCACAGACAGGCAAATCAGGAGAGCTGACTGTGGCTGACGTTCATTTGTCAGTGCCCTCGTTGAGGAGGATATCTCTTTATGCATCAAGAATACGTTAAAAGTCACACATGGGGGGTGGGGGTGGGGGGGATGGAGATATTAATTCATCTGTCCGGGTGCTTGCTCAGGTTTGAAAGTTGAAAGGCCCCCCTAACCCCTCTCAAAGAGTGAGGTGGATTTAATGTACAGGGTGCTTATGAATACACTTATGTATTCATTTGAGCAATAAACGCCGGGCTGGCTCCCACACAGAAAAACAAACTGCCTAGCTTCCGGCAGCCATTTTAATTAAATGCCATGGATTGTCAAATTTATCGATTCCACCCTCCCTTGACACGAGTGTGAAGGATGTCCTCTGCCATTTCCATATCTTTAGTGGGTTCTCCTGCTAATGCGAGGTGAGCGATGGAAGGAGATGGAGGTCTGCTTGGCTAAAATAGGCCTGGCATGCACAGCTTGGACTAGCGGGAGAAAGTGTAAATGGATGTAGATAGGCTAAAGGGAATGGGGGGGTTGCACATGACCTGAAGCGATAGCCTCAGAGCCTGATTCTCACTCGTCCTCTCTCTGAGCAGATCTGTGTACAGATGGGTGCCTGACAGGCCTACAGCTGTTCTCCTAATTGTTCATTAAGTGTTCTATTGATTCCCTTATTTCGAGTACATGTGTCTTTCAGCCGCTGCTCTCTATGTGGTGGCAGACACGCATGCCACACACACACTCACACCTACACAAATCCTGGCTGGGCAGAGATGACAGGACCGCTTGATGCTGAAAATGCGAGCTGCCACTTCTAATCCAGGGCTTCTCTCTCTGCAGGGTCTGACCGGGCCTGGAAAGCAGCGCTGCGCTTGACGGCTTTTATTTTCCAAACTTTTAGCATCAATCAATTAAAGTGCTGGCAGCAGCATGGACAAATGTTTAATTCCTTGTTAAGCAGCAGCAGCAGCCTCAGATTGCACCTGGCTGATAAGGGAGCTTGTGTGAGTCTATTAGATCCTGATACTCTTGCCTGATTACTTGTGGAGAATACACGCTTTACTTAGGCATATGATGATCGTGAAAGATAGGAGGAAAGGCGAAGAGGAGAGGAGAGGAGAGGAGATGCATCTTGAGGATGCTGTTGTGATCAGTTGAGATCCTTTGTTGTGGATTATTCAGTAGAACAGACAGAAAAATGTTGCAAGACCTGTGCTACTGCACTAAATCCTGGCTAAATCTACATAAATAATATAGATTTATCATTTCACACTTATAAAAGTGTGTCAAATGTCTTAAAAGTCATTGAGAGCTATTTTACATGACATTGTCGAAAAAAAATAGTGTTAACCACTTTCAGTGGAAATAAGGTTGATGATAACCATTTCCTGATGATGATTATAGTTATAATTAGGAACAAAAACCACTGGGAAAAGATCCCTGTTCTTTCCTTATTGCATCACAACAATCTGCAATCAATCTGATCTCAAACTGTGGTCTCACTACTGGGCCAATCGATGTCATCAGCAACCCCTCCTCATCATAGTAAATTTTGCCTCATATACTTGCCACTATTGGAGACACATGACAAAAACAAAACATAATGTGGAAGTAAATACGTTCCTTATGAGACGTTACTGAGAATGCAGTTAAGTTGTGTGGGAGACTGTAGGAGATTTTCCAGCAGCCACTTGTTCCAATATGAGAACAAATAAGAAATGAGGGGGGAAAAAAAACCTGTTGTTACACTGACAGAGATTACTTCTGTGTGGGCTGTGAAGCACGATCATGCAGAGCACGTACAGAAGAAGGCAATTTGTTAGGTCTTTTATGTATTTATAGAAAATTCAGCAAATAGAAATGGTAGTATAATATGGACTGGTCAACGCTAAAGGGAGAAAAATCACCAGACAAACTGTAACCATTCCTCTTTTTTTCCCGCCTTTGTTCTAAGCCTCACAATTTGGCTTTCAAATTGGACTTAGCGCTTCAGTGAGTCAAGTCATATACTCCCAGCCCGGGTGGTCGTCTCCATTTCTTGGGCGAGGAAATTCTGTCGGCCCTCCTGCGTTGAGTGGAGTGATAATGTTCTCTGTAAAACACAATCAGTCACCTCCCTCCATGCCTTTGTATAAGCCTCCAGGACCCCCAATCAATACTGGCTGGCTGGGTGACTTATCATCGCAGGCCGGCCGGCCGCAGAGCTGAACTGAACTGAGCTGAGCCAAGCGGGGCGGGAGACACTGGGCTGCATCCTGATGCACATGTGACATGAGGCCTGTTGGTGACTTGGCCAATTTGTTGTGAGGCAACATGGGAGGGAGGGTGAAAAACAGCTATAAGAGAACACAGAATGTACACAGTCCCTGTTTGTGCAACAAGCATCAACCGAATCAGTCGTTGTGTTGATAAACAAAGGTTACATTATAAAGTGACCTGTCCAGGGGTTAACCAGCTGTTTGCCCTGTTTCAGCTGGGATTGGCACCAGCAGCCCCATGACACTCATGTGGAGGATAAAGTGCTAGACGATGAATGAATGACATAATGAAGAGAGACATCAACAATTAAATGTTTATATCATACGACGGAGTATTAGGGCCAAACTGGAGAGAGAAAAAAAAAATGAGAATAAAGTTGTAATATTATGAGATTAATGTCATAAAATTATAAGAATAAAATCGTAATATAGAAGATAAAGTTGTAATATTGTGAGATTCTTCTTATAAATCTTTATCTGATGCGTTATTATTAAATAGCAACAGAACCCAGATGTAACCAGTGATAGTCTACAGTCGACCAGTATCAGCCATTTCCTCCTCCAGTCCACATCTTTTTGATTCTCTCTTCCAAACAGACTCGGTTTCTTGCACAATCTTTTCAAAGTCCTGATGCTAAAGCTAATGCGGTGCCGATGTGACACAAATATGAAGTATTTATTTATTCGTGAAGCCCCAATTCTCATCTTGATGCAGGTAGTTACAGCTGAGTAACAATAATTACAACTTTATTCTCATAACATTACAACTTTATTCTCATAAAATGATGATGATGTGTTGTCTTGCCTTAGAATAAGCCTTTTATATCAGTGGGAGTAGGTCCTTACCATGTTGTACCACTACGTCACCATGTGTTGTGATACCTCAAGGCCTTTGTGAGTTTTTCATACATGAATGGAAGGAATAATAGGAGGGTGAGGGACGATCGGCTGGTTACAATCTGCACATTTATCACTAGATGTCACTAAATCCTCCACACTTTTAATATCATTTTGAGTTTTCTCAAAGTCAATCATAGTTAGAGATTATGAAAGCAGTCCACATTACAGAGCGGTTACTGTGTTATCGTAGTCACAAACCAAAAGCTTTTCCGAATGTAAGCAATCACATTTGTGCCTGACAAACACATAAAACGGCTCGAGCTATATTTTCACGCACCGCTCTAGACTTGTGAACACCAAATTACACTTTTTACAAAGAAGATAAGTTGTGCAATTAAAACGTATATGACACTAATAAAGTATCCAGTGTGTACATGTGCTTTATTTACTGAATGTGGCTCAAAAAGATACACTATGCGAGATACAGAAGACTTTACGGTATGACCAGCATAGACACACAATGCATAATGTGAGGCATGTTTAATAGTCCTGGGGGCACCGTGTGGTCTCGAATAGCCTTTTGTATAACACCGTTAAACTTGCGCAACTTCTGCTGACGTCGAGAGAATGTTTTTGCAGGAGAACTTCAATCTGGTCAGTACACAGCTACCATAACTGTTCCCGAAGGCCACACAAGATGATATGTGGTCCAGAGTGGGAGTCTCTTCGGTCTTGCTTGCCTCTGCAGTTTTGACACAACACTTTCAAGGCCTTTACTTAACACTTACACTATTGTCTTTCAGTTTTTATACACAGCGACCGCGGGCGAAATCTGCAAACAAGACACAATGAATGAACGTGTGAGCGCACACAGCTCGGATTAATGCGCAAACTGAGAAAGACTTCGGTGAAAGCTTTATTTGCGTATTATCGCCAAATCACAGCAAACATCATCTCAAGGCACTTTACACCTTTGGCAGTTCTCACAATGAAAAAGCACCTGACAACAGTGGAGAGAAGAAAAAGCTTGAAGACTCCAACACAACAGAGTCCGTGTGTACAACAATCTGCGTCAATCAGTGGGGTCACAAGGAAATAAATGGGGGAGACAAAAGGGAGGATGAGGAAGAGAATGAGCCCAATTGTTGACACTGTCAGACTTTTGTTATAATATTGATAGTTGCAGGAATGATATGTTGATATGAATGTATTATTAGTTCATCTAAATACTGTTGAAGTTCCCACAAATATGTTGCACTACATTTCTTTGATTATTCTGTCCACTTCAGTGCAAACTAGCTTTATAGTGTTTAAGTCTGGGGACTGTGCAAATCCTCTCTTCCAGTCTCTTCTGTTCTTGCAATGTTTTGGTTCATTATTGTGCTCTACATTAGTTCCCTCGCTCATCAGTTTACCACTTACCGTTGCACACTTTCACTGCACTTGACATGCTTCAATTTGAATAAAAACCGAAATAAATGCTTGTAAACTTCCCCGTGTTTATCTTAAAACAGGATTCATTATCTCATCACTAATTTGCCACCATATGCAGGATCAGCAGCTGTTCAAAGATACTGTGCACTCAAGGAAATCCTATGAACCAGTTAATTGAAAAGAAAAAAAAAAAAAAGTTAATAGGCCACCACTGAATATGCACTGGAAGTCAAGTCAATGATCTGCAAATGCCTGCCTACCCTTTTTTTGTCTCTGCATTGTGATTTTAATGAGCAAAAATATTATTCAGTCTATAATCTCTGGAGTGATGCTTTGTTCTAATATCAGTTCATTTAATGAATGGGTTTAATTTAACGAGTAGTTCACTCATCAAACAATGCTGATAATCATACTACATAGGTAGATAATCTAAAGATGAACAGACACGAGTCTAGGTCGACTGTTTACTAACATTTCACTTTCTATGGCTCATCTAAGGTTGGAGGGATCCCGGTTGGAATTGTCTTTAAATTTGATGATGTTTGCAGCCAAGAAGGCCTGTTAATGGCCTCTAATTAGCTTAGTGAAGAGAACATGTTGACATTTGCTATGTGTTCACAGTCCAGGGCCTTTGCTTTAGTCATTATGCTAATTCAACCATTATATATCTGGGGGTATTAATGGGACTGACACAAGTGATGTTACAGGTAAAGGGCTGTGAAATGGTCTGTAAACAGAAGGAATTGATTCCAAGGCTGAGGCGATTGTCACCAGCCGGCACTGAACTGCAATGATAGGCTGCCCCTCCTCCTCCTCCTCCTCCTCCTCCTCCTCCTCCTCCCACCCTTGTCCAGCCAGTCAAATAGTCTCTGACAGCATTCAGCAGAGGCTGTCAGGGGCCATCAAAAAGGTACCCAAACACAACGTGAAATGCCGTCTGCTTACAAAAAGGAGACTGGATCAGGATCAATACAGTTTACCCCACTTGCCCAACACCCCGAGCGCCATCCATCCACTCACGACGCCGCAGACGAGCCTCAGAATGGGCTGCACCACAGGTGCTGATTCTCAGGCTATAGGCCAGCTCGCTGTCATACTGAGACTGAACTTATTTTACAGCAGCATTGCTTTTGAAAGACTGAGATGGGATTTAAAGCTGATTCACACGTTTATTTTTCTTTTGTGAGTTTGCAGACACAAGTGGTTTCTGTGATGTAAAAGAAATTCTTATTTGGTTAGAATTGACATTAGGCAGCCTCCGTCTACAGACAGGGACAGTCAGGGAGCTGAATTACATTATTATAAGATGAGAGACTTATATGCAGTTAGACAGAATCAAATGTTTTAATAATATACATAAACATAATAGAGCTGTGACTACCTTTGCTATGGCATTTCTCTACTGATGTGTTATTAATGTATATTACAATCATTTATCAAATGTGAAAAAATAACATTAGTCCTTTAAAGACCAGATTAGACAAAAACAGGTCTGCACAACTGAAAAATTAGAAAAACAACGAGTTGATAATTACATTTTTATTATATTATTATAAAATTATTATTGATATATATACATGTATATATACATGTATATATATAATATTGATTTATATATATATATATATATGGAAAAAGAAATCCAGCTGTTTTGTTACAACAGTGAGAGATAAACCACTGGCTGGTCATATTCATTTAGTTTTGGATGAGATGAGTGATTTAATTACCACACTTGCCACCTTTCTATCCATATGCTGTTTTGAAATCTGCCAGTAATAGCAGACGTGGATATTTTTACATTTTTAAATCCCATCTGTCCAGTCTTGAGAGAGTGAGCACACTGAAAAGAGAATGAGAAAACCGGGAAAAAAAGTGCATATCTCTTTTAAAATAATCGTTTGCAAAGCTGTAAGGCCGCTTGTGGTTTCATCTGTCAATCTAGGTGTCTCGGTTAACATGGATATCAAATAACAGCTCGCTAACCAGATCTGTCAAAAACATGAGGCTAATAATTACCTGCCTCTGTATTGGGGGTCGGGAAGGAGGCACTGCATAATAAATCTGCTGTATTCACCCAGAGAAAATTCCCTCCTTTTTTTTTTTCTTGATAGGGTTTGAATATAAAGCCCAGGCTAATAAAAGATTGGCCTGTCATAATGAATCAAGAAGGCCAGTGTCAGGTAGGTAGTGTGAGTCTATCCTCTCACATATCCATCTCTGGAACAAGCCTCAGTGTGTCTACATGGCTGCAGAAGAGAGACCACTCGACACCCTATTTGGCTCTCGCCGCTGAAATTAACTTTAGGCCCAGGAGAGAAAGAGAGAGACAGCGTTTGGAGCAGCATGGCTTCATTTTCTCCCCACAGTGAGCATCAGAGCCCCAGAGGGACACCGAGACGGATTTGCATGCCACTCGCTATTCTCTGCTACCTGCCTCAAATTTATTATTGTGGCAAGTCAGCTTCCCCAACAGCAACTTGGAGGACTTTTCAAACCTAAATGGTATCTGCAGGCGGTCAGGTGACACGTAGAAATCACACACACACACACACACACACACACTGACTGTCACACACACTGAGGAGAGGAAAAGCTGCATCAAAAAGTAATCATGGAGATCAGAATACAGCTGTCAACGGTGCCAAACAAAAAGTGATGCCTCTGATGAAGTGTTAGACTGTTTCAGACAGAAAAAAACACACACACAAAAAAACTGAGCAACTTTTTACGTTATATAAAGTTTGTTGGCTCTGATAAACTGCAATATACTCTTTAACAAGTATCTCAGCCTGTGTCATATCTCATCTTCTGATTGATTCAGGATAATTAATTAGTTTAAGAAAATATTGTTTTGCTATTGATTAAAACCATCACAAAATATGCTATGATTTAAAATCCAGTTTAACTTTCATAAAAATACAAATGTTAAATGAAAAATCAGTTATATCATAATAATAATAATGTAATTTCTGCTAAGCAATACTTCTAAGGTCGGGCTATTATTTTCAGAACAGTGTTGAATTAATATCCGACACGTGTCCGTCAGTCATCGCACACCTGCACTCAGACACGTTCAAGGTCACACACCTTGCTTAAAGGTTATGAATGAGAGGCGTAGACGGAAAATGGTCTAGTCTGGGTCAGCGATGCCCATTACCTTTCCTTTGTCCCCTACAGATGAGTATCATTCACGTGATTATCTATTATCATGTTATTGGATGTAAATTTAACAAGCTGTTGAGAGCGCCCGGGAAAATCAATACCTTTTAAATGCTGTTTATGTGTGATTAACGGTTAATATCCTCACAAATTATTTAATATAATAAGGTCATTTGTCTTTCACATGAGCCCGGCACCCTGCAAAGAATAATAGAATAATAAATGAGGACACTAGTGAAGAGGAGATTTCTGATGCTTTCCCCGGCTCCATTTTATTACCCATATCCTCTTTACAACTACAAAGCTGCACTATGGTTATTTTATGCAAGTCATAAAATTAGGCTGAGATGGAATTAGCAGACTCGGGGCTCTTTATAGGTCAAGCCGGTAGTTTATGAGCCCACGGCTCTCTGGCACTATTGTCAGGAGGCTAGTTAGAGGGGTCTTTAAGCATGATTTAATATGTCCATGCCTTGGAAAATAGTTAAATAGCTAATTAAATGGAGGAGTTAATTTACATATTAATTGACCTTCCAGTAATATTTATATTGATACCTGCACGAGGAGCCCTTGTCTTCATTGCCTTTCATCATAGTTAGTCTGGGCAAATATGGTGTAACTTTTTTTGTTTAAACTCAAGTTTCTTTTTATTGTCGCTGGAGAGAGGGCTGTGTATTCTCCACCATGCCAGGCACACAGCTGGCTGGGCTTCTGTGTGCTGAGGACTCCTTTTGTTGTCGGATAATGGAGGAAGCACCATAAACAGTGATGGGATGTGGCCTGGGGGGGTTGCGGGCTGGGTGGCTGAAGTGTGTGTGTGCGTGTGTGTGTGTGTGTGTCTGTGTGTGTGCGTGTTGGGAGGGGTTGACAAAGGAGCGTGAGGAGGTGGAGGACAGTGTCTGTGTCAAAGCTGCTCTTAATTATATCTCTAATCACCAATCAGTTTGCCAACAGAACAGGACCCACGGGGCTAGACATTAGCCCAACATTTCACCCAAAAAGCTTTACAACACACACACACACACACACATACACACACACCACACTCGCACACACCGCGCTGCCCCCTCAGAGCGAAACACGACATAAATCTGTTTGTTTGTTACTCTCCGCACTGGCTGTAATGCTCCGTAAGAGATTTGTGCCACATTATCTGTGATAATAATCTATCGCGCTAATGCAGCGGCTGCATGTTGCATTGTCATGTTGATGTCCCCATGGCCATCGAGGGGTAACGATGACACGGATCAACGATGATAGATTGGAAGCACATTGTTTGTCTTCAACAGGGGGTGCGTCCGTTCTGAGCGTTGTGTTGTTAGCATGGTAAGTGTGTCTTGCAGCCTATTACCAGGTTGATCATTTGTCACTAGCCTGTCTTCACGTTGTCCCCCCACATTCTCTGTGGATAATAGACCCTCGAGTGGATCTACATTTGAGGCCGGAGCGTTCAACAATAGCTGTCCTGAATGAGCCTTTTCATTCTGTGTAAACTAGAAATGTGGCGACAAATAACCGACAGTCGGGTTTCTGGGATGGCGAGTGCTTAAAAAACGAGATGAGTTAAAGTAAGAGGTTCTTTACTCTCTCGGTGCAGCGTTTTCCATTATAAATACACCAGCGCTTTATGAGATATGCAATGGTATCTATGCCTGATTCCTAAGGTGTGAGAACATGACCCGATGCGCAGTATCTATCTTCCATTATCTGCTTCCCCCTGGCCTCTACTCCTGCTGGTTTTGACAATATGGCTGCCAGCCTGAACCCCCTGATCCAGCCACAGACCAGCAGCTGCCCAGCAGACCCGTGCAGCCGTCAGCGACACCTCAGGGCCGTCAGCGCTCATCGCTCACTGGGGCTAAGTAGCCTGTCACAGGGTGCTGTGGCTGCAAATTGAATATTGTTAGGACCCAAAGATTTTTCCCATCAACGCACTATAGTATGTGCATGGTCACGTTGTCAACATGTTGATGTAAGACAAAACAGTGTAGATGACAAACATCTAGCTATGGTTTTTTTTGTTGTACTTTCAGAAATAAGCTACTATGACACAGTTTATTATCAATATTTAGAGAATTGTGTGAATTGTCTTGTGTGTGTTTTTTTTTTTTTAATTTTAAGAGACTCAAGAGCTCATTGTGCATCCTTGGTAAATTGTCATGGGAATAATGCACAACTCCTTATATGGACATCCTGGGGGTGTGGGTTATAGGTCACATAGTCAGGCTTTAAAAAAAAAAAAGTCTTCTTATGTGTTTGTTACGGAGCTCCCGAAGTGACATGAGGAAAAAAAAGACAAAAAAAAATCTAGAGTTCTAGAGTCGAGATCTCGTTTCAAAAAAATAATGAAAAAAAAATATTATTATAATTTTTTTCAGAATTTTTGGAAACTCGAGATCTCAAATTTTTTTTTTCAGTTTTCCTCATGTCACTTCGGGGGCTCCATAGTTTGTTGAGTCAAAGTTATAATTAATTTTATATCACATTTTTAGTAGTGATATAAAGTAGCAATAATTGTGCAGAAGTCACAAAATTGATTTTTTTTTTTCATAAAGAACGAGCTGAGTCAACTTTGAACTGTGATGTGTTTAAAAACTTCACAAATTCAACCCGATGTTAAACATTTTGAGTACTCTTTGCTCAGGTGTGTTTACATAGTTGGTGAACATTAAATCAAAAATGTATCATCAGATTGCCAAGGTTGTGCTGAAAAAAGAGATATAAGACACTCTATATTTCTTATAGTCTGTGTTTATACTGTACATGTTAGTAACATAGTAATGGAAAAAGCAGCCAAAATGCTTTGTGTTCTAAAGGTTAAAAAACCTGGGTACCAAATATTCTTCAGGTTGTTTTTTTTTACTGTTGAAGACACATCAATTACTTCTTTGTGTTTGATCAAATAATGAATTCAGGAAGTAGCAATGAATGAAACACTGTTTAATACGAGTCATAAAATTCACACATAGCCGTGTAGCATCATAGAGCGAAGAATAAACCGACTAACAGCTGGTCACCTATAATTCCTCTTCTGCTCTGCGTCATTGGTGGAGCAATTAGTGACTAACAGGCCCTGTCACCCGGACTCTGTCCAAGTAGCCTTGCTATCGCCTCAGGCTCTGGCTTCTGGCTATTCAGGGCCTAACAGTTAGGTAAAGTCTAATGGTAGTCCAGAGAAGAGCCTGGGAGATGTCAGCTGTGTAGTAACAATAATGTAGCCAGGCCTCTCCACCCCACCCGGAGCCTCAGCCAGAGTCCGGCATTTCCAACTGAATAACTCTATAAAATGGACATCTGCCACGAGACCACGCATGCATCACTAGCGCCAGAATGACGAGCACAATCGCCCAGCAGTCACGGCCAGTTGCCTGCTGATATATCAGATGCGATCCCCGGCAAGGGGTCCAGTGCCCCGGCCAAATGTTAAAGTTATTTGTTCTTGTCATTAAACTAAACTTTATTGTGACCCTCTTTCGCTGTTATTGCACTAGTAGCGATTCTCCCGGACGGGACTTTATCATTGAGACTGTCTATGAATCCCTGGGGCTTTGCCACTGCACTTCACTGAGCTATAATTCCTTGTTGCCCTTAGAGTCTAGAGGGCCTGAGAGAGGGAGGACGAGGGCAAAAGGGAGGAGGAGCAAAAAAATGAATAAATAAATACATGGAAACAATCACAGAAATGTGTGTCAAGCTGATATTTTTATTTTAATAAATGAACTGTTTCTGTGACTAGCTTATTTGCAGACATTATTTGGGGAAAATTAAAAACACAAACCACTATAAGGATCATTGTAATATAGATTTATATATATCCTCTCTCTGTATATGGTATAATATACCATATATTATATCATATTATGATAGGATAAAGAAAAAAGGAGAGGAGGATGTGGGGGTATATAATGTATATGCACTGTGGGCATTGGAATACTATCCTTTATTTTTTTATCTCAACCATTTATTTGTTTAGTGTGTTATTAATGTCACAGTTCATAGAAATGCAGGAGTCTGAAAGGATGTTGTGGGTGTGTATATGCTTGTGTGTGAGTGTACGTAGCAGTGTGTTAATTTAATGTATGTGCTTTTTGAGTTATCCTTACTATTATGAATGCTGTGGATAGATGTGTATAGCAGGGAATGTTCTCGTTATGTCCAACAACAAAAAGAGCGAAATAAAAAGCTCTAATATAAAGTATTGTCAAGTGTCATGTAGAGGCAAACTAAATTATATTATAAAGGGTGACTAGTTGTTATCATCCTTGATCATTTCTGGGTAAATAAATCTTCATTGTTTTTGCTTTTGAATTTTTTGACATCCACGGACATACATGTATTCTAACAGAATATCAATAACACTCCGTGTCGAGTTCACACAACAGAATCTTCAAGCCGATAATCCACTTGAGTTTTGGTTTTCCAAATGTCGCTGATGGCCACTACTCAACTCGCTAAGTGTGAAATATTCAAAAGCCACGACCTGCAGATACCCGTCGATGCCTGATGCATCGAAGACCCATGTCTTATTTCCTTCACGCTGGACATTTAATCTAAATCTGGAATGACTCGATCCATCCAATCCAATCACGGATCAAGACAGAAACACAACAGATGTTTATCCAAGAGAAGAGGGAAAAGAGAAATACTGCATGGAAAAAAACATGTCAGTGATCATAGAAAACACTGTTAAAATAAAAGTTTATTGCTTGACCTGATATGAAACCAAGCTGAGGCCTCATCCACACAGATACAGGGCTTTGCCTATACAATCTTTTTGTTTGTTTGTTGTTTTTGGAAAGTTTTCCATAAACACGGCATTGTTTCAAGAAATGCCCAAAATGACTCTAAACGCTGTAGTACATAATTCCAGGTCTGCATGTGGCGCCTTAATGGTGCTTCTAGACCAAAAACGGAGAAGAAGAATTTGAGCATGCACATAAAGCATGTGTGCCATGCCATGTATGAGTATTCATTACAATGTATACAATCACAGAAAAAGAGACATCATGAACCAAGCCCAGGGGACAAAGGAACTGAAATGAATATTACCATAAAGTGAATAGACCAAACACATTTCAAGCACACGAGGAGAATGACAACAACTATGACGAGGATAGTGGATGTCAGCGCAAGAGAGACTATGGTACTATGACAACATCGTTTTCCCAAAGTACAGCGTCTTGGGTGTATACACGAAACACACAAGGGTGGCATTTTGAGATTTTCTCACTCTGAAGAATCTTACTTTTTGGATCTGGTTGAGGTTGTGGATACAAATGCTCTCCCCTCTTTCTTTAACATTAATATAAAGGTTGTTTTAGATGTTGACAGAGTGATTTCTAGTCATGTGACAGCTGCCTGATGATGTACTGGAGGACATTTTGTGCTAATCTGTTGGTGGTCAGTGTTCAGGGTGCACCGCATAATTTTGAATAAAAACAACTGCTACAAACATGGTATATGATGACTCCTTTTGAGTTTCATTCAAAACCAGAGAGGGATTTTGAAAATGCATACTCCTCCCCGTCTGCACACAGCTCAGATCCAACCCATTAATCAGTAAGCACACAGAAAGCCATTATTATTCTTTTTATTATGGAACTTTACATCAAAGTTTTGGTTTTAATGTTTAAGCTGATGTTGAGAAATGGTAAGTATGGATCCTTTTATACTATTGTAATGAAAAGGGTTGTGATCCATGGGTGTTTGCCTTGCCTCAGTGTGCTTTATCGTTGACGATGAGGGCATCCCTCACTAGCTTTACACCGTTTTCCGAGTGTTTCATTAATCTCTCATTTTTCCTAAGGCTTCCACCTTCACTGACCCCACATCTGCTGCCCAGGAACAGGTGCTTAGAGCAATATTAGAAAGAAATATCCTGCCAAAAGTGTTTGTGGATCATTAAGAGGCTGCAACTGTTACAAAAACATTAGCATTTGTGAGGTACACCGCAGACAAAAGGTGGCTCTTTTTACAGCCTGTGTATTTTCCAAAGGTTCTTGAAAGAGACAATGCGGTCATAGAAAATATAAACTGCAGATAAACGACGTGACATAAAACTGCAGCCGCATGTCCTGTCAAGCTCGGGTGGCTTCCAAGCTCAAACTGCCTTAATTTTCACCTCCTGTGAATAGTGCTAACATCCTCTCTCTCATCTGGCATGAAAAAAGGGATATTTTGCTGTGCCTTAATGAGATGGTGTTATGCCTGGTTTATGCCATTTTACATCTTCGTACATAAATGCGTTGGGCATTATGATATTATCCATGCAGCCGCACAGTGTCTATATTCAGATGTTCCATCTGAATTTCTTAAAGGACTATGATATATGGCTTAAATAGCACACATTTTGAGACATAGTTTAAGTCCACTACTGCTCGGGATATTTCTGGCCAGGCAGCCTTGAAAACTACCAACTTGTCTCCAAAATTCCTTTTTTACCAGTAGAGGTAAAAAGGGCAAGTTTTTGCTCTTTAAGATGGCGGTACATAACCCGTCCATGGAACATAAACGTGCCTGCCAGTTGGGGGAAGATGGATGGAGGCTTACATGCCTGCCTTAATAAAAAGGTCTTTAATCCCTCGTCCAGATCTTCTTCCCAAGGAAGCATGATATTAAAGACAGGAACTGGGCTTGGTAAACGTAATGGATCGGCAGGAAAGTTTAAAAGCACCAAGGGGGTAGGCCATTATGCAAAACAGGGCTCGCACAAGTAATCTGCGCCCTGTCCCTCAGCTGCCAAAGACAAAGAACACATGCAGAGGCCTTGATTGCTTCTTAAGAAGCTGCTCGCGCTGCCATGATGGATTCTGGTATTTTGACTGTTAATATGTTTGAATGAAAATTATTTATACATTTCGGTGAGGTTGAGCGCCTCTCCCTGTGATTACTGCCTCTAAAAATGAGAGCGGAGGAGCAGGAAATTTCTATGTCACTGAGGCCTGATGTATACTCAGATTATGGGCTGATTGCAGCTCAGATGAGCACTGTGTAGAATCGTTTGCCTGCGCCTGTGACAACTCCCCGTCCCTGACAAGGCCTCTTAGTTTTTCCGGTTATTGATGCATTCTGCATAAATTCAATCCATTGATGGTGTCTGCTGCCGGAATATAGGTATGAAGGGTGGCTGTGAGAAAATGTGTGTATGTGGAAATGAGGTATTTAATACACTCAAGAGGCAGGGAGGCGAGCAGCGAGGAGAGAGCATCCTGAATGTTTTTTATCCGCCGTCGTACAGGAGAGCTGATCAAAAGTGAGTCATGTTTGAGGGGGGAATCTGCATGTGTGATGATGATACCCGGGTAGACATTTATCAGATTCCATATGCTGCCTCCAAGGAAACGGGGGGAAAAAAGGAGATCAGGAGCCAAAACACCCATGGGGATTGGTGATGAGGGAACATGAGGGAGGTCATTGAAACAGGGAAATCTGTGAACAGGAGCAACATGGCTTTAACATACAGATGGCAAACTGATAAACTACACCTGTGAGTCCTTCAACACGACCAGAAGACTTAATATCAGTGCTGTAGTGTAACATGGTACAATTTCATACTGTAGTTGTGTACGCATTTGAGCTAAATTTGACAGATAATGCAAATAATATAACAGAATAATGTTTTTTATTGCATTACATCTATCATTTTATTACTATACTGTTTAAAATGTTACTTTCCTTCTCAAAATTTCTTAATAAAACATATAATGATTTTAAAGCTGGAACAGACAACGTCTTTGTCATAAATTTGTCATTGCGTGTTTATACTGGTCCAATGTCTGGTTTCTTTTTACTACATTCAACAAAAATATAAACGCACAAAGAAAAACTTGTAGTTATTGTTATGTGACAAAACAGAGTAACTAGCCAACAATAACAGTACAACTTTATCAATAAAGTGGCTTTAATTTGCGAGCATTAGAATCAATTTCAAAATAAAAGTCCTGGAATAATGGCAGGAAGAACACAATGGGGGTCGATGATCCAAGTTCACAAACTTCAATAACGTGCGTGTCCACCATTAGCCTCACGCAGAGCGGTACACTGGCGAGGCATGGACATCACCAGGTTGTCAATCGTGGCCTTGAATGTTCGTGGAATGATGCACATTTAGTTGTGTTGCCACAGCTGTAAACGCTCAACCCAGCACTCAGCATGCCAATGGCACGCTCCCTCATGATTTGTGACATCTGTGGCATATTGACAAGTGACAAAAGTCCACATTTTGGTGTGCCCTTTTATTGACAAGACCATAAGGAGTGTCTGTGTACTGGTCACGCAAATTGACCACCACTCTGCTATGCTCCATGACTCTGGTGAGTTGAAATACTCAATCTGAGATTGTAGTCAATAGGAGTGGCCAAGTGACACTGGACTACTGGGTTTGAGCAAATCATTCCAAAAACAAATGCATCGAGAATCTGAGCAAATGTCATGACATTCTATTTTTGTTCACCATTTCAAGTTTGTGTGTTCATATTTTTGTTGAGTATATATAATTCTCCTGGTCATCAGTACAGGGTATTTGAGCAAACATAATGACTCGATTGACAGCGCAAACTGCATCATTCCGGAAAACCCAGAAGAGAACAGTGTTTACTGTGCGTTTTATGACACAACACAACACTGGCTTCTTGCTACTGCTGTATCTTAACAGTGACAGTGACCAAATAAGGAATGATAGGGCTGCCATTGCCTTTTAAATCAAAAGGTGTTTGCGATTGATAATCAGTGATTGATAATCTGATGCAGGAATAGAGTAACAGAGGAATAAAGAGTTGTTGATCAATTATTTTGTAGTTCAAAATAATCACAGAAGAGCTTTCCGGACCTCTTCGACATGACTTTGGTCCAAACTGGTTGAGAGGAGTTGCTTGTGGCAAAAAAAAGCCTTGAAAGGTTAACTTGAGATGAAAGACAATCATCCAGCAGCAGCAAGGACTTAAGCGGGACCTACAATATCTGGCCCCCCAGGCCTGAATTCATAAAACTGACTGATAGGTGCACTTACAGCACAACAACCCCCTGAGAACAATTACACACCACTGTGGTAATTCTGCAATCACAGCATATGTAACTCTTTCACTCGTCCGTGCTGCTGGAGGATGATATTCAAGAGAAACTTTGTTGGCTCTTTTGTTTCAAGAAAGACTAATGCAAATATTTCAGGAGGCAACTTTTTTAAGCCAATGAGAACACAGCCAGGGAGAAAAGCCCTATCGCAGGAAAGAGAACAGTGCCACTTTGCAGTAAAAATGGAATAAGCATTACACACACGCACACGCACACGCACACATATTCATGCATGTACACATTTAGTCAGCAGCCCCAGGCATTCGCTCAGTTATCCTCATCCCTGTCTCTTTTTTTGTGGCCTGATTTGAATATGAGCCTTGTTTTATGGAGGAAGGTAATTGGAAGTTGGTGATTTACTGCAGTGTATACAGGGACTGCATCCAACAAAATATCTGGAAGCAGGGAATAATCACTTTCCAGCCGGCTGCTGCATTTATCCGGACACAGGTATATTTTAACCACTGGGTGTTGACAGTGTTGACTATTAGCCGGCAAATAAATTATTCAGCACTTACATGGGGGGGGGGGGGGAACAAATCTCCTCTCCGTAGCTACAACAGGACAAAGCAGCATGTACTGGGGGGGGGGAGAGGGAGTCATTTTTTTCTTCAATTACAAAAGGCAAATATTTATTATTTATAAGTACTTGCCTTGTATGGGCTTAAATGTTATTTATGAACCTGTTGCATAGTGATTTCCAATGTAACTCATTATTTTTAGCTGGAGGGTGTTGTAAAGGAGCAAGGATATATTTAATGACACTCTGCTAGTCGGTGCAATTATAATGTAATCATTATGTAAAATGTCCTATTAATTAAACCAATTTCTGCTCGGGGAACATTCTTTTCCGCGGGGCCAGCGCCTCATCCTTCAGCCGCCAGGCTGCCTCCTGTTTTTCACAAGGCCCACATTATGTTGTGACTTCGCTGCATACATATTTATAAAAGGGGATTTTCATTATCCACAAGATTTGGAACCACTTTGAGAGTAATAAATAGAACATGCCACAAAAGTTTGAAAGGCAGACTAGGTTTCTCCCTAATCATACAATGATTTGGCCTTTTGATCACTGCTGCGGGGCTGCGTACATTCATAAATTGGGAATTAGCCTTTTTTTTTTTTCTTCTCTGTGACGAGACGAGCGCCGTCATTAATATGTTTCAATAATCTGCAGTAAAGACAGTGAAATCCTCTCAGACAGTGGTACCACCTGAGAAAATAGTGGACTCTCGAAGCAACGCCGTTATTGCCAACGTGAGAATACAGTGGTGTAAACACACAGAGCAAAGCCAGCTACAAACTTTTCACAGGAGCCACGTTTATTTTTATGATTTTCTTTAAGATAATTTCCTCTCTCATCATCATCCTCTTCCTCACATAAGACTTCAGCGACTGGCATAGATGAAGATGAAGTGACAGATAAGCGTTACATAGTTAGTGTAACGCTATAGTTACAATGTCCTATTTTTGGACATTGAGATAAATGTTACTGTTATACTGTTCAAATTTCAAATTTAACATGCAAAATCTGGTGTTCATGTACAACTACAGTGTTTGTTTTTTAACAATTTTAAATTGTTAAAGGTGCCATATGTAAGAATGTGGCCAAAAACGGTTACTACATTCATATTCAAAATACCGAGGTCTTTTAGGTTTGTTTTCTGACGTAACTGGCAACCCGTGGTTGCTCAGCAGCTGAGACTCTACTGACTGAAATGATTGGTAGACGGCGGTAGGTGGCGCCACATGCCAAAACATGATTTCAAAACAAACAATATTTTTAATGCAAATATTTTGTCTGTACTGTTGTTGTTGGTGAGTTCAGTTTGTTATATGAACATTATTCCTGAGTCTCTGTGACATATTAGGAGGATTTTATGGCCAGTTGCTTTAGATTTATTACATAATGCACCTTTAATACACAATTTTAACATGCAGTAAATTGGAAGTAACTGGGAGATATTGAAAGTTATTAATGTTATATTTTTGTTCATTTTATATGCACTCCTCAGCTCCACTCCGATCACATACCCTGATACAGTAGAACAGTATTTCCCTACAAGTACCACTAGTGGTACATGCACCACAGTTTGAGAACCATGGCTTGAAGAGAAGATGCCTGTGTATTATTTTTGAGAGCATCCAGAGTGTCAGGAAAAAAGGGAGAAATTAGGCTTTTATGTTAAAAATCAATGCTGCTAAATACCACAAAAATGTTGAATTCACATCATTTAAAATGCAGGAGGCTAAGCAAGAATTTCAAATTCCACCACCTTTTAACAAAATGTTGGTGGTAGCAATCATGGCAGGACAGAGCGGTTGACCTGTGTGGCTCTTTATCTGCTGTCCTGGCAGTCCTAACGCTGCTGACGTGACCAGGGGTCACTGGCACTTCTAATGCTCCTCAGACACAATCTGTTTTCTTTACTTCCTGGCACAAAGGAAACGATTAAGAAAACAATTCAATAGAGAGGGGAGAACACATGCACATCTACATTGCAAATGGAGGCGCAGGGATGCTTGCTATTCAGAGAGCATCGGTTGGGAGACGCCATCTTTGTAAGAGCACTTATTACAAGGGGTTCACTTCTCCATACAACAATCCAAACATATTGCTGAGGGAGAATATGCTGATTTTGTGGCTGCGCTACATAATATTAGAACATTGTTTCAGTTCAATAGTTAAACAGCAATTTATTTCCTCATGAGAGAAGCTGTAATAGGAGAATATATAAGCAGCTTTTTTTAAATAAGCAAACTGTAACGCATGAACAGAAATAGAGCAGTAACTGTTTGACATGATAGTCTTTCATAGACATAAGGAATGCAAATACAAGCAGCAGATGCCACGTTATTTATTAGAAAATAGAAAGGAGAAGCACAGACTGTAGATGCAAGTCCTGCTGTATGAAAAATTAACTCGAGATTTGTGCTTTGACAAGTTCCATGTCACTTTGCGAAAACCAGAAAATCACTGACATCACCTGCAACCACGTATCTAATTGGACGATACCAGCTGTCAATTACATCTGTGTTCATTCAAGCACCGTGCTTTATGTTCTGTTTTCCTCTTTATGGGAACATAACTTACAAAATTGACACCATGTGCTGATGAAGAAGACCTGAAACGAATGACTGAGACCAATAACTCCTCAGGAAAGTGTTAACTTATAATTCAAAATGAGAAATGGAAGCTCAATTTCCCATAGACGTCCATCTAAAAGGAGTTCTTTTGGTTACCTGCCTCTTCATCCATTTCTTATATACAGTCAAAGAGTAATACTAATACTATACTTAAGTAATAGAGAGTCTGTGGACTGTAGAGGCCTGAACAGATGGCAGCAGCATCTTCACTCATAACTGCCCTGCTGATCTTTTCCCATGCAGCTTGCCACGTGTCACGCGTCCATTCATAAAGTTGTTACAGATGACTATCTCAGCGTGTCAACCGCGTGTGGCTACACAGACAAAGCTGAGAGGACAATGGTGCAGCTCTCATCAGAAGAGAGAGGGACTAAAGCTCCTCGTGAGAGCGTGACTAAAGCGCTGACCGTCTGAGCGGCTTATAAAGACGTGTTGTTAAAGTCAAGACACCTGCTGCGAATGAGGAAGATGGAGGACGAGGAGGATGAAGATGATTTTTATGAAAAAAAAGAATGAGCGATGAGACACTAGTGGTGGTGAGGATTGTTGTGGGGTTAGATTTGGAGTTATTTGTTCACACTTTGACTCCAGTAGGCAACGTGCGTTACTCAGGGAGTAATAAGTTACAATCTTGCAATTAACTAACTTACATGCTTATAAAGAGTCATGTTGATTTGTGCTGGACCGGTGTTGTGTTGCTGTGTTCACACAAGCCCAACCAATCTAGATGAGAAACGCCTCCGGATTTAGAACACAAAGCTAGGTATGAAAGTACCCTTGTTTGACCCAATGGTAAATCCAGTAGCGTGGCAGATGAACAGCTACACTAAAAGTTATCTGTTTCTTTGTTTGTTTTCAATCAACAATATTTCTTCAATTCACTATCACTCTGTTTGGCACAATCAGTCCTTGTCTCCATAGCAAAATAAAAATGTATTTACGATGTAAAATGAATCTTTGCCTTAAAAACATGCAGAAATAAATACACATTATAACTTGGTATGAAGTGGTGGGCCACAGGAAATCAACTGGAGTTTGAGACCCCTGATTGAAACCATTTTCTAAACCATCCAGTGCATTCATGTGAAACTTAAAAGATGCATTATGCAATAAATCTAAAGCAACTGGCCATAAAATCTTCCTAATATGTCACAGAGACTCAGGAATAATGTTCATATAACAAACTGAACTCACCAACAACAACAGTACAGCCAAAATATTTGCATTAAAAAAAATATTTTGCAGACTGCAAATCATGTTTATGTTTTGAAATCATGTTTTGGCATGTGGCGCCACCTACCGCAGTCTACCAATCATTGCAGTCAGTAGAGTCTCAGCTGCCGAGCAACCACGGATTGCCAGTTACGTCAGAAAACGAAACCTAAAAGACCTCGGTATTTTGAATTTGAATGTAGTAACCATTTTTGGCCACATTCTTACATATGGCACCTTTAATGTTAAAAGCTGGTTTATCAAAACAAACAACTGGTGCTAATGCTCGAGTCTGGTGCTATTACAACGCTCGCAAATGACGAGGACACAAATGACGTGATGTGTAACATTTGAATTACAATATTGTAATGTGCATGTTTTATTTGGGGCTGGCAGACGGATGGCAGTGTGCTGTTTAATCCATTACATTGCATTGGTTGGTGTCAAATTAGGCCGCTTCATTAATACACTATCCACAAGTGAGATCATAAGGAGGGAGAATGGAAATGGGGGTGGGGTGGGGTTGGGGGCTGTACATCAGGGAGAGATTATTATTATTCCCCCTCTTTTGCTCTCTCTGAGATGAGCGCAAATTATAAGAACATACACCTTCTTCATCTGTTTGGATAAGTAGGGGGTCGGCGCCTGATGGATGACCGTGTTTACAAATGAGGTTGATAATGTTAAGCAGAGGAGCAGTATGTACATTTCACACCAATGAGGCTCTCACTGGCCTCAGTCACACACACGCACACGCACACGCACACGCACACACACACGCACACACACACACACACACACACACACAGAGGCAGACTGATGATAACAGTCCCTTGGCTACCGGATTAGGAAATCTTCCCAACAGGCAGCAGATTGATAGAGTCACTCTCCACAGACGCAATTGTAACGGGAGGAATAAAGTTTGGCCTGCTGGTATCATCTGTGCTTACTGCCGGCTTGGTATGAATCTCTGAGGACGGATGACCTGTGAGAAAGACGAGGCACAGGATATTTTTATTTTTTCGTTTCCCGTATGTGTGTGTGTGTGGGGGGGGGGGGGCGGCATTGGGGAGGCACCATGGTCACGACCTCGTTGTTGTGTATACCAGAAGAATAAATGAAATATCATATTTAAGATTAATATTTTCATGCATTATTAACTGGTTATTAAGTTTCATGGTATTCTATTCTAATGATATCTCACACTACAATATGTTCGCCTCTTGTTAGAGCTTAAATGCTTAATTGATTTGACAGAAAATTCATTGGTGACTTAACTTTTTTAGAGCAAAAATAGCAAATATTTCCACGGCACAATTTTTTCATGATTTCATAATCTAATGTGAAGTTTATTTGGGTTTTGACTGTTAGTTGTAGGGTTGTAGGTGTTTCCTTGATAATTGTGAAATAGATATATTCTTTAAACATTTTCAATCATTTGGATGACGTCATTAGTTGCAGCCTTTCATTTAATTCCCCTTGAATTCTATTAAGATTAAGATTCCCTTTCTGCATCCCAGAAATCTGACGCACAATGTGTTCTGAAAACCAATGACTTTTTTGTCTTTTTGCATGAAAACTGTGAATTTCAGACACATGGAAATACTCAAATCTGCATGTTATATAGTGTATGTGGAGGTCTAATAAATCTCCTTAAATTTTCTTCTTGGTTTTCACAGTGGATTTATCTAGACTCTACCAACAAGACACTGATATTATTAATTATTACAAATATGATTATTTTGAATAATAAAACATGTCTGTCAACATGTGATAAAGATCAATTATGACACACATTTTTACTAATATCATTTTCTATGTAATCAGTTTTAATTGTAAACATTTTTGTGACGCTTTCATAAAAAGCAGCATTTCAGTCTTTCCTGTGCCACAGATTCACTCTGTGGCAGTTGTACATTATCTGACATGTTGCTGCACAAATAGTGCGGATAGTTTAATCAACAGCCAGACTCCCGACCCGGCCCGAAATGAATGAGCGGTCCGAGTCAGTCAAGAGCAATCGCTGACAGAGAGAGGTTAAATGTCTGCATTAGAATGCGTTTGCCCCACGAGCATGTTAAAGAGCCCTTCTTTCAGGATCCCTCATAATTCCATAGACCCTAGCATGTCATTTTTCTCCGGCTGTCACGGGAAATAGACTGATGAATCACTTTGTGATGTCACTGCGGTGGACTGGTGACAATCAGTGAAATGATAGTGTCTGCCTGCCTACACATATCTGTTATTGATAGCCCAAACCCCAAACACTCGCCTCTCTCCACAAGCTGTGATGGAACATTGGATTGAAATCACGCCGGATGAGGTGGGGTCTGGGCCATTTGTTATTTACTTCCAGCTCGCTTCACGGCAACCCCTCCCCCCCCCCACCCCTTACTTACACCACCACCCCTACACCCCCCACTCACCCCTGCCGACAGATTTTTGCCCACAAGAACACATTATGGTAATCAGACAGTATGTGTGTATAGGAATCAATCAACGGAAAAGCCCATCGCGAGAGTTATGACACGGCAAAGTCTGTTTGTAACTTTTGATTAATGGGGAGATAACGCCATGTTTTTCTGGGTGGATGGAGGAGCAGGACGACCTGCGGGGGGCGAGTGGGTTCAACAAGGATGCCGTTCACTGTTTGATGAAAAGGGGGTCACAAACCGGAGCACAAGGTTTTAACACATTTTTGTGTTGCCGTGTGGAGGTGGTGGATGCCATCTCAGAAAAGCTCTCATCAGCATTAACGCCACCTTGGCACTGCCTCTTCTCCTCTCGCTGTCTCCTATATCTTGTATCCCAGTGCTCGCCTGATTTATAAAAGTTGTTATGGCACTCTGATGTTATTTCCTGCCACATAAATACATGTATCTCGGGTATTATAAGGTCCGTAATGGAGGAGCATCAGGGGATCCTTTAAGGGTATTTGTCAGGATGTTCTTGGTTGCACTGAGGGGGAAAAACTTGCATTAGCATTAATCCTCCAGGTGCATAATAGAAGACTTCGGGGACTGTTTTATTATCGTCAGACAGGCTTTTTGTTTTAGCCCTTTGCATGTTCTTCTTGTTAAAATAAATGTTCAATGCCAATTCTTGTGCTTTAAGTATAAATTGTTAACCTTTCTTTGTGCCAGTTTCAAACTTCATCTGCACAGTTGTTATTTTAAGCACTTGTGGAGTATTTTATTTATTTATTTATTTAACAGTGATTGATGGAGAGAAATTAAAATAGAGGATGAGAGATGAAGCACAACAAACAGTAAAGCCTGATTAACGCTTTTTATCACTTGACAACTTTTGTCAAGTGTGCATTTTTTTTTTTTCAATTTACACTCAAAAGGTACATGCAAAAGGTTTCAGTCATCTCCATATTTGGCCAGGTCAACGATTACTGGCAAATATCGCGTAACTGGAATAAACGGTGAGATTATTGACAGAAACCTAGGTGATAATGTTTTTTTTTTAGTGTGCATGTAAACACACTCAGTGTACTATCAATGCTTCTTTTTTACTCGTTTTGATAATGGATGGATTTGAAGAAGTTGAATTTTGAATTACAGAGAAGACAACGGTATGGAGGCGGTCAGTGAATCAGTGGAACCAACTGAAAGAGCAACAGGGAGAAGACATTTTGGTCTGACAGAGTCCACAACACAAGAAAGTTCAACAGGATGAAAAAAAAATGCTTTAGTCATGCCGAGAATAAAACTGGGAATGTTGCAGTTACATATAATGTGAGCTCCTTAAACCCTACGTAAAATCAAGGCACTTTTTATCAGGAGTAGAATTCACAGTCAGCGTATCACTATTTCATCTTTTATTATCGATATACACAAACTGCTCATAGAAACCTGCAGATCTCTTTTTGTCCCTGTTTAAATTTTCCAGCATGTGCAAACGTAAACAAGACAACCAACCATCCATCCATCACCCCTTTTGTAACTTCTGCAGACATTTAGGTTTGCAAATCCAAGGGGCAAATTGTTTGTGGAATCTCCATTATGCCCTTTTCTAATGTTGTCATTAGCAATCAGCTCACTGGGAAAACAGGACTGCAAGAGGTAGAAGAAAATCATTTGAACCGTCGGCCCCCTGCCATGGATCTGCTGCCGCTGAGGGGGGTCAGGGGTGCCGGTCAGGGTGACAGCTTGGGTCAATACAGAGGTGCTGGTAGAGGTTGGTGGTGGTGGTGGTGGTGATGTGGGGGGGGGGGGGGGCAGGTCACATACTCAGATATAGGCCAGCTTTCACTTGAAGTCTGCAGAATGTTGAGAAGTGTGTGTGCGAGAGAGTGTGTGTGTGTGTGTGCATAAAAAGAAGGGGAAGGGAAGCATAAGCGATAGTTGCTAATGTTGCCAGTTCAAGCCAGCATCTTCCTCAAACACACACACACATGCGCGCATAAGCTAATGAAAGGAAGTGTGGCGGTATTGAAAGGTGTGACGGCCTTGTCAGAGGAAGTGTCCCCCCCTCTGTCCTCTGCTGCCAACTTGCCCCCCTCCACCACTCAGAGGGCATGGCACAGCACGCAAGACTGACGCCTGAAATATTGAGTTATCGATACAGTGTCTCTCTGTGACACTGTGTGGGTGTGACACAGTGTGTGACACCGTGTGTGCGTCACTGTACGGAACGAGAGCGCTATTGATACGGAGCCGGTGTAGCATAATGTGTGTGTTAATGTGTGTGTGTGTGTCTATGACTTTTCTGTGCGTGAGGTGTCACTGTATGTGTGATGGAGTTATTGATACTGTGTTCTTGGACTCAAACTACGCATCGATTGGCAGAAAACACGCCACCTGCATGCAAGTCAGATAAAAAGCAAAGCGTTTCGGGAAAAAAAAACCCCACGACAGATAGGTTTGCTGGCAGAATCCAAAGTTTCCAGCAAAGGCAATCCAAGGACTTTGAAGATACATGTTTGAGAAAGTACTTAGGAAGCTGACGTGTTATGTATTATATCAATATGGACTGATTTTATATGTACACAATTGATGGCATGTGGGTGATAACATTTGCATGTGAGCAAAGAAAATTGAAAAAGATGAAGAGGTGGGAAAAAAAAAGTTGCCCGTGGGTAATTGAAAAATCCAGAGGTACAGTGTCAGGTATGGATGTGAAATATAAAGACATTTTTTTTGCCAGGCCCATTTCAGTCAGACAGTAGGGGGTTATTTGGAATGGAAGAAAGTAATAACCTCCATTTGTTCCCCCTTGTCCCTCGGCTTATGAAAAACGCCTTTACAACTTGCTTTGCCTTAACTGGGTTTTCTGGGGGATTTTGAAGTTTGGCAACTTGTCACTTGCATGGAGCTGCATGGTGGAAATATGATGTTCAGGTCACGGCTCTCTCTGCTAGTTCAATATGTTGCTGTGTGATTGAGGTTGGGTTGGTGAATGGATTTGGGCCATTTATAAAGCCCGAGGTGGTCTTGGGGGCCAGTGCGACTCCTATTGTCAAAGGAAAAACCTATAAACCCTTTTTGAATACATTGCAAAATATAATTTTATTTGACTGTGAGCAAAAATATGATAGATTTCCAGCTTTACAAAAAAGTAAAAAATCTGACTCCAAGAGTAGTGGGGGTCTATGTGTTATTTCACATTCTGATCTGGTGCTCTTTGAGCCCCCAGAGAGCACGGTCAGCTTGTGAGCTCCCTCGTCTCCATCACTATCAATTGTCTTTGAACAGCTCCGATCATCACCTCAATTATCCATTGTCCTGCCCACCTGATGGGTTTTTTGCCAACTATAACTTCTTTGTGGATGGAAAGGGAATAATGACAGCTGAGGCCTGAGACTGGGTAGCACACTGGAATACAAAGAGGGTGAATGGATGCAGATGTGGCTGTAAGATAATGAAAGACAGAAACATGATATTCAACCAAAACATTTCCAACTATCTACAATTATAGAAGCTTTACATTTAAGACAATAAAAAAATCCTTAACCATACTTAACCCGCACCTCTCTGGAATAACTAGTGATGAAGGACAATATAGACAGTTCCCAAGTATCCTCAGCAAATAAAAGGCTTGTGTGGTGAGGACTGACAGAAATTCATTCTCATTTTAAACTAATTCAATACAAGTGGCGAATAAGAACTCATGTACGAGCAAACCTTGTTGAATAAATTGATCTCAGTATCACAGATGTTTATGTTCAATGTGGAGCAAACCCAGACTTATTGATGTACTTTCAAATATTAAAGGTGTGAAGATGAAAGTTAAAACAGGGTTTTAGCCTCATGAATTGAGCTTTTCTTATTTTATTCCACCCTGTGTTGTATTTTACTGTTTAATTTCACAGTTTAAACAGGGTTTTCTACTTTAGACATTTAGTTTGAAAATGTAATAAATACATTCATAACACAAACACAATATAATACAATAAATACAAAAATAAACAAACACGTGGCTGCAGACCTTCAGCCTCTCAACCACACACACATTGACACAAAAAGACACTCACAAACATGAGAAAACATGTGTGCAGCACTGCAATTGCACGCAGGGATTTTCACAGATGTTGATGCAAGCGGGCACACACAAGACCTATCCCACCTCCTCTTGTAGAAAAGCCATTTACTGACCGACCGCCAAGGTGTCAAGCACTAAAGTGAATCTAAGAACGTGCTTGATGTGTTCTCTCTCTTTCCGTCTCTCCCGCTCTCTCCGAGGCTGAGAGAAACTCATTTACCCTACAAATCCAAATACACGAGCAGAGTGGGAAAATGTATTCGTACCACAGGTGATCTTATTATGGGCGCGGTAAACTGAGGAATGAGAACATCATCCACCGCAAATGACATCTAAACACATATCGACGGGTAAACAAAAAAAAAAGAGAAAAAATAAGAAAAGTAATATCATCTGCATAATCAGAGGAATGCAGTCAGACACCGTCGTTGAGGAAATGGAACGAATCTAAAAGTTCAGTGCCGGAGCATTGTGCTATTTACAAGTGACAGTGATTCAATTCAAAGTCAGCAAAGAATCAACGCGTTGTCGGTCCATGGGAAATGCATGTATCGTGGGTTGCTTCGGCTATTAACCGAGAAGTTTACTGCCCGACACAAGTACGGTTTACATGAAATTATGTATGAGACGAGGCAGCGGCGCTCACATACAATCACAGTCCATTAAAGCACACAAGCACATCAAATGCAACGATTACACTATTAAATTAAACTTTATTTGCCCAATCAAGTGTTGACGCTCATCTATCAGGTACTAAATAGTTTGCATCGCTTTGCTGCAGCCGCATAATTACAATATATAAATCAACCACGTAAGCACGAGTACAATAATTACAGGCCATTTCTCATGTTGTCTGTGTTGTTTGGACTTTTGAATAACATGTGATTAAAACACATTTTAAGATATGATGTAATAATAAAGACTTCAGACTTTGTGGGATGTGTTCATGACAACCCGAGGAGGTGCAGGCTTGATTTTGAAGCTTTATGAATGACTGGTTGTTGATCAAATTGGCAGTTTCTAAAGTACATAAAAGCATCATACGGCATTGTATCCAGATGTGCTTAAATATAGAGGGATACGTTATTTAGCTGTTATGGAGAAAATACTGTACGATTGTAACATGGCATATAAAATATCTGCTGCCACATACTGTTGATATATGAGGAGGAATTCTTCATAAAATTCTGCAGAGGTTATGGTTGGAAATTATTATTATTCTGCATCGTCTTAGGCCCATCCAGCCACATAGCCAAGCCATTAGCATTTTCCTCTTTGTTCCCATCTATAAACATTTTTGTTGTCCTGAAGGGTCATCTATGTATTCTTCCATCTCTCCTTTCCTTCCGTAATGAATGAGTGTAATTACCAGGCCTGATTGGTTGGAAGGTCATTGAGAATCCTGTAATTTTTCACTTATGTTAAGCTCGTGTTCGTGATGAATGTACCCAACCTTTCTGCATCCCTCCTTAGATTACTCTAGGCATAGAAATGCATCCACAAATTAAGCTGTTCATTGAACACTGCTGCTGGCTGGCCATGAGTACGTTTATACAGATAAACAAATGGAAAGAGGTGGTGCAGTGGTTTTTAATGCCTGGCCAGCGGAGGTATATATGTATTTTATTTATTTATTTATTTTTTATGTTTTACATGTTACATGTACTTCAAGAGCCTGTAGACAAAAGTTTTAAAGTGTAATGATTCTATTTTGTCTTTGCATCTGCTCAAACAAACCTGCAGATACAAGTATAATATCATTGGGGTTGATATTTTAGCTCTGGATGAGAGTAACAGTGATTTTCCAGCTCCATGCACACATTTTGTGAGCACACAGCTTGTACCACAGTCCATTTAGTATAAATGTTTTGAGATGCTACCCATCAATTATCACCTCAACTCTCTTTCAAAGATAATTGCTCAAATACCCAAGGCTGTTGTTGTGCTGAACTTAATTGGATTTTGGATTTGATTGAATTATTTAGGTGTTTTGTTGTTTTGTTCACTCCTACAAACAAAACTCAGAACAAATAACAGATACAAAATGAAATTTTACTCCCCATCTCTGCTCCTCTTCTTTCGCAGCCTCTAATTATCTTCACTTCTTTCTTGTTTCCCTTCAAAACAAGAGAATATTTTCCCCCAGACATTTACCCACCAACTCCATCTCTCTTAGTTCATTCTCTAAACTTTTCTTCCCCTCTTTGGACCAATAATCCGAGTGTTTGGTTGAGGTTTCTCTTCTGTCGGTTGAATTAGTGGCCTGTCAGAGATGGTTCTGCTGCAGGGCGCTGGCAGCTGCCCCACTCACTCCACAGCTTATCAGCCTCACATTCATCTGTCCACGAAAGAACGATAGAAGGACAGAGGGCTCACCGGACAGAAAGAGAGAGAGAGATCAAGCTTCAGAGGACTAAGGGATGGAGGGATGTAGTGATAGAGAGGATGGGAATATCAAGTACACATGGGAGGGAGGGGAGAGGAGGCCGAAGAATGGACAGATGGAGTAGAGGAGTGTTTCCGTTCAGGGACCCTGTGGCCAAAAGCCAGGTAGTGAGTCAGTGGAAGAGCGCAAAGGCTATACTCTGGTTGTCTTCCTCCCTTTCTCCATTCTTGTTTCTTCCTCTCCTTCTGTATCTTTTACAATTGCCTTCCTGGTGGACTCTCCCCCCGGGCTCCTTTCCTCCCTCTTCTTCATCGCTCTCTCTTCACTCTCTTTTCCTCCACAATCAGCCAGCTGACAGGTGGACTGGGGCTATGATGGACGATGCCCTCTCCGAGTCCGACAACATTTTCTCTCAGTCCCTGAAGCAGGATCGGGCAGGATCATAAGCAGGCCGGCGCTAGCCTCTTTGACTGTTTGTGAGGTCCAATTGCTGTGTTCAGTCACCCCTCTCACGACCCCCATATCAGCTGTGCTGGGCTTGTGCAAACTGGAGCTGACCACACGGCCCTGCCTCCTCAAAATCTGCACACTGGCCGCGCCACGGCGAGCGAACAACATTTAACCACATTTCAACTCTGTGACTTTTCTCTCTTTGTCTCCAGGAGCAAAACAGGAAGAAAAAAAAAAAAAACAGACGCGATACTTAAATATAAGGACATCGTATTAGGATATGAGGGCGTGTTACAAAATAAGATTTCCTCCTTCAGATTGAAAATATATTAATAATATATATATGTATATATAAATATATACATATATATATATATATATATGTATATATTTCCTGTTTCATCCCGAAAAAATGTTTAGTCCGAAAGGATTGTTGTAAAGGGCTGTATAAATAAAGTACATTTACATTTACATTTACATTTACATTTATCCTCATTAATAACACCAATGATAACTATTTAGAGACTTTCAAAATAAGAACACAATAACTTTACATTTGTAAAACTGGAATCTTATCTTACTATAAGCTTTCCAGAAGCACGGGGGGGAAAAAACAGCCACAGCTTAATTCAATCTCATTAATTTGATAATGCTTAATCAATGAGCATCGCTGTGTTAAAAGGTCTAGTTCAAGCATTGATTACTGTCTTTCATTTCTTCCTCAACAATAAGCTGGGTGGGAGGGGGAGGCAACTTATCATTATTGGCCATAAGATTCTTTAATCTGTGCTTCCTGTGCTGCTTTTTTGGTCTAAAAAGAATTATTATAGCTAAAACGCTGAATTTACTCGTCCACACATACACACTCACAGTGTTGGTACACCCCCAGCCACCCCACCCGCTGCCTCCTCAGACCCCTGAATCCCCAGCCTTAATCCAATTTGTTCAGTCCTCTTGTCTACTGCTGGCACAAAATTAAAGGCCTGCTCCCACAAAAACACCTCACATTTCCAAGGTATTGGCTGCCCTGCAAGACTAGAAACTTCATTTATTCTGGCTAACTTCTCAATTATCTTCCCAGTAGTGGAGACGTGTAAAAAGTACAAAAATCAATAGGAATCTATTCCCCTCGTATTGGAAAGGGGAAAATTAATGAGATAGGACACTCTCTTAATCAGAAATAAATGTTTTAATTCAGATAATGACATAGTTTTCCCTTGCAGAAGGATGACAAATGCCGGGGCGCTGCGAGCCCCACCAAGAAGCCATTTCAATTTTATTGTAAATATAAAAGGTATTGATCTGCGAGATGTACAAACCCTATTGCTTACAAAAGCCATTCAGGGGGACTGGGAAAACTATTAAGCGGCGGGTCAGAAATCAATAAACAACACTAAGAGGTGGCTGTGCCTGCCCTCTCTGGCAGATCTCTGGAAAGCCAAATGGCAGAGTTAGTGACAGGCAGCTCAGCGGTGAAGCAATGTTAAGGATGATAGGGTCAGCTGGTTAATGTGGCGAGGGCCCTGACAGGTCGGCAGCCCACCTCAGAGCTGGAGGCCTGACAAGCTGCCATTTAAACAGACACTGACTCATCAGCCTGTCGCTACAGTTAGTGTTTCACTGCAGTGGGCCTCGGCTGACAGGAGCCATTCCGCTCTTTCTCTCTTTGGCTCGATTTCTCTCTCCTTTGCCATACTTCTCTCTCCCTCTCTCTCTCTCTCTCTCTCTCTCTCTTTGTCATGTGCTCTAATTTTCTTTTTTTTCCCCTGTCATTTTCAAATTCACTCTGGTTCTTTCATCCCTCAGTTAGTTGGTATGATCTCTACCCAGGTTTCTTTGCATCTGCTTAAGCAAAGACAGGCAGCAGTAGTTACACATGTATGTCTGATGTTGGAGAGTCTGTCAGGTGGAGAACAGGCTGTTTGGATTCCCATCGCTCTGCCTTAAATGCAAAAGGTTAATACACCGACAGCCGACGGTGCTATTTGAACACATTGACATCAAAAGCTGAAGAAATGACTCCCTCTCTAAGTAGCGATCATCTTTTTTTGGAAGACTTGTGTGACAGTATATTTCCAGCTATTTTATTGTTTAAATATTTTACAGCATTGAGTGACGTTTTAAACACAAAATGGCTGTTGCTGTTCGATTGTTAGAGTGATTCTTCTTCTTCAAACCAAACCAAACAAATTAGTTTTGGGTGACTCAAACTCAATCTAACAGATGGATTCTGGTGGACCAATACATACAGGTGGTGTCTGATGGCTGAAAGGTTGAAGTGCGCCTCAGGGATGGATTGGTGTTAATTTGAAAGCAGGAAAAGCAAAAAAAAAAAAGAAAAAGTTGTGTTGTGTGAGCAGTAATTATGAGGATAAGCAGGGGAACTGACCAGTGAGCCAGGTCAGATGACTTAACCCCAGATCTATGTACTCCATTGGACTGTCGCAGGGTCAGGGCCCTCTGGCAACTATCAGCCTTTGGAGGCATCAAAGCCATGCAACATGCAGGGTATTAGAAAATGTTATTTTCGCAATACGTGATATTGTTTTGTACATGACATGAAAAGGTGCAGGTAAGAACAAAAAGGTTATATCCGTGTTTGGATGCAGCAAATGTTGGGTACATGTGCCACGTCCACACCTGCTGAGCAACTGGGACGCCACAGCAAAGCTATGGTAACAAACATTGTAAATTGATAAATCATTGAAAGACGCAGAGGGACTGTATCTGCTGGGAGATGGTAAGCAGGCTTAGAGGGGATCAGTCTGTGAGTATTGCCATCTTCAGCAGGGAACATCCGCTACATCTGCCAGACAGATAGATAAATAAATCAAGGTGTATGCGTCTGTATACAAATGAGTGAGCCTGTAAAAGAGACCGAGATGGCGGCTGGGAGTCTGGATGGGAGGCTGTAAAATAGGTATAGAAGGGGATGTCAGAGAAAATCCCACGCCATCTCCCCCTGCGTTTGGACGATGATGAGATTTAGGAAGGGTCAACGGCACCTATCAGTAGGTGAAGTGTTTAGTGGGAGTGTTTCTCTACCCCCCTCCTCCTCGGGTGTCATCCCGTGTCACTCTCATCTCCCCAGCCTGATGACGAGGGGGCTGAGGGGGGGGGGGGGCCCAAGGTGCTGGCTCCTTCCTCGGGTGTGGGTCATTTGACCCCGCTGTGTAATTCCTGCCTAATGCCACTCGTACGAACAAAGCCTCTATCCGTGGCACACTCAGACCCCACTTGACCCCCGCAGCCCAACACAATGCAATTGGCCGTGTCATTATATCAGGCCCGCTCTGTCCCATCTCTCCCTACATGCAATGTGGGACTGTATAAATTGATTTCCAGCTGCCGGTGAAGCACCTCTGCATCTCTGCCACCGACATGGCGGGGGAAAATGAGAAAAAAAATGACAAGACGGGAAAGGTCATCTGATATCGTAGATGATATCCAGGGAAAAATGGGTCTAAACAGTCAGGGAAAAAATATTTATCTACAGCTCCATCTGAATTTCCATTTAACACCAGCGGCACCTCCGTCAGAAGCAAAGTGCTGTTTATGTGGAGCGGCTTTAGCAGACTGCTACTACAAACCAATGCAAATAAAGATGTAACATATTAGGAATAAATTTGAATAATATTTTATGGTACGTTTTTGTATGCATTGGCATTCAAATTACTGCATTACATTATGTTGTATAAATTGTGTGTTTCATAAACAGACATGAAACAAGTACCACTACTGCTTTGGGTTTAGAATATATTATACATTACTGTATAAAATAAATCAGTACACCTTCTTCTATGCATATACTTACAACTCTCACAGGTGCAAACTTTTAACTCTAGGGTGCTCGCTTTTCTTTTTGTTTTATAGCAGAACAAACTCCTCGTTTTTCATGACTCTGATGTATATGGTGACTGTGACTGGTCCATAACTCAGG